>NW_011494912.1:724832-739518 GCF_000754665.1 Bison bison bison | reverse complement strand
GAGAGTTGGACTATAAAGAAAGCTGAGTGCAGAAGAATTGATGCTTTTGAACTGTGGTGTTGGAGAAGACTCTTGAGAGTCCCTTGAACTGCAAAGAGATCCAACCAGTCCATCCTAAAGGAAATCAGTCCTGGGTGTTCATTGGAAGGACTGATGTTGAAGCTGAAACTCCAATATTTTGGCCACCTGATGCAAAGAACTGACTCATTTGAAAAGACTCTGATGTTGGGAAAGATTGAAGGCAGGAAGAGAAGGGGACGACAGAGGATGAGATGGTTAGAAGGCATCACGGACTCACTGGATATGCTGCTGCTGCTGCTAAGTCACTTCAGTCGTGTCCGATTCTGTGTGACCACATAGACGGCAGCCCACCAGGCTCTGCTGTCCCTGGGATTCTCCAGGCAAGAACACTGGAGTGGGTTGCCATTTCCTTCTCCAATGCATGAAAGTGAAAAGTGAAAGTGAAGTTGCTCAGTCGTGTCTGACTCTTCGTGACCCCATGGACTGCAGCCTACCAGGCTCCTCCATCCATGGGATTTTCCAGGCAAGAGTACTCAATGGACATGAGTTTGGGTAAACTCTGGGAGTTGGTGATGGACAGGGAGGCCTGGTGTGCTGCAGTTCATGGGATAGCAAAGAGTCGGACATGACTGAGCAACTCAACTGAACTGAAATCAATTCTAAGAGGGATGTTTATAGCTATACAATCTTACCTCAGGAAGCAAGAAAAATCTCAAACCAACCTTGTGCCTAAAGTAACTGGAGAAAGAACAAACAAAGCCCAAAGTTAGTAGAAGGAAAGAAATCATAAGATCATAGCAGAAATAAACACAATAGAGATGAAGAAAATAATAGAAAAGATCAATGAAACTAAAAGCTGGTTCTTTGAAAAGATAAACAAAATTGATAAACCTTTAGCCAGACTCATCAAGAAAAAAGGGAGAGGGCTGAAATCACTAAAATTAGAAATAAAACAAGAAAAGTTACAACTGACAGAAATACGAAGGATCATAAGCAACTACTACAAACAACTACATTCCTCCAAAATGCACAATGGACAAATTCTCAGAAAGGTGCCACCTTCCAAGACTGGTCCAGGAAGAAATAGAAGATATGAACAGACCAATCACAAGTATTAAATTGAAACTGTAATTTAAAATTTTCCAATAAACAAAAGTCCATGACCAGATGGTTTCACAGATGAATTCAAACATTTAGAGAAGAGCTAACACCTGTCCTTCTGAAACTCTTCCAAAATACTGCAGATGAAGGAACATTCCCAAGTTTATCCTATGAGGCCACCATCACTCTGATACCAAAACCAGACAAACATACCACAAAAAAGATACTTCTAGGCCAATGCCACTGACGAACACAGATGCAGAAATCATCAACAAAATACAGGCAAACTGAATCCAACAACACATTAGAAGCATCATACACCATGATCAACTGGGATTTATCCCAGGGAAGCAAGGATTCTTCAACATACACCAATCAGTCAATCAATGTGGTACCCACATTATAAGGAACTGAAGAATAGAAACCATATGGTCATTTCAGTGGATGCAGAAACGTCTTTGAAAAAAATCAATACCCATTTATGAAAAAAACTCTCCAGAAAGTGGTCAGAGAGGGAACCTACCTCAGCAAGACAAAGGCCATACAGGACAAACCCACAGCTAACACCATTCTCAGTAGAAAAAGGCTGAAAGCATTTCCTCTAAGATCAGGAAGCAGAAAAGGATGTTCATCCTCACCACTTTACTCAACATAGTTTTAGAAGTCCGAGCCACGGTAATCAGAGAAGAAAAAGACGTCAAAGGAATTCAGATTGGAAAAGAAGAAAACTGTCACTGCTTGCAGATGCCATGATGCTATACATAGAGAATCCTAACGGTCACACCAGAAAACTACTAGAGCTCACCTACGAATCTGGTGAAGTAGCCGGATACAGGGCTAATCTCCAAAATATAAACACAGTTCATGCAGCTCAACACAAAAGAAAAAAATTCCAATCAAAAAACTGGTGGAAGATCTAAACAGACATTTCTCCAAAGAAGATAAATACGTGTGTGTGTGTGTGTGTGTGTGTGTGTGTGTGTGTGTGTGTGTGTACGGCCAAAAAGCACATGAAAAGATGCTCAACATTACTAATCAGTAGAAAAATGCAATCAAAGCTACAATGAGGTACCACTTCACACAAGTCACAATGGCCATCATTTAAAAGATCTACAAACAAATGCAGCAGAGGGTGCAGAGAAAAGGCAACCCTCCTACACTGCTGGCGGGAACGCAAACTGGTGCGGACACGACGGAGAACAGTCTGCTGCTGCTAAGTCGCTTCAGTCGTGTCCGACTCTGTGCGACGCCATAGACGGCAGCCCACCAGGCTCCCCCATCCCTGGGATTCTCCAGGCAAGAACACTGGACTGGGTTGCCATTTCCTTCTCCAATGCAGGAAAGTATGGAGGTTCCCTAAAAAACTAAAAATAGAACTACCATATGATCCAGCAATCCCACTCCTGGGCATATCTCCTGAGAATACCATAATTCAAAAAGACATATGTACCCCAGTGTTCATAGTAGCACTATTTACAATAGCCAAGACATGAAGCAACCACTGGGACGACCCAGAGGGATGGTATGGGGAGGGAGGAGGGAGGAGGGTTCAGGATGGGGAACACATGTATACCTGGGGCGGATTCATTTTGATATTTGGCAAAACTAATACAATTATGTAAAGTTTTAAAATAAAATAAAATTTAAAAAAAATAAAAATAAATGTCCATGGGCAGAGGAATAAAGAAGATGTGGTACATACACAACGGAAAATCACTCAACCATAAAAATGAATAATGCCATTTGCAGCAACACGGATGCAACTAGAGATCATCATACTAAGTGAAGCAAGTCAAATGTCGTATGACGTCACTCAGATGTGGCATCTAAGAAAACAATGACATGAACGAACTTAATTACCAAACAGAAACTGATTCAGACTTCAAAGGGGAAACATGGAGGGAGGATGAGTTAGGAGTTGCAATTAATGTATCTCCTGCCTCGAAGGCAGATTCTTTACTGTCTGAGCCACCAGGGAAGCCTAACACATACACACTAGGATATATAAAAAAAGACGATTTCAGTAGATAACTAGTGAGAACCTACTGCCCAGCACAGGGAACTCTACTCAGTGCTCTGTGGTGACCCTAAATGGGAAGGAAATCCAAAACAAGAGGGGAGAAGTGTATATGAGTAGCTGATTCAGCTGCCATGCAGCAGAAATTAACACAACATTGTAAAGCAACTATATGCCAATAAAAGTTACTAAAAAATAAAAAACAGATCATCAACAAGGATATACTGTATAGCACAGGGAACTCTACTCAATATTCTGTAATAACCTATATGGGGAAAGAACCTGCAAAAGAGTGAATATATGGGAAAAAAGAATGGATATATGTATAACTGAATCACTTAGTTGGATATTTGAAACACAACATTGTAAATCAACTATAGTTCAATATAAAATAAAAACTAGGGACTTCCCTGGTGGTCCAGCGGCTAAGACTCAGCTCCCAATGTGGGGACCTGGGTTTGATTCCTGGTCACAATTAAGACTAGGTACAGCCAAAATAAATAAATACAAATAAATATTTTTTAAAAAACCAAGGGATACTGATTTTTAAAAATAAGTTAAATAAAATAAATCCTTGGTTTCTTTCCTATATTTCCTAACTCTTTACTGAAGCTCGCACTGTGCTCTTTTGTTTGTCTCCTGAGTTTGGTGAGCATTTTTATCCATCAGGTGAATTCGCCTGAATTTCCCTTTCACCCATGTGCAGCACTGGGGTCCCCCTGGGGAGACAGCTAGAGCTGATCAAGCAGCTGGAAATAAGAAGATGCTCTTTTGAGAAAGTCATTGAGGAGGTGTTATCAGACTTCCTTTTGGCCCCTGCAGTGAGATAGAGGCTTACTCCTTCTTCCCTCAAGCCCAGCTGGGGAGGGGGGACAGTTCAAGGTCACCATGTGAAGAACTGACGTGTCCTTGGAGGGCACCCAGTGTACTGGTGTCTGGCTTTTTTGACTATATGATTCAACTTTATTGGTCTTGTAGTTGCTTGATTCTAAGTACTAGAGCCACGGGCTTCCCAGGTGGCTCAGTGGTAAAGAATCTGCCTGCCGATGCAAGAGGTGTAGATTCGATCCCTGAGTCAGGAAGACCCCTTGGAGGAGGAAATGGCAACCCACCCCCATATTCTTGCCTGGAGAATCCCCATGGATAGTGGAGCCTGGCAGGCTACCGTCCATGGAGTCTCACAGAGTTGAACATGACTGAGCGCACGCGCCCACGCACACGCACGCACGCACGCACACACACACACGAGCAACATTATTCTAGCTTTTTGTTGAGATAGAACTTACCTATTATAAAATTCACCCTTTTAAAGTGTGTGGTTCAGGGGCTTTAGTATATTCACACAGGTGTGCAACCATCACCATTATTCTAATCCAAAACATCTTCATCGTCCCAAGTAGAAACCCCATGGCCCTTCCCTTCTTCCCTTACAGACTCTGGTCTACTTTCCATCTCCACGGATTTGTCTATTCTGGGTATTTCATATAAATGTAATATGATAGTTGCCCTTTTGACCTGGCTTATTTCATTTAGCACGATACCGAGATTCATTTGTGTTGTAGCAGGTGTCAATACCTCACTCCTTTCATAGCCAAATAACTTTCCATTGTATGGATATGTTTAGTTGATCCATTCATCCATTGATGGATATTTGGGGTTTTCCCACCTGTTGGTAATTGTTGCTAGCCCTACAACAACAGGGCTGTTGTATGAATATTTGGGTACAGATGTTTGAGTCCCTGTTTTTCATTCTTTGGAGTATATACCTAAGAGTGGGACCCATGTGCCATATAGTAATTCTAAGTTTCACTTTTTGAGGAACTTCCCAAACCACCGATTTGTTTTAAATTATCCCCCACACTTTACAGTAACTCTGAAATATTCCCATTTTACAGATAAGGCACAAGAGAGGTTCAGGAACTTGCCTGAGGTAACACAGCTCATGAAGAACCCACCTGGAGGGACTTCCCTGGTGGTCCAGCGGCTTAGACTCAGCGTGCCCAATGCAGAGTGCCTGGGTTCAACTCCTGGTTGAATTAGGTGCCCCACGGCACAACGAAGACCTGCTGTAGCCCAATAAACAAAAAACTTTTTTTTTTTTTTTTTTTTTAAATATAAATAGGGCCTCCCTGGTAGCTCAGTGGTAAAGAATCCGCCTGCCAATGCAGGAGACACCGGTTCGATCCCTGGTCTGGGAAGATCCCACATGCCGCGGGGCTACTAGGCTGTTGTGCTGCAGTGACGGAGCCTGGGCGCCACAATGACCGAGCCCACGAGCCACAGCTACTGAAGTCCTCACGTCTTAGAGCCTGTGCTCTGCAACAAGGGGAGCCGCTGCAGCGAGAAGCCCGCGCACAACTAGAGTGGCCCCGGATCGCCGCAACTCCAGAAAAACCTGCGCGGCAACGGAGACCCAGCCACCATAAATAAAAGAGATGGTTTCACAACCCCTCCGGGACACTGACCGGGTCTGCCTGCGGCCCGAGCCTGTGCTCACTGCCCCTCACTCTCCCTCCTCCCCGCCCTGAAGCCACCGGGAGCCTCTTGCCCTGGGCCGGAGCGGGTCTCAGCGCGGTGCTGAGACCTCGGGGCTCCGGGCACAGCTCTGTGCGGAGTCCTGGACATCCCCAGGCCTCTCCTTTCACAGGATCCCGAAGGGCCGGCGGGACCCTGAGCTCTGGCCTCCTCCCTTCCGGGGTAGAGCTTGCGTTCTGCCTGGCATGGTGACACACCAGGACGCCCTTGGTGTCTCGGCCATTGACCCGTCAGGCCCACCGCCCAGGACAAAGCCCGCGGGCTCCCAGCCTGCCCAGAGCCCGGCGCACGCGGCTGCAGCCCTCCACCTATCGGGTTCCTCTCTGAGGATGCGAGCTTCCTTCCCCCTCGGCTCTTCCGTCCCAATGAGCAGAGACCCCAAGGCCTGGAGCTGCTGAAAACCCTGGGAAAATAAGAAAGAAAACTCATAAAATGGAAATCCAATGAAATAACTAATAAAAGTGGTAGTAGTGAATGTAACACTTTATTAATTGCTTAATGTTCTATTTGTGAACATCTCATTACTGTGGGGTGATCATTTTTAGGTTTAATTTTCTTTGTGAAGTTTCCTGGGCATGCATGGAGGCAATGAAGAGAAATCATGGCTGGTGAACTTTTATGGGAAAAACCTTTGATGTCAGACGCAGGGTGTCTTTGATTGTGTTGAGCGTGTTGGGTGATGAGACCTCAGGAGTCTGAGTGCCCAGGGCTCTAGAAAGTCTAAATCTGCTCACGTTGTGGGTGTATGCAGGGCCAAGCAGCCCCACGATGGAGCCACAGACATCTTCTTTCTCGGAAAGGAGGGAACCGGATGGCAGTGAACAAAGATGCCTGTCTGCTCCAGTCTCCAGGGCTGTCGGCAGAGGCTGCTGGCAGAGGGTGGCTTTGACACGGGCCTCAGCCGATGGCATCTCTTGTTGTTTCACCAAAGCCTGAGGCCCTGGACATTTCAGATTTCAAGGTCAGGTTCACAGAGCTTTACAGAGTACCCACCCAGTGCCTGTTTTGTTACTTAACGTTTAATTATGTGGCTGCGCTGGGCGTTAGTTGCAGCACGTGGGGTCTTTGCTCTTCACTGCAGCATGCACGGTCTATAGTTGAGGCGTGCGGGATCTAGTCCCCCGACCAGGCATTTAACCTGGGCCGCCTGTACAGGAAGCACAGAGTCTTAGCCACTGGACCCCCAGGGAAGCCCCATCAAGGCCTGGTTTTATGGCAGGCACTCAGAGTTCTCAGGCTGAGGGTTCCTACAAGGTCAGGACAGTGAGCACTGGGGTGGGGCGTGCTCTCCAAGAGCTGGGGACCCCAGTGCAGGGCACAGGCCAATGACGCCTGGGATGGATGGAACTGGCCACACAGAGAAGGGTGGAAGGCACACAGGCTGAGTCCATTTCGTCAGCAAACACCAGGCTGTTCTGGGTCTCATGGGAACACAGAGTAGCTGGGACAGGCTGGGCAGTCGGCGGGTCTCAGGGCACACCCACATTTCTGATGAATCATTCTGGCCGTGCGTGTGGAAGGTGCCTGTATCAGCCTGGAGGCTGGGCATGCAGTTAGAAGGCTGATGTTGTGGTCCACACGAGAGGCCAAGCCAGGGATGTTGAGGCCTGGACAGTGGATTTGATTCCAGGCTTGCCATAACAAGGCACTACCAAGTGGGGGACTCTAGACAAGGGAAGTGTATCCTTCACAGTTCTGGAGGCCTGAAGTCCAGACTCAAGGTGTCAGCTGGGCCATGCTCCCGCTGAGATGCTGGGTAGAGTCCACCCTCGCCTCATCTCAGCTCCTGGATGTGGCTGAGCATCCCGGTCATTCCCAGGCTTGTACCTGCATCACTCCAGTCTCTGCTCCATGATCACCGACCTCCCTCTGTGTTTCTCTTTTCTGGGGTCCTTAGTGGGACCCCAGTCATACTCGAATAAGGGCCCCAACCTAGCCTAGTATGAAGTGTTAATCACTCAAGCGTGTCCAACTCTTTGTGACCCCATTGACTGTAGGGATTCTCCAGGCAAGAATACTGGAGTGGATTGTCATTCCCTTCTCTAGGGGATCTTCCTGACCCAGGGATTTAACTAGGGTCTCCAGCACTGCAGGCAGATTCTTAACTGTCTAAGCCACCAGGAAGCCTAGCATGACTTCACTTTAATGTATCTGCAAAAACCCTATTTCCTATCAAGGACTTAGGATTTCAACCCCTTTTTTGGTGAACAGAATTCAACACACAACAGATAGTAAGAGGACAAAGGGAGTCCAGGATGACTGGGGAGGGATACGGCAGTGCTGACCGCAGAGATGGGGGCACGCAGTGGGAGCTGGGGGACGGGGTGGGAGGGGAGGACTTCCATTTCAGACGTGTCGTGTCTGAGTGGCTGGCCTCTGGAGCACCTGGAGAGCAAAGTCCTGGAGGCAGGTAGATACATGATCAAGCGTGCAGGCGAGAGCGCTGGACCAGAAAGGCAGGTTCTCAGACACGTGCGTCCAGGCAGGTGGTGGTTGAAACTATGTGAGCGGGTGAGACAGTGAGCAAATAAAGACACAAAAGATAAGACAGAACACTAAGTCGTGTCCAACTCTTGCGATCCCATGAACTGTAACCCGCCAGGCTCCTCTGTGCATGGGATTCTCCAGGCAAGAATACTGGAGCAGGTTGCCATTTCCTTCTCCAGGGGAACTTCCTGACCCAGGAATTGAACAAAGGTCTCCCTCATTGCAGGCAGATTATTTACCAACTGAGTTACATAGGAAACCCTTAAGTGAAGACAGAAGAGGAAGGAAAATGATCGGAAGCTCAAACGTTTAGGATGGGCAGAGAGAGAGGGTCACACAAGAGGCAGAGGTGAGGATGACAGAGGCAGAAGAAAACCAGAACACCGTGGATCCTGTGAGCCAAAGAAAGGGCATTTTAAGCATGATTAGGAGAGGGGGACCCAATGCAGCAGCAGAAACGTCTCCTCGGCGAATATGAGGCCGTTCAGACTGGGGGTCCACTGGCTACTTCTTTCTGAGCGACTTCAGGGCAGCAGGCAGCAGCCAGACTGCCGGGCGTGAGGAATGCGATGAGGGTGAGTGGCTGCGAGGCTGTGCTCTTGCAGAGAGAATGCTGTGGCTGGGAGAACGCAAGAGGCACGGGGAAAGAAAAGACTCTGGAAGCATCCTGGAGGGAACTGGAACGAACATAGAGAGCAGGGCTGGTGCCTTTCTCCTGCCGCCAGGGGGCGATCTGCACCAGCCCATCGAACAGTTTTCAAAGGTGGTGGGTAGAGAAACTTAATGATCAATAAATTTAAGTTTTTCTATGTAGCTTTCCGGAGAAGGCAATGGCACCCCACTCCAGTACTCTTGCCTGGAAAATCCCATGGATGGAGGAGCCTGGTAGGCTGCAGTTCATGAGGTCGCTAAGAGTTGGACACGACTGAAGCGACTCAGCAGCAGCAGCAGGTAGCTTTCCTGTAGCAGCAGAGGCCTGTGTACAATAAATAAATCTGTGGTGTTATCAGCTCAAATGAATTATACCGAGGGTTTGTTACAGTCAAACTCTGCCTAAATCTCACCTGTTTTATAGGAGATTCAGTGATCCCCAGACTAGGACAACCTAAGATGAGTTGGGACTTCCCTGGTGGCCCACTGGATAAGAGTCCACCTGCCAGTGCAGGGGACATGGGTTCAATCCCTGCTCTGGGAAGACCCCATACACCACAGAGCAATTAAGCCCCTGTGTCACAACTGCTGAGCCCATGCTTTAGAGCCCAAGAGCTGCAACTACCGGAGCCTGTGTGCCTAGAGCCTGTGACCCACTGCAAGAGAAGCCGCGACAACGAGAAGCCCCACGACACAGAGTAGCCCCTGCTCGCCCCAACTAGAGAGCGCCTGAGTGCAGCACCAAAGCCCTAGTGCAGCCAACAAACTAACAAAAAATTTTAAACCTAAAATGTATAAAGCTTTAAAAAAAAAAAGAAAAGATGAGAGATGAGTCGGTGGTGAGGCTGGGAAAGGAGAGAATGTAGGCTATTCTGGAAACAGACTCCCAGAGGAGCAGACATGCAGACAAAACCTGGTTTCCCTTTGCTGGCAAAATGTAAGTTTCTAGATGTATCTCCTGGGCTTTCCCAATGGTTCACGCAGTGAAGAATCCGCCTACAATGCAGGAGACTGCACACACTGAAGGTAATTACACCCAGTGAATAGCACCCCCACACGCCCCATCCCCAACACACATCCAAGGATCCAATAAGCCTACCAGAATGGGTGCTTCTGGTTGGGGGCTGGAGTAGGGGAGGGGACAGGTGAATTGAGGACTATGAGCTGAATGCTAAGATTAGCTCAGCTTTCTGCACCCAATCTCCAGAGAGGGGAATAGCCCTCCGGGGAAGTATTATCTGCAGGGACTGTCCCGTCACCTGATCTTTCACCCAGTGGGGCTGAGTTCACTCCATCCTGATGTAATGATTCGGGAGAGATTTCAACAGTCAAAGTGTAATTAACTCCTATCGAATTAAAGTCGCCTCCCGGTCATGGTGCCTGCGTGCAAGACAGTTCTGCACAGCCTCCAGCGCTTCATTACAAGGCCCAGCTTCCGCCTCAGCCATTAAGAGCCCAAGTCAGGGTGGTCAGATGAGTCTTCAGGCTGTAGGGGATGTATGGCTGGAATCAGGGTCCTTGACCCAGAAGGACAGGCCGCAGGGGAGGAAGGCAGTGTGAAGAGAGCACATAGAAGGGGGTCCCACAGAGCGGGCAGTATTAGGGGGCAGTGAACAGGACTCTTCATGGGGGGTGGAGGTGACAAGTGCAGTGAAGGGCCAGCCTCATTGCCAGCTGCTTGCCTTCCCTGAGCAGACAATTACTGAGTGACAGTACTTGACAGCGGTTTTATTTCCCTACTCATCTTCCAAAGCTAAGACAGGCCACTTGGTAAAATTTGCCTTCAGACGAATACTGACTTCAATCCCAGTTCAGGAATCAGCCTGGGGGAAGGCAAGGGACTGTTTCTAGCTCAAGGATGGCAGGTCATCTGATATGAATCTAACACAGGGAGGTACGGGGAGATGAATGTGTCAGGTAGGCTGGGGCCAGATTAGGCAGGATCCTGGGTTTTTTCTAGCAGTGAAGAGCCAGGCTTCTGGACTCTCATTAAGAGAAGGTTAGGGACTTCCCTGGCGGTCCAGTGGTTAAGACTCTGCACTTCCACTGCAGGGGGCACAGGGAACTAAGATCCCGTACTCCAAAAAAAAAAAGAAAGAAAGAGAAAAGAACGAGGCTATGGAAATGAGACCTAAAGAAGTCAGATGCATCGTAGAAATAGATCTGACTAATTGGAGGAAGGACTTGATGATGAATGAATGGCTGACAGGTTGATGTGCCACTGACTGAAATGAGAGATTCAGAATGGGGGACAGAAAAGATGGCCCTTTTGACTTTGAATATGTGGACTGTGAGGTGGTGGCCTGATGTTTCCATGGGCAGACTGGCAGGTGTGGAAATGATGTCATGTGTAGTCCTTAAACTATAGGCACCTTTAGAGCCCCAGGAGGGAGCGGCTCACCAGGAGAGGGACAGCAAAGTCTGGAAGAGGATCTGGAACAGGTCTTCGGGGGGAGTGCTCATACCGAGGGAGCACAGAGGAGAGCTGGTGGATGGGAACCCAGACAGAGGGTCTTCAGTGTCTGGGATACAGTGAGAGGCGGGAGGGTGGGACGGCAGGAACAACAGGCAGAAACCGACCTTGGATTTGACAACAGGGAACATCCATTTGGTTTCAAGCTATTTATCATCGTCTCAGATTTGAATCATAAAAATGGATTTCTTCTGATTACCACTGTCTAACACCAGCTGGCCGCCAAGACCAGACTAGGCACGCTGCACGTGTTATGTTGCACTTTCCGTTTTTCTAGCATTTTGGCACATTTTATCCTCACAACAGTCCTATGGAGTTAGGTGTTCTTACTGGAATCAAAGGGCCCGAGGTTACACGATAGTCAGTGGTGGAGGCAGGATTTGAACTCAGCTCTTGCTGGCACCAACGCTCTCCTGTTTCCCCTTTCTGCCTGCCTCTCCCCTCTCCTTTTCTAAACTTGTCATCTCTGACACACCATTACCCAGAACACTGAGTACAAAGGGGAGTACAAAAGGGATTTTGTCATGAAATACAAGAAAAGAGAAGATCCTGCTTCTCGATACCAGAGACAGCAGTATTTGGTTTCAGAGGGCAGGCTTTGCAGCCCTGCCTCCTGGCTTGTGCTCTTGCTTACATGCGATGGCTGGAGGGGAGGGTGGCTTCACTTGTGTGTGCTGGAAAATCGATGCAGACGGTACGTCCCAGAGGGCTTCCCAGGCGGTGCTAGCGGTACAGAGCCCGTCTGTCAATGCAGGAGACATAAGAAACACGGGTTCAATCCCTGGGTCAGGAAGACACCCTGGAGGAGCGCATGGCAACCCACTCCAGAATTCTTGCCTGGAGAAGCCCATGGACAGAGGAGCCTGGCGGGCTGCAGCCCATAGGATTGCAGAGAGTTGGAGATGACTGAAGTGACTGAGCACGCACACACATCCCAGACTGGAACATCAGAAAGTCCCCAAAGGGAGAGAGAGAGCCCACAGGAGGCTCACGGCGCACACCTCCCAAGGGGCAGCAGATGCGAGGCTGAGAAGCCAGCAGCCGACTTCTGAGAACGCTTTCTTCTCTGCCAAGACTGGATGGGCCCCGGAACCTTGGGCAGTGCTTACACTGGCACAGGCTGGAATAGAGACTAAAGAATGTCTACATGTTTTGTGCTTTACAAGGATTAACAATTTAAAAAATCTTTATTGACTTGTTACAATATTGCCTCTGTTTTATGTTCTGAATTTTTGGCCCCAAGGTATGAGGATCTTATCTCCCCAACCAGGGATTGAACCCACACGCCATGCATTGGAAGATGAAGTCTCAACCACCAGACTACCAGGGAAGTCCCTGCATGGACTAACATGCAATATAACTCATTTATTTTAATGTAATTCACAAAGCCGACTGAAAGTATACAATCCAGTGGTTTTTAGTTCATTCAGATGGTTGTACAATCTGCTCTACTATCTAGTCCCAGAAGATTTTCATCACTCCTCAAAGGAACCCATGACCCATTAGTATTGATATTCACTCTCCCTCCCTCCCTTCCTCGCCCATGCCTCTCAGATCAGATCAGATCAGTCGCTCAGCCGTGTCTGACTCTTTGCGACCCCATGAATCACAGCATGCCAGGCCTCCCTGTCCATCACCAACTCCCGGAGTTCACTCAGACTCACGCCCGTTGAGTCAGTGATGCCATCCAGCCATCTCATCCTCTGTCGTCCTCTTCTCCTCCTGCCCCCAATCCCTCCCAGCATCAGAGTCTTTTCCAATGAGTCAACTCTTCGCATGAGGTGGTCAAAGTACTGAAGTTTCAGCTTCAGCATCATTCCTTCCAAAGAAATCCCAGGGTTGATCTCCTTCAGAATGGACTGGGTGGATCTCCTTGCAGTCCAAGGGACTCTCAAGAGTCTTCTCCAACACCACAGTTCAAAAGCATCAATTCTTCGGCGCTCAGCCTTCTTCACAGTCCAACTCTCACATCCATACATGACCACAGGAAAAACCATAGCCTTGACTAGACGAACCTTTGTTGGCAAAGTAATGTCTCTGCTTTTCAATATGCTATCTAGGTTGGTCATAACTTTCCTTCCAAGGAGTAAGCGTCTTTTAATTTCATGGCTGCAGTCACCATCTGCAGTGATTTTGGAGCCCAAAAAAGTAAAGTCTGACACTGTTTCCACTGTTTCCCCATCTATTTCCTATGAAGTGGTGGGACCAGATGCCATGATCTTCGTTTTCTGAATGTTGAGCTTTAAGCCAACTTTTTCACTCTCCACTTTCACTTTCATCCAAGCAACCCCTAATCTACCTTCTGCCTGTATGGGCGTGCCTATTCTATACACTTCATGTAACAAGGATCACTCAGGCCACCATCACAAAATCCACAAATAGATGCTGGAGAGGGTGTGAATAAAAGGGAACCTTCTTGCACTGTTGGTGGGAATGTAAATTGATACAGCCACTGTGGAGAAAAGTATGGAGGTTCCTTAAAAAAAATTAAAAATAGAACTACCACTTGATCCAGCAATTCCACTCCTGCGCATATACCCAGAGAAAACCTTAATTCAAACAAAAATACACGCACCTCAATGCTCATTGTAGCACTATTTACAATAGCCAGGACATGGAAGCAACCTAAATGTCCATCAACAGAGAATGGATAAAGAAGATGTGTTTTATATATATATACACACACAACGGAATATCACTCAGCCACAAAAAGGAATGAAACTGTCATCTACAGAGACACGGGTGGACCAAGAGACTGTCATATGGAGTGAAGTAAGTCAGAAAGAGAAAAATATACATTAATGTATATATGTGGAAACTAGAAAAAGGAGGCTCTTCATTTTGAGTAGTTTCTTATCTGAGCGTCTCCTCATACTTTCCTTTATTCAATAAGAATCAGGGAAGCTCAACTTCTACTCCACCAAAACTGACTTCGGACCTACCACTCAATCGTCTGTATTAACAGGGCTAAGTCCAGTCTCTGCACGGGATGCCACAGGACATCAGCCTGGTGGAGGTTTGGGCAAACTGCCCACCAGATCGTAACCCACACATGTATTAGACACTTCTTTCCCAGGCTTCTCATTCAGGATATTTTGCTTAATATTTTGTTAGATGATTTTACAGACAGACTTTCCCACTATCCTGATTTACCATCTCACACCTGAGGGTGGCCCTGATTTACCCTTTCCCACCCATAAACAAATCTTTTATCAAGAAGGAAAAAGAGAGACTGTTCAAAATGTGGTTGTTTGTGACCAACTCCTTTCACTCAGCACGTCTCTAAGAGTCACCCATGACGGCATGTGAATCAGTAGTCTGATCTTGCTACAGCTGAAAAACATTCCACTGCTTGAATACAGGAGATCTTGTTCGTCCTTTCATCAGATTTCGGACTTCTG
>NW_011494912.1:721777-724732 GCF_000754665.1 Bison bison bison | reverse complement strand
CATGAATAGCCATGCTGTGAACATTTGTATACAAGCTTTTGTGTGAACATCTGTTTTCTGTTCTGGCAGATGAACCTAGCGAGACTTCTGGGTAAGACTGTAATTTCATGGTTAACTCTGAGGAACTGCTATACTGTTTTCCAGAATGGCTGTACCATTTGATATTTCTTCCAGCAACGCAGGATGGTTCCAGTCTCTCCATATCTTTGTCAACACTTGTTACTGTCTTTCTTATTAGAACCATTGCAGTGGGTGTGAAGTGGTATCTCATTCGTGTTTTGATCTGATTTCTCTAATGACTAATGATGCTGAGCATCTTTCTGTGTGTTTATTTAGATCGTTCATCCACTTTGAGTTAACATTTGTGTATGGTTTGTGCAATTTCCTCCTGCTGCTTGTGGATATCCACTTGTTCTGGCACCATTTGCTTACATGAACACTTTCAGTCCTCACATCCACCTCATGATAGTGCTGTATCATCCCTACTGTACAGAGGGGTAAACTGAGGTGCAGAGCGGTTAAATAACTGGCCTGAAGTTTCCCTGGTGGTTCAGATGGTAAAGAATCTGCTTGCAATTTGGGAGACCTGGGTTTGATCCCTGGGTAGGGAAGATCCCCTGGAGGAGTAAATGGCAACCCATCCCAGTATTCTTGTCTGGAGAATTCCACAGACGGTACAAGTCCATGGGATCACGAAGAGTCAGACACGACTGAGCGACTAACACTTTCATTATTTCAAGGTCATCTAGTCAGTGGCAGAGACTGCATTAGAGTCAGAGGGTTTGGGTCCAAGCCCAGGTTATCTGGTCTCCTTTAAATGTAGGGGCCTGGACCTCCCTGGTGGCACAGTGGGTAAGAATCTGCCTGTCAATGCAGGGAACATGGGTTCAATCGCTGGTCCAGGGAGACTCCATGTGCAGCTAAAAAGCCCAGGGGCCACAACTACCGAGCTCACATGCTGCAACCACTGAGGCCCAGGCACCCACGGCCTGTGCTCTGTAACAGGAAGAGCCACTGCAATGAGAAGTCCGCTCACTGCAACTGGAGAGCGGCCCCCGCTCACTGTAGCCAGAGCAAAGCCCACTCAGCAATGAAGAGCCAGTGCAGCCAAAAATAAATATATTTTTAAATAAAATAAGCATGGGCACCTGTGGGCAGGAGTAAGAAGATCCCATCACCCGAGGACTGCAGGAGGGACGGCTCTAGCTCCATTCAGAAGACATGGAATGCCAGGGCAGCCAGGCTCCCTGTGGCAACAGGGGTGAGAACCGGCTGCAACCTGATCACTGGGGCTTTTGGCAGGGGATGTGGACCCACCAGAAACCTCTTCTGCCAGCTCTGCCTGTGGGCCACTCTGTGGCCTGAGGGCTGGGAGGATGACATGTCTGTAGCCTGGGTTGGGGTTGCAGGGGAGGCCCCAGGGCACACACAACAGCCCCGCAAAGCTGGCGACTTGAGAAGGAGATGTCCCCCTGTGACAAGGCACCTGGGACTTGAGAGAACCCACCAGGAGCAAAGTCCATTTAGAGCCACAGAAGGTCAAAGAAACATGCCTGAGTCTGCAGATAAAGAGCCAGGCTGCCCCACCAGGCTGTTCCAGGGCTGTTGCCGGAGACAGGAGGAAAGCAACTTGTCCAGATCACCCTCACGCGCGTCTCCCTCCTTACTGTCATCAATAACCATCTGAGAAGCCACTGCCGGCCAATGGACTGGATGCTGCCAGAAGGTCCATCACCCCAGGACTGGGCCCTGGTATGGCTTTGGGCCCCTGGGGAGCTGGAGGCCAGCTTGAGGGTCATGTTCAACCTTGTCAGGACAGTTGGCCCTTCTTCATCCTTGATGCTCCCTTAGATACCAGGCGGGTCCCTCCAGCTGGACTCTTCCACACACACAGACAGGGGGTCCTGGGAGCCTCATCCCTCCTGGTGGGGGGTTCGAGGCAGTGGCTCCCCTGGAATGCCTGGCCCTGGCACCTGCTCCACCACTTACTAGCTTTGTGATTTCTTTTGGCCTCAGTGTGCTTCCCTCATCTGTAAAATGGGGAGAATAACTGCATACCCCAGAGAGGACTGTGGTCTGGATTAAGTCAGGAGTGCATATGAAGCGCTGGATACAATGCTGACGTGGGAAAGGTGCTGAATGTATGTTAGCTGTTCTTACTGCTGCTATAATGTACAATACTCGGCATTCTGTTCCGGGCGTGAAGGGCACTGAATACCGCCAGCTCAGCATTCCTGCTGCTAACCTCGGATCTCTCCGCCCACCTGTGTTCCTGGAGTGCCCAGCAGTCTACCCTCTTGCAGCAAACTGCTTTGCCGTTTGTCAATTTCATCCATAAGGCTCTTTCACAGACGAGCTTCTGGATCCCCAGGCTTCATTTACGATGCACCAAACTACAGTTGTGGGGAAATGCCACAGGTCTGGGGCCGAAGCAGGATGGCTCGGGAGGTGGGTGTCAGTGTCCAGCCCAGGGAGTGGTTCCCTCCTGTGGGCCCCTGTCTATGGCTTTCACAGGACAGAGTTTAGATGAAGATGCACCATCCAGTCCTCAAGACTGCATGAAGCAGCCCATGGGTTCCTGGAGGTCTTCAAAATCCCCCTGTTCAGCCCCAGCCCAGGCTGACCAGAGGACCCCTCGCAGAGCAGCCCTGGGGTCTTCCCTGTTCATTCCTTCTCAGAGGTATTTCAATGAGAATCTGTGCTTTCAAATTTCCACCTGTTTGTGGCTGAGTTTTACTAAACACACCTGTTTGGGCTTGATTTTTTTTAGTTTTTTTATACTGTCAGAGTAAAGAGTCTGCACCCTCCAAATGGGTCAAGGACTTCCCTGGTGGCACAGTGGATAAGAATCCACTGCCGGTGAAGGGGATGCAGGTTCAATCCCTGGTCCGGGAAGATCCCACATGCTGCAACTAAAGCCCGGTGCCACACCCACTGAGGCTGTGCTCTAGAGCC
>NW_011494912.1:690846-721457 GCF_000754665.1 Bison bison bison | reverse complement strand
AAGCCACAGCTCCTGCAGCCCGTATGCTCTGGGGCCTGCGAGCCCCAACTCCTGCAGCCCGTGTGCTCTGGGGCCTGCGAGCCCCAACTCCTGCAGCCCGTGTGCTCTGGGGCCTGCGAGCCCCAACTCCTGCAGCCCGTGTGCTCTGGGGCCTGCGAGCCACAGCTCCTGCAGCCCGTGTGCTCTGGGGCCTGCGAGCCACAACTCCTGAGCCCGTGTGCAGCAACTACTCAAGTCCGCTCACCCTGGAGCCTGTGCTCTGCAGTAAGAGAAGCTGCTACAAAGAGAAGCCTCTGCACCACCACGAAGAGTGGCCCCCGTTCATCGCAACTAAAGAAAGCCCTGAACAAAGCAACGAAGACCCAGTGCAGCCAAAAATAAAGAAAATTTTTAAAAGCCTTTAAAAGATGGGTCAAGATACTCATTGAGAAACCATCGTGTCATCCGCGTCATCCCCACAAGTTCTTCCCGATTGTGACAACTGCCCATCACCCTCTCTTTCTCTCTCCCTCATTCCCTCCAGGAGCTCAGGTAGATTGAAGAGCAGGCCAGGCATGAAGATGGCCCACCAGGAGGCAGGGCTGAGCTTCCTCATTGGAGCACCCTGGGTGTAAGTCGGGGTTGGCCATTATTGGCTGTGACTCTGGGCAATTTCCCCCAGCTCCCTGTACCTGTTTCCCTCCATCTGTGTGATGAGCTCTGTCATTTTGGCTTAGAGGTTCCTGCAGGAGTATAGAACCAGGGTCTGGCATGTAGCTGCCAGGTAACGGAACACTGTTGTTTTTAATTATTATCATTATTTTTTTTTTAAACTAACACAGTGGAAAATATGCAGTTCCTCAAAAAGTTAAAGATAAAATTACCACTTGATCCAGCGATGGCTCTCTTGGGAATGTAGCCCAAGGAAGTGAAACATGTTCACACAAGGCCTCGTACACAAATGTGCACGACAGCACTGTTAGCAACAAAGAGCGGAAACAGCTCTAACGCTGATTGGATAAACAAAAGGTAGTATACCCTCACAAGGGAATATTGTTTGGCCATATAAAGGGTGAAGTACTGACACACACTACAACATGGATGGAAACATGATACTGGTAAAAGAAGCTGAGGGAATTTCCTGGCGGTCCAATGGTTAGCCTTCTGAGCGCTCACTGCTGAGGGTGCGAGTTCCATCCCTGGTCAGGGAACTAAGATCACACATGCAGTGTGGCGCAGTCAGAGAAAGAAAAAAGTTAAAGAAGCTGACACAAAAGGCCAAGTGTTGTGTGAGGCTATTTGTACGAAATGTCCAGAATAAGCAGACCAGTAAGGACAGAAAGGGGCTGGGGGGCAGGGGAGGTGGAATTGGAGTGGTTAATGGGTACAGGGCCTCCTTCTGCAGTGATGGGACTGTTCTGGAACCAGGTGACGGGTGTAATGGCCGCACAGCGCTGTGAATGTACTAAGCGTCACTCATGACAGGTTTTACATTACACGTATTTTACCATAACAAAAACGGAAAAAGAAACAAGGAGGAGACGATGCTGTCCTCCTCCTCCTCACAGCCGTCTGCTCTCTGCTATCCCTGGACCCACCCCAGGGCTGGGCGTGAGGGCAGGGGCTGAACCTTGAGGAAAAGCAGAGGTGGGGGCATGGTCTTTTCCAAGCGTGGTTCTCCCAGGGAGCTGCCCCTCCGTCTGTCCCCGTTGCCCCCAGCCTCCTCCTCTGGGCGGAGGAGCGACACGCGAGACACTTCCTCTGTCCCTGCCAGCCCCCCACCCTCTTGTTCTCACACATGAGCGCACTTTCTTGAGAAAACACTTGAAAACGTTGTAACCGATAAGGGGTCAATATTCAAAATATCAATATATAAAACAGTTCATACAATTCAACATACAAAAGAAACCTGATGAAAAAAATGGCCGGAAGACCTGAGTAGACATTGTCCCAAAGACACACAGATGGTCGGTCAACAGGCACACGAAAAGATCCTCGACATCGCTAAGCCGAGAAATGCAAATCAGAAGCACAGCGAGATAACCCCTCACACCTGTCTGTCATCAAAAAGGCACAAGAGACAACTGTCGGCAAAGATTGAAGCAAAGGGAGCCCTTACACATTATTGGTGGGAATGTAAATTGGTGCAGGCACTGTGGAAAACAGTATGGAGATTCCTTCACAATCTAAAAACTAGAACCACCATTTGACCCAGCAATTCCACTCCTGGGTATAGATGCAAATGCAAACACTAAATCCAAAAGATGCACGCGCCCCAAAGTTCATAGCTATTATTTACAATAGTCAATATACGGGAACAGCCCAAGTGTCTATCAACAGATAAAGATGTGGCAGATATACACAGTGGAATATCTCTTGGCCATAAAAAAAGAATGAAATTTTGCCTTTTGTAGCGATATGGATGGATTTAGAGGGCATTACTCTTCATGAAATAAGTTAGACAGAGAAAGACAAAAAGTGTATGATAAATCACTTGCATGTGGAAACTACAATATATTACAGACTAGTGAATAAAATGAAAAAGAAACAGACTCACAGATGTAGAGAGAAAACTAGTGGTCACCAGTGGGGAGAGGGGCAAGACGGGCTAAGGTAAAAACCACTACGTATAAAATTAATAAGCTACAAGGATGTATTGTACAACACAGGGAATATAGCCGATATTTCATAACTATAAAAGGGGTAAAAACCTCTAAATGTTGTGAATTACTACATTGTACCCCTGAAACTTATACTGTCAATCAACAATTTTGTTGTTGTTCAGTCACTCAGCTGTGTCTGGCTCCTTGCCGACACCATGGACTGTAGCCCACCAGGCTCCTCTGTCCATTTCCCAGGCAACAATACTGGAGTGGGTAGCCATTCCCTTCTCCTTGGGACCTTCCCAACCCAGGCATTGAACCCGCATCTCCTGCATTGGCAGGCGGATTCTTCACCACTGAGCCACCGGGGAAGCCCCCAAATCAACAATACCTCAGTTTATAAACAGGGGAAGAAAAGAGCACTTTTAAAAAATTTTGGAGGCCTTACCTCTGAGACTCCATGAGCTCGGACAGAGAGGAGGCAGTGAGCTGGAACTTCACACAAAGCTGCTGAGGCTGGTCCTTAGGTGCCTGGAGACAGACACGGAACAAGGAGGCGGCCGGTGGTGGCCACCGGAGGGTCCGCTGATTCCTGGATACTGCTCAAATCGGCTTTTTCACCCAACAGGAGGATAAAAGGGGTCCTGGGCTCTTGATCCCGTTCTAGATTTGGGGAAGTAGCTCCATCCTTCTGATCGTGACCACCTCCCTCCCCGCACGAAGCCGTTTGAAGGGAAGTGTGAGGAGACAAAGGGGACAAGCTTGGGAGGAGTGTCGTGGTCCACAGGAGCACCTCGGTTCAGGAGACGCGCAGTCCCTTCCTGAGGCTCCTGCCTAGGTTATCTCTGGAGCCGGTACCACCAGGTGCTTGTTTCTCTTTGTTTAAGTCACACCAGGACCCCTGACTTCACAAGAATTATTCTAACTTTCTGTCCAGTAACGTGGGCTAGAGCGATGGGTACCACCCCAGCCAGAACGGATGCCGGGCAGTGCAGCCGCCTGGTCTCCACGCCGGGACCCCCGAGGCCCCGCCCCACCGGTGGAACCCTGGGTAATCGCGTCTTAACTGTTGCTACGAAAGACTTGCAGGTGCTCCAAGCCGCACAGAACCTAAACAGTAAGATGTTTGCCTGCATTGATCTCTTGAAACTTGGAAGTCAGTTGCATCTACTTAGAGCTTCGAGCTGGTTAAGACTGGCCAGGACATCCGTCCCTCTAACTGGGCATGCCTGAATGTCAGCTCAGCGACCTTTTCACCTCAGAGCAACAAAAGCTCTGTCCTCAGATCCTGCTAAGCCTCAGTTTTGAACGTGCGGCCACCTGGAGCTTGGTTACACCTGTGCAGAATGAGGATGACCACACCTTTTCCCAATCACCTATCCCCAGGCTCCCCACACCTTAGACCACCCTGCTTCTTTATCATGTATCCTTGAGCTTCTCGCCTTTGGGAAGGCACATCTGAGATTTGTTTTCTCCTCTTCTCCCTTGGCTACCTTGTGAATAAATCCTCTCTTTGTTGCAGACATGGGCGTTTCAGCGTTTTGACTTGGGCAAAAGGAGCCTGGTTCTGGACCACAGCCTCTTACCTCCCTGCCTTCTTCTGTCCTGGCTCTGCTCATGTCAGCCCAGAAAACCTGTGTGTGTCCACCCATGGCCCCCTTGTCTGTCCGCATCTCTTTCCACTTGTCATTCTTAAACCTTTCCTCAAAGCTTCCTGCTTCAACAGATACATTTTAACTTTATCTTATTTTTAAGAGTGGTCTCCTCTAGACTTTCTTTTGTTTGTGATCTTCCTCTGGCTCCTGCGTGTTGATGAAATAAAATTCATATTTTATGAGAAGACAAGAAAAATTTAAATATAACGTTTTTCTCTGCCTCTTTGGGCCTCCTCCCTTCCCTTTAATGTGCCTCTGTATCCACCAGACCTCCTTTGAAGATAACATTCCTTCTTGATCTCACAAAGGGTCACAACTCCTTGGGAGATAACTCTCCTTCTCAATTTCCGAAGGAGCCACAATGAACCACTACTTGCTCTATCCCTGTAGATCTGGATGGTGTAAACCATCAATAATATAGCACTAAATGGGAACTTCCCTGGTGGTCTGGTGGTTAAGAATTTGCTTGCCAATGCAGGGGACATGGGTTATGATCCCTGGTCCAGGAAGATCCACATGTCTCGGGGCAACTAAGCCCATGCTCCGCAACCTATGTGCCACAACGAAGACCCAGTGCAGCCAAAAATAAACACGTAATAATAATAAAAATTAAAATACTTATATATATATAATTGAATATACAGTCCTCTATCTAAAAAACTAGAGCTCTCTTCAAGAAAATTAGAGATACCAAGGGAACATTTCATACAAAGATGGGCACTAATAAAGGACAGAAATGGTATGGACCTAACAGAAGCAGAAGATATTAAGAATAGGTGGCAAGAATACACAGAAGATCTATACAAAAAAGATCTTCATGCCCCAGATAATCACGATGGCGTGATCACTCACTGAGAGCCAGACATCCTGGAGTGTGAAGTCAAGTGGGCCTTAGGAAGCATCACTATGAACAAAGCTCATGGAGGTGATGGAATTCCAGTTGAGCGATTTCAAATCCTAAAAGACAATGCTGTGAAAGAGCTGTGCTCAATATGCCAGCAAATCTGGAAAACTCAGCAGTGGCCACAGGACTGGAAAAGGTCATTCTTCATTCCAATCCCAAAGAAAGGCAATGTCAAAGAATGTTAAAACTACCGCACAATTGCACTCATCTCACACACTAGGAAAGTAATGCTCAAAATTCTCCCAGCTGGGCTTCAACAGTACGTGAACCATGAACTTCCAGATGTTCAAGCTGGATTTAGAAAAGGCAGAGGAACCAGAGATCAAATTGCCAACATCCGTTGGATCATCAGAAAAGCATTAGAGTTCCAGAAAAACATCTACTTCTCCTTTAATGAACTATGCCAAAGGCTTTGACTGTGTGGATCACAGCAGACTGTGGAGAATTCTTCAAGAGATGGGAATACCAAACCACCTGACCTGCCTCCTGAGAAATCTGTATGCAGATCAGGAGGCAACAGTTAGAACTGGACATGGAACAACAGACTGATTCCAAAACGGGAAAGGAGTACATCAAGGCTGTATATTGTCACCCTGCTTATTTAACTTATATGCAGAGTACATCATGAGAAACTCTGGGCTGGATGAAGCACAAACTGGAATTAAGATTGAAAGAAAGTGAAAGTGAAGTCACTCAGTCGTGTCCGACTCTTTGAGACCCCATGGACTGTAGCCTATCAGGCTCCTCCGTCCATGGGATTTTCCAGGCAAGACTGCTGGAGTGGATTGCCATTTCCTTCTCCAGGGGATCTTCCCGACCCAGGAATCAAACCTGGGTCTCCCACTTTGCAGGCAGATGCTTTACCATCTGAGCCACCAGGGAAGCCAGGGAATTAAGATTGCTGGGAGAAATATCAATAACCTCAGATATGCAAATGACACCACCCTTATGGCAGAAAGTGAAGAAGAACTAAAGAGCCTCCTGATGAAAGTGAAAGAGGAGAGTGAAAAGGTTGGCTTGAAACTCAACATTCAGAAAACTACGGTCATGGCATCTGGTCCCAACACTTCATGGCACATAGATGGGGAAACAATGGAAACAGTGAGAGACTATTTGGGGGGCTCCAAAAGCACTGCAGATAGTGACTGCAGCCATGAAATTAAAAGACGCTTGCTCCTTGGAAGAAACGTTATGACCAAATTGGACAGCTTGTTAAAAAGCAGAGACATTAGTTTGCCAACAAAGGTTCATCTCCTCAAAGCTACGGTTTTTCCAGTAGTCATGTATGGATGTGAAAGTAGGGATATAAAGAAAGGTGAGCACCAAAGAATTGATGCTTTTGAAGTGTGATGTTGGAGAAGACTTTCGAGTCCCTTGGAGACTCAAGGAGATCCAACCAGTCCATCCTAAAGGAAATCAGTCTGGAATATTCATTGGAAGGACTGATGCTGAAGCTGAAACTCCAATACTATGGCCAACTGATGCAAAGAACTGACTCATTGGAAAAGACCCTGATGCTGGGAAAGATTGAAGGTGGGAGGAGAAGGGGACGACAGAGGATTAGATGGTTGGATGGCATCACCGACTGAATGGACATGAGTGTGAGTAAGCTCTGGGAGTTGGTGATGGACAGGGAGGCCTGACGTAACTGTGCTCTGACCTCTAATGGGCAGAACAGTTCTTGGAACTTTTTGAAAGGCTGTTCTTGGCTTATAATCCTCAGTTTGGCTCAAATAAAATTTTCCGTTTCTTTCTTATATTGACTGATTAATGTTTTCACTGACAGTATTTAGAAGATGATCAACCATTTGGGACAATCACAACAAGAATACCAGAGCCTGTGTCCCTGGTTGGTGGAGAACTTTCATCATCTTTTCATTCATCAAGTACCTGTCATGCGTGGTCCCCCCACCAGGCTCTGAGCCACAAGGACCAAGACAAACGAACCTTAACACCTACCCTGAGGGCTTGTGCTGTGCTAATCACTTCAGTCCTGTCCAACTCTTTGAGACCCTATTGTAGCCCTCGAGTTTCCAGGGGATTATCAGGCTTATCAGGCTTATCAGGCTCCTCCGTCCAGGGGATTATCCAGGCAAGAATACTGGAGTGGATTGCCATGCCCACCTCCTGACGCAGAGATCAAACCCATGTCTCTTACATCTCCTGCGTTGGCAGTCAGGTTCTTTACCACAAGTGCCATCTGGGAAGTCCACTTTCAGGGCTTAGAGTCTAGCAAATAAAGTTTTTAGTGAAATGATAAAGATGAAATCAATGGGTATCTTCTACATGCCTGGAATTGTGCAGAACACTTCATGTAAATTAATTTAACCCTCTAACAATTCTCTGACATTGGAACTGTTTTTAGTCCTCATTTTATATATGATAAAACTGAGGCCCAGGGCACTGCAGTATCTTTGCTGAGTTCACATGGAACATATGTGGCCATAGTCAGCTCCCTGATCTCAGCCATTGTGTTAGATTATCTATCTACCCAAGGGATATTTCTAGCCCTTTCCAGGGGGCACTGGACCCACTGGGTATCAGGTCTCAGCCTTGAGCGCCCCTTTCCTCAGACAATACTTGGGGACATCTACCATATTCTTTCAGGAATGCTCTTGGTGTTCACTAATTCATTCCCAAGAGGCTTTCTGACCATCTCCATGCGATGAAGACACACAATGGGGTTTCTGAGAAGAAACCAAAGGATTACTTCCATCTCATACTTCCCAGCTGCCTCAGCTTGGTTTTCACGTCATCATGGAATCTTGGAAGACGTGTACTGATTTGATAAACTTGGCAAAGGACTCTGACAATCTGGTGGGAGTCCAAATGACCATATGTGTCCAACCGTGGGGAAGCTACCAAACCTTCTATATCACGATTGTCTCCTGGGGCTCAGTCTGGGCTGACTCTTTGTGACCCCATGGACTGCAGCCCATCATGCTCCTCTGTCCATGGAAATTTCCAGGCAAGACTACTGGAGTGGGTTGGCATTTCCTACTCCTACATTTGGATTCCTACATTTGGATCCTGGGATGAGGACAGCGACCCCTGCTCTTGGGAATTCAGCAAGGACACGGTGTATCTACGAGGAGTACAACCGCTCTGGGCACCGACCTCGGTTTGACAGGGCCAGCTTGGTGTCCCAGTAACAGCCCTCCAACAATAGGAAACACTCAGACACTTAGCTATGAAAATGCATGTGCTCATGGCTGCTGCTTCTGACTCCCACGGATTTGACACATCGAAGTACTTTGCAAACTAGATTGTTTGAGGCTCAGAGAGATTGTGAAAGTCATTATTCACATCACACAACCACATTTGCTCTCCATTAATCACAGTTTTCACCTTTCAACGCCCCAAGACAGACTCAAGATGTGTGAACACTGGTAGGACACGAGCAGATGTGAACGAGAAACAGCACGTCGTCTTGGGTAGAGTTGGGATGGTCGGGGCCAACACCCCTTGCTGGGTCATCCCCATGCACTCAATGCACTCAAACGTTTTTTCAACTCTCAAGTGGGAGATTAAATGAGATCTAAAATTATTATCATTGTAATTTTTCAGTGAAAAAGCTCCCAGGGTTTTTTCATGATAAGACAACTTTGGGAGATCCTGGATGTATCCCTTCTGAAGCTTATATTGAGGGGCAGGGCATAAAATCTCATGCTCTCGGCCACCCCTGAGGAGTAGTGATGGAACCATGACACAGTCATTAGTAGAAATGGCACCAGTGGAGCTTTCCCGTGAAGTTGCACCAGGTTAACGCTCCTCAAAATTTAAGGTGCTGGGGCTTCCTTGGTGATCCCAGTGTCTAAGACTCTGCATTCTCAATGCAGGGGGCCCAGGTTCGATCCCTGGTCAAGGAACTAGATCCTACATGCCACCAACTAAGAGTCTGCATGCTGGAACTGAAGATTCTGCATGCTACAAGTAAGACCCAGTGCAAATAAATGAATAAAAATAAATATTAAAAATAAATGTAAGGTGCCTATCAGTCTCCTGAGGAGGTTGTTAAAATGCAAATTCTGACTCTGGAGCTCTGGGGTGGGGCTTGGGACTCTGCCTTTCTAATAAACTCCCAGGTGATGTTGCTCCTGCTACAAGAATACAGATGAATTCCTTGTGCTAGAAAATGAAGAGCATTGTTCTCTGTTGTGAAAAGTGCAGTGTGTGTGTGTGTGTGTGTGTGTGTGTGTGTGTGTGTGTCGAGGTTGGGATTGGCCAAAGTGTTAAAGAAAGCAATTGCTCTGATTGAGATACATTCAGGGAGAGGGAAGCGCAGTAGAAAACTAAGAAGACTTATCAGCTGATGTCTGTCCGTCCAGGTGTGAGCACAGCTGAACAAACGTAATCCCACCTAGGAACGGGGTGTACAGATGGACCTACCAGAACTGCAGGGGGGGTGGCTTCACTAGGAAGGCAGGCAACCTGTGAGGGGTGGCATGGCCCCAGCACCACCCTGGATCCTCCCCCTCCACCATGTCCCTCTTTGTGCCTCTGTGTAAGTCTGTCCCTCCACCCCCATCCCAAACTGAGACTGTCCGTGGATGTTTTCCCTTCACCATCAAATGATGGAATCATCGATTGTGTGTTTTCTCTCAAACCATCCATCACTTAGGCATTTGTCAGGAGCAGAAAATGGGGCTGGCTGGAGGCTGGACCACTGAAGTTATTGGAAAACTATGCTTGTTGATTCTTTAAGAATTCTGTTTCTGCTTTTGGCTCCATTCAACTCAAATGTTAGGCTTCCCAGGTGGCCCAGTAGTAAAGAACTGGCCTGCCAGTGCAGGAGAGGCGGGTTTGATCCCTGGTCCGGGAAGATCCCCTGGAGGAGGAAATGGCAACCCATTCCAGTATTCTTGCCTGGGAAATCCCATGGATAGAAGAGCCTGGTGGGCTATAGTCCATGGGGTCACAAAAAAGTTAGACAGGACTTAGCAACTACAACAACAACTCAAATGTTGCCAAGTTGGACTCTCTGGGACGGTCTTGTAGGGCTGAGCTCTTAACCTGTGGGCTTCTGTGTTAACTCTGAGCAATTAGTGTCATAACTGAGTTAAATGGTAAGACACTCAATTAGTGTCTACCAAGAACTGGAGAACTGCTTGATATGGAAAAACCCACACATCCAGGGTCAGAAATACAGTGAGCAAGGAAAAGTTTTCCTTTACATATGCTCAGAGCTGATGCCCCCTTGCACTATGGAAATAGCTCCACCTGAAATCACTAGAGATCATTAATTCTACCAGTTTAGAGACCATGGTTCTACTGCTGCTAAGTAGCTATTGGAACTTAGAAAAGTCACTTTAACTGCATAGAGACAGACATCTAAAGAAGTTGAACATGTAAGCTCAGGTGTGTGGCTGAAAAAAATTACGAATACTGTGCACCCTGAAGCAGTTGTTCTCATGTTTTGGTGCCATCAGAGTCACCTGGGGGGCTTGTTGAACCACAACTTGCTGGGTCCCACCCCTAGAATCTCTGATTTGCTAGGCCTGGGTTGGAGCCTGAAAACTCGCATTTCTATCAAGTTCCAGGTGATGCTGAGACTGCTAGTCCTGGACTTTGAGAACCACTGTGGGGGCCTTGGTCCACAGGCATCCTTAATATCCATTGAGATTGCCCCAGGCCCATGATAGGGAGGGAAAGATGGAGAACTCTTCCTGCTCTGATGATGTGACCAGGAAGTCCTGTGCTACTGAGAACAGAGTGACGCGATTATCCTGGACAAGACCAGAGAGGGCTGCACGGGGTTAAAATGGAGAAGGATCCTCTGGAGCCCTCCAGGGCACAAATCCTCCCTGTGTGCCCCCTCTCTGGTTTGTATGAAATGGATTTCATTCAGCCTCCTTGTCCTCCCCTGAGTTCCAAAGGGCAGGTTCAAACAGTTGCTAATCAGGGAAGGGAGGAAACACAGAAGCAAAGGCGGAGCAGCCAAGAAACGGTAGTGCAGGGTCCTGGTTCCTTCTCAAAGAATTTGTGCGTGGGTGCTGAGTCACTTCAGTCATGTCTGACTCTTTGCAACCCCATGGACTGCAGCCCACCAGGCTCCTCTGTCCATGGGATTCTCCAGGCAAGGATACGGGAGTGGGTCTCTATGCTCTCCCGCAGGGGATCTTTCTGACCCAGGGATCGAACCTGCGTCTCTTACATCTTCTGCATTGGCAGTTGAGTTCTTTACCACTAGCACCACCTGGGAAGCCCTCAAGGAACAGACAGAACAAAATACCTTTGAGCTGTTCTGCAGGCCCCCTCCCAGATGGAAGATGGTGACTTCAGGCCAAGCACCAGAGACAGACAGAGAGGGAGGGAGGAAGGGAAACAGAGAGGAAGGAAGGATGGAGAAAGAGCAAGGGGGAGAGAGCAGACACAGTTGCTGCAGCCTGTGCTGAAGATAAGGACGGGTGGGGAGAGTGGGTTTTTAAGGCTTTTGAATAGAAAATGAAACTGCGGTCTTCAAATGAACAAGAACAAATCTTAAAAACCAAATGAAGCTCTTTCAATAGCTCAAACACCTTACAGAATCGAACTGTCATTACGGGAATCCAGCGGATAAGGAGAATCTTCAGAGCACAGTTTCTGGGAAAATGAAATCTTTTCATATTCATCCCCTAGAGTTGAGGCTTCTTAATAAACTGGTCATATTGCTTGAGGTCTTGTTTCTGTTGGATGATGGAAAGAGGGTCGTCCAGCTCCCAGATGAAGCAGATACGTGATGCAGGTTAGAGGTTTTCAGTATTCAGCAGGTTGCACCGCTAACCCTTTAGTATTCTTCCTGGCCTGGACTCTGAGTTGGCGCCTTTGGTATTCCTATACTGTCCTAACCAGGGGATTGCTTCCTTTTAGAATCCAGTCCACTTTTTGCGCAAACGCCTTAGCTTTAAAATCGTGATGGACTTCCCTGGTGATCCAGTGTTTAGGAATCTACCAACCAATGCAGGGGACACAGGTTTTTTCTGGTCTGAGAAGATTCCACATGCCATGGGGCACTAAGTCCATGCACCACAACGAATGAAGCCCGTGCGCCCTGGAGCCCATACTCAGCAACCAGAGAAGCCACTGCATGGGAAGCCTGCGCATGGCAACTAGAGAGTAGCCCCAACTCGCTGCAACTAGAGAAAGCCTGCACAGCAACAAAGAACCAGTGCAGCCAAAAATAAATAAATAAAATTGTAAAAATCAATTATGCAATAAGTACAGTGATAAAATGCAAGCATTTCTGTTTCCCTAAGAAAATGCAATTTACAGTCTCCATGGGAATGATTATCATCAAATACTTAATGTCTTTATAAAAAGAAAATGTAGCCAAACGCCTGTATAGAATAAGGTCCAGTATCAAGTTAGGTAGCAAAAGGGCTCAAGCTTTGAGCATCTCCAGCAAGACCTGCATTAAACAGCAGCACTAACTAGAGGTCTCTGCTCATCAGAAGTTGTATTTTAGTTGTATTTCGACTTTATGGAGCAAGGGAAAGTAATATAAAAGCAAGTTCTAATAAAATGTATTCCAGAAAGCAATTTCCAGGAGGTCTCTTGGAGTGCAATTCAATCTGTTTCTTGTTTTACTTCTGCGAATAAAAATTAGTGAGGGGTGGGGACTTCCCTGGTGGTTCAGTGGTTAAGAATCCATCTTTCAATGCAGAGGATATGGGTTTGATCCTTGGTAGGGGAACTGAGATCCCACATGCCACAGGGCGACAAAGCCCGAGTGCTAAAACTACTGAGCCCTACTGATACAACCAGAGAGAAGCCTGCGCACCACAACGAAAGATCCCATGTGCAGCAGCTGAGACCTGATACAGCCAAATAAACAAATATATTTTTTAAATTATTGAGAAACAAAGGGGTGGAGTATATGGTATTCAGACATCTTTCAATATGACATTCTGCAATTTCAAGATGCAGAGGCCAGGTTAAAAATGATAACCCCTTGTAGAATTGGCAGATTCTATGGAGCATGAAATACACAAGAGGAGCCTGGAGCATCTAATTCTATCAGAGAGCAAAGAGGTGCTAAAAACCAACAAATACAAAACCTATGATAATGGGGTATGTCAAAGGAACCCAGCGACTAACTAACCCAGTTCCCAAAGGTCAAAGGAAAACAAGAAAATAAAGTAATAGTGGATTATAACCCAAGTACAAAATAAATATCAATGGGTCTATACTGATATAAATAAATTGAATTTTTAAAATGGGAATGAAGGGTCAACTCTCCTATGAAGAAGAATTCCAAGTAATTTATGAATGTACTCCATAACTCAAGGAAACAGAGCATCACTCCCCACTCCTTAGGTGTGGACTTGACTTAACGACTTTCTTCCAAAGAGGACAGCAAGGAAAGCGGGGGAGGGGAGAGGAACTTTACAGCGGAGAAATTTGACCGTTTCCTCAGCTAGGTGATCAAGGTTCATATCAACAGTGATAATTCATGGTGATAGTGTATACTCTTGATATGATGTGATGAGAATCACACTTTATCTCTGGGGTCTTTCAAAACACCCATCGCACCTGTCAAGTCATGAGAAAAACATCAGACAAATCTCAATTGTGAAACATTCAGAAAAATACCAACCAGCATTCTGTAGAACTGTCCAGCTCATCAAAAACAAGGAAGGTCTGAGACACTGTCACAGCCAAGAAGGGGCCAAGGAGGCATGATGTTTGACCGTAACGTAGCGTCCTGGATACGATCCCAGGACGGAAAAAGGACATTAGGTAGGGGACTTCCCTGTGGTCTAGTGGTTGAGAATCCACCCTCCAATTTGGGGAATGTAGGTTTGAGCCCTGGTTGGGGAACTAAGATCCCAAATGCTGTGGAGTGTGACCCCCCCCACCCCCCGCAAAAAAGAAAAAGGACATTAGGTAAAAACTAAGGAAATCTGAATGATGTATGAACTTTAGTTAACAAGAATGCATTAATATTGGCTCTTTAATTGCAACAAGTGTACCATATGACAGTAAGATATTAACAATAGTAGGAAATTGGATATTTGGGTACTTGGGAACTCTGTATGATCTTGGCAATTTTTATTAAATGTAAACTGTTCTAAAATAAAGCTGGATTAAAAAAAATTATAACCCTGAGGGCTGGTAAGCCTTGCAAAAATGACTCAGTATGGCCAAGTGGGCTTCTCTTGTAGCTCAGTCAGTAAAGAATCTGCCTGCAGTGCAGGAGACCCGGGTTTGATCCCTGGGTCAGGAAGATCCCCTGGAGAAGGAAATGGTAACCCACTGCAGTATTCTTGCCTGGAAAATCCCACTGACAGAGAAGCCTGGTGGGCTGCAATCCATGGGGTTGCAAAGAGTCGGGCATTACTGAGCGACTAACACTTACTTACTTATGGCCAAGTGACTGGTGGGCATAGGGAGACAGAATTGACAGAGGATTTCCAATAAAGGTGAAAAAATAAGAGTTTAACTAGAAATCAGCGCCGTGCCCACCCCCCAGCCCCGCACCTTTCCAGTAGATGGAGCTGTCATGGCAAGCTTGTGGAAAAGGTTAACCCATCTAGAAAGATGGTGCTGATGAACCTATCTAAAGGGCAAAAATAGAGATGCACTCATAGAGAACAGACTTTTGGACACAGTAGGGGAGAGAGAAGGTGGGATGATTTGAGAGAGTAGCATTGAAATGTATACATTCCGTATGTAAAATACATACCCAGTGGGAATTTGCTATGAGAAAGAGGGAACCCAAAGCCAGTGCTCTTGTGACAACTTAGATGGATGGGATGCGGAGGGAGGTGGGAAGGAGGTTTAAGAGGGAGGGGACATATCACCTATGGCTGAGTCATGTTAATGTATGGCAGAAACCATCACAATATTGTAAAGTAATTATCCTCTAATTAAAAAAAAATCATCACGCAGAAGAAAAAAAAAGAAAAGGTTAACCCAGGAGGCCTATGTTGTCCTAATTGTACAAGTTCTAAATCCTTAAGACTGACTTTGATCAGTTTTTGGAAGAAAACCTCTGAGCCATTGAAATATGCAGCCTGATAAGCAAGTCTCTGCAGGCCTGGGGCCTGGGGCCTAGGGCCAGGTTGGATTGTTGATACCATACCGACAGTGCCATTTAAGGGGAATGCTTGCTTTTGTTTGCCTGGGGCCCTGGGCCATACCAAATGAATTTGACTTCTTGGGGAAAAGGGAGTTGGAGACTGAATAGCTAAGGTCGGTCCACAAGGTTGCTTCCTGCCTACTCGCTCAGAAAGGACAATGCAGATAGTGGAGTGCAGTTTATTACACCGGCACGCCCAAGGCAGTCTCCTCTTAGCCAAGGACCCTGCCCAGCATTTGTGAAAATCTTTTATACTCCATGAGTACGCGTCTGAATCCACCACTCCAAATTCCTTGAGACTTACGTAAACCAAGGAAAATACAATCCCAATAACCCCATCATTCATGTGCTATGTGCTCATGTGCTCAAACAGTCAAACAATTAGCCAATAATCAATAAACCCCAGGTTACACTCCGATAGATACAGAAAAATTTATGGCCTGTCTGGAGGAAGGGGTGATTAGTGTATGTTTTCTCTTAGGCGATGAGTAACCTAGATACGATCTTCAAGGTCTTATCCTTCTGTTGTTGTTTTCCTAGGCACTAAACACAGAGTTCAGAGTCCATTGGAAAGGTGGCCAAGCATGATCAGCATGAACAGGCCTAAGATGGAGTCCAGGCCCTGTGAATTCCTTCTTCAACATGACCCCCAGTAAACACCCTCAATTCAGTTCAGGACAGTTCAGTTGCTCAGTCGTGTCCGACTCTTTGCAACCCCAGAGAGGCAGCACACCAGGCCAACTCCCGGAATTTACCCAAACTCATGTCCATTGAGTCAGTGATGCCATCCAACCATCTCATCCTCTGTTGTCCCCTTCTCTTCCTGCCTTCAATCTTTCCCAGTATCAGGGTCTTTTCAAAGATCCTCTTTGCATCAGGTGGCCAAAGTATTGGAGTTTCAGCTTCAACATCCATCCTTCCAATGAACACTCAGGACTGATCTCCTTTAGGATGGACTGGTTGGATCTCCTTGCAGTCCAAGGGACTCTCAAGAGTCTTCTCCAACACCACAGTTCAAAAGCCTCAATATTAAGTCTCAAAGGAGTTTTGCTGGTTGACCATAGTTCATATGTGTTGTCACATGCTGTTCCTGGGACCATGATGGGCTGTCTGATTCCACTGGTAGATGAACCTGGAAACTCATGCTTGATTTCTCCTATACTCTGCCTTACACCCTATACACTTTTTTTTTTTTTAATTTATTTATTCAGCTGCGCTGGATCTTTCTTGTGGCATGGGAACTCTTAATCTGTATCCTTTGTATTAACTGTAACCAAAGTATAATAGTTTTCTAAGTTCTGTAAGTTCGTCTAGAGCATCATCAAACCTGAGAGTGGTCTTGGGGACCGCTGACACAGCAAGGCATATGGACTGGGGTTCCCAGCCTTCAAAATCCTGGCAGATCTAACAAGGGACTAGGCCATACCCAGGGCTTCCCTGGTGGCTCAGACAGTAAAGAATCTGCCTGCAATGCAGGAGACCTGGGCTTGATCCCTGGGTTGGGAAGATCCCCTGGAGGAGGGCATGGCAACCCACTCCATTATTCTTGCCTGGAGAATCCCCATGGACAGAGGAGCCTGGTGGGCTACAGTCCACAGGATCATGAAGAGTTGGACACGACTGAGCGACTAAGCACACAACACAGGCCATACCCAGCTGGGGGAGCCCTTAACCTGAAGGTTTGAGAATATAAATGACCTGATCAATTAGCCAATGATCCATTTCCCTCCATTAGTTCTCAATCAATATCTCAGAACTTAGAAAAACACATATTCAATTTCCTCTTCCCTCCAGCTCCCAAAAGCCATCATAATTTGGAGGTGATTTCACCCAGTTGTAAAAGACACACACAAAAGAATTCAATCATTTTTCTGCCTGATAAACCTCTACTCTCCCTGAGGACATGAATGCTGCTTGCTCTCATCGCAACCCTCCCCACTCACAGCTCTTGCCCGAAGCTGAGACAGCGCTTGGATCAGTGGGATGCTCAGGCATGCGGAGGTCTAGCTCTGGTCCGGGGTGGGAGTGGGGAGATGGGGAGGTGGAGGGATGGAGAGAGGATCTGAAACTGAAACTCTGAGAATGACAGGAGAAAGCTGCAGAGATTGAGAGAAAGGAGCCAAGTTGGAAGGCTCTGCTGCAATGGAGACATTCACTGGTGGTCAGGGTAATGGGTAGATGTTTTGGCCAGCTCTTCCCACGCTTCTGTAACCAGGAAGCTCCTGAGTTGGCCTGAGTTCCAGCTTCAAGAGCCCCCAAGTGACTGGGAAGTCTGGGGTCCTGCAGCCAAGTCTGGATGTTGGGAGGGTGTCTGAGCTCCATCCCCTTCCTCTGGCCAGGGCTGCTTCTCCTCCCCAGGCCAGGGCCTTTCTCCACGTGTTGGAAGACTTAGCAGATACACACATTGGCCTGGTATGGTCCCTGCTGCCAGCCTAGCAGGGAGGCAGCCCTCAGCTCCCAACAGCCAACAGGAGTCTTCTCTGGCAGTTCCTCATAGGCCTACGAGGCCTGTACTCACCCAGCCTTAAGACTGGAGAAAGGCTCAAACCAGGGCTCTTTGACAACCTAGAGGGGTGGGATGGGGTGGGAGGTGGGAGGGAGGTTAAGAGGGAGGGGACATATGTATAATTATGGCTGATTCATGTTGATATATGGCAAAAACCAACACAATATTGTAAAGCAATTATCCTTCAGCTGAAACAAAAAAAAAAGACTGTAGAAAGAGCCCAGAGTCAGCGACAGAGACATCAGTGGTTTAATGGATGGGGGAGCTTACATGTCTGAAGCAAGGTCCTAGAGCAGTGTTCCATGGTGTGCAGCAGGCAAGACATAGCAGCGGGTACCTTGATTGGCCTGACCTGGGGGAAAGGGGAGAGACTGTCAGTTACAGGGGGAACTGACAGCAGATTGGCTCACGGGTTACCAGGGAAACTAGCAGAGGGGCACGCCCCTCACCACCTCATTAAGAACAATCACTACTAGTTGGGGCCCGGGGCAAGCATGCCGGAAGGTCAGACACCTGAGAACACTATAGGTAAAGCAGGCAGTGGTCAAGCAGAGGATGTACAGACAGCAGGAGAATAGCTACCTTGAGTGGCCTGACCCTACAAATCTCTACTTGAAAGGACCTATGCCAGAAGGCCTGGGTATGTCTTAGAGATAAAAACATGGAGCCAACAGCCATGGTGGCCACTGGTCCATGGGGAGGTGGAGAAGGTTGGGTTTTTTCTATACTCAGCAAGTGTGAGACCTTATCCTTGTAAACTTAGATGTCACAAGTTGGCTTTCTCTGTGGTTTTGTCCATTGGTCCAGAGGTGACTGATTGGCAGGTAGTTGCAGAGAATACAACCGAGCAGGACCCTACGGGGCATTCCCAGGACAGGCCTACCCCCTATATCCTCTGCTTTAGCTCCTCTCCAACACACCTAGGTAATAGTAGTTGATGCACATTTCTGGAGTTGCTTTGCAGACATAAAAAGCCACCCCTTTCCAACAAATGAAAGATGTCAACTACTTGATGGCCATGAGCACATAGCCCCAGGACTCCTGGAGTTCAAGGAGTGATAAAGTTAACCCTTGTGACACCACCCAGCTATCTCATCATCATGCAATAAGAGAATGGCACAGAAGCTGATCACAGCCCTACAACCTGCCCCCCTCAGTTCAGTTCAGTTCAGTTCAGTCACTCAGTCGTGTCCGACTCTTTGCAACCCCATGAATCGCAGCACGCCAGGTCTCCCTGTTCATCACCAACTCCCGGAGTTCACTCAAACTCAGGTCCATCGAGTCAGTGATGCCATCCAGCCATCTCATCCTCTGTCGTCCCCTTTTCCTCCTGCCCCCAATCCCTCCCAGGGAAGAAGGAATTCATAGGGCCTGGACTCCATCTTAGGCCTGTTCATGCTGACCATGCTTGGCCACCTTTCCAATGGACTCAGAACTCTGTGTTTAGTGCCTAGGAAAACAACAACAGAAGGATAAAACCCCCTCCAGACAGGGGAATCTTGAAGATTGTATCTAGGTTACTCATCGCCTAAGAGAAAACATACACTAATCACCCCTTCCTCCAGACAGGCCATAAATTTTTCTGTATCTATCGGAGTGTAACCTGGGATTTATTGATTATTGGCTAATTGTTTGACTGTTTGAGCACATGAGCACATAGCACGTGAATGATGGGGTTACTGGGATTGTATTTTCCTTGGTTTATGTAAGTCTCAAGGAATTTGGAGTGGTGGGTTCAGACATGTACATGTGGGGTATAAAAGATTTTCACAAATGTTGGGCGGGGTCCTTGGCTAAGAGGAGACTCTGCCTTGGGCGTGCCGGTGTAATAAACTGCACTCCACTATCTGCATTGTCCTTCTGAGTGAGTTTGTTTCCCTGAACGCGTGGCTATAACACCAACATCAGAGTCTTTTCCAATGAGTCAACTCTTTGCATGAGGTGGCCAAAGTACTGGAGTTTCAGCTTTAGCATCATTCCTTCCAAAGAACACCCAGGGCTGATCTCCTTTAGAATGGACTGGTTGGATCTCCTTGCAGTCCAAGGGACTCTCAGGAGTCTCCCTCCCTCACCTGGTTTTAAAAAGTGCTTTTCTAAAACACTTCGGGGAGTTCAGGCCTTTAGGGCATGAGCCACCTGTTCCCTTGCATGGTCTTGAAATAAACTTTCTTCTGCTCCAAACTCCGATGTTTCAGTTTGAGGTCATTGCATGATATTGTTGCTGTTTAGTCGCTAAGTCGTGTTCGACTGTGACCCCATGGACTGTAGCCCTCCAGGCTCCTCTGTCCATGGGATTTGCCAGGCAAGAATACTGGAGTGGGTTGCCATTTCCTTCTCTAAGGCATCTCCCTGACCTAGGGATCAAAGCCACGTCTCTTGCATTGGCAAACAGATTCTATACCACTGAGCCACCAGTGAAGCCCACGAACTTGGGTTAATAAGGACTCTAGGGCCCAGCATCTTTGGGAAGGTCCATCAAGTGGTCTTGCTGGAACCTGATTCTAGCTGAAACCATGGAAATTTCTGGTTTCTTCTCAGCCCTAAGCCTATGGAGGCTGGGGATAGTTGAGGATTTCCAATTCCAGTTTCTGCCTTGGGAGTGAAGCGGAATGTTTCCAGCTGGGTTTAAACACATTAATTTCTAAATTGAGTTTGGCTCTCTTGCTATTTAAAAACCCTATTTGGTAAGCACTTCACAGAGCAATGGCTCTGAAAGAGAAAGATTACTTTCCCATTAGCCCGGCTTAGTAGAATGCATTGTTATTCAAACGACCGTCAGAGGGAATTTAAGTGGAGAGTGGGTTTCAAAGTCCAGGTGAGAACCAATCTCCAGGGTGACTGGGCTCCTCCACCACTAGGGAAATTGAGGACCTGTACCACCACGTCTGGTGAAGGGAGGCACCAGCTCCCCTTCAACAGAGCTCCTCAGACCTTTCCCACCCTTGAGACCTGTTGAACAGCAGGCGAGCAGGGGATTGACAATGCCGGAAGCCATACACAGGCTGCCCACCCCTACCTCGGGTCCAGAAAGAGAAAGAAAGACAATAGGGAGCAGCAACCTTTACAGAAAAAAAAAAAAAAAAAAAGGCAGAGACATCACTTTGCCGACAAAGGTCCATATAGTCAAAGCTATGGTTTTGCAGTAGTCATGTGCAGATAGATGTGAGTTGGACCATAAAGAAGGCCGAGAGCCAAAGAATTGATGCTTTCAAACTGATTCTCGAGAGTCCCTTGGACAGCAAGGAGATCAAATCAGTCAGTCCTAAAGGAAATCAACCCTGAATATTAAAGGAAGGACTGATGCTGAAGCTGAAGCTCTAGTACTTTGGCCACCTGATGCAAAGAGCTGACTCATTGGAAAAGACCCTGATGCTGGAAAGATTGAAGGCAGGAGAAGAAAGGGGCAACAGAGGGTGAAATGGTTAGATGGCATCACTGACTCAATGGACATGAGTCTGAGCAAACTCAGGGAGATAGTGAAGGACAGGGAAGTCTGCTGTGCTGCCATCCATGGGGATGCAAAGAGTCAAACACGACTTAGTGACTGAACAACAACACGCCTTTACACACTGACTGCAGGGTGCTGGAACCAGGAAAGGCTGACCCACCTGACAGTCCTAGCTGTGTTCAGGTCCCAGGCCTTGGAGTCCTCTGTGAGGGTATTCTGTCCATGGAGCCAGCTCATCCCCCTGCCTCACTTCTAGGACCATTTTCTGGCACTCCCCTGGTGGTCCAGTCGTTAAGAATCCGCCTGCCAACGCAGGGGACATGGGTTCTATCCCTAGTCTGGGAAGATCCCACATTATTGCTGTTGTTGTTCAGTCACTTAGTCTGAACAAGATCCCACGTGCCTTCGAGCAACTAAGCTCATGGGCCACAAATACTGAGCCTGCAATCTACAGCCCTCGAGCCTCAACAAGAAAAGCCACCACAATGAGAAGCCCATGCAACGAAGAGTAGCCCCTGCTCGCCACAACTAGAGAAAGCCCGCATGCAGCATCTAAGACCCAGCACAGCCAAAAATAAATAAATAATTTAAAAGATTTTTCTAAAAAGATAATTTTCTGGATGTCTCAGCTGTGCAACTGACCCATTGCTGCAAATTCTGAAGAAGCTCCCCGAACTGGGCCCTAGCAGGCTCTTGGTCACATTTGCTGCAGTTAAGCTTTCGAGGTACCTGAGCTTTCTTGTGGGAGAGGCTTTTATTCTCTTTGCAGCAGGGGGATGGTGGAGGGTGACAGGAAAAGAGTAGTCAGACACCGGAGCGATGAATTTCAATATTCCATCTTTTGAAAAATTGAGTTTTGTTTTTTTTTTTTAACTGACATGGAGCAAATAGAACCGTGAGGTGTTTCATAATTTATGTGGACTATACATCACGGGTTTTTGACAGGTCTAGCATATTTACAACGGTTACAGGTTTTTCTCAGGGAGAAGTTTCCTCTCTCATCAGCACCCCAGTGATGATGGTTTCTGATCATGAGCCCCACCCATGTCTATCATGTCCCTGGGGTTCAGTGTTGTCTGCTTACCCCTTCTTAACACTGCCCTGTCCAGTACTCTTGCTTGGAAAGTCCCATGGATGGAGGAGCCTGGTAGGCTGCAGTCCATGGGGTCGCTAAGGGTCGGACACGACTGAGTGACTTCACTTCACCTTTCACTTTCATGCTTGGAGAAGGAAATGGCAACCCACTCCAGTGCTCTTGCCTGGAGAATCCCAGGGACCGGGGAGCCTGGTGGGCTGCTGTCTATGGGGTCACACAGAGTCGGACACGACTGAAGTGACTTAGCAGCAGCAGCAGCTTTGCTCCAGGTAGTCTGCTAGTCTCTTTTTGGGAACGGTGACCTTGATTGGTAGAGGGGCTCCTCCCTTACTTCCTTTCTCCTTTGACCTTTAGGTTCTGAGCAGATAGGATTTCTGTCCTTAACATATGGAACCCCCTAGAGCTGATGTGATACAAACCCAACATATGGAAACACAGGAAATAAATCAAACCCAGTTTGGGGGTTTGGGGGGGGATGGACCAGAGAAGCCTTTCTTAAGGACATGGCCTCTAATCCATGTCCTGAATTGAGGTGGGTGGGGGTCAGTGTAAAAGGGTCAGGTGGCAAGGGGAAAGAGAGAGAAAGGGAGGGTACAGAAGACTCTGGCTATTGTTCAAGGCCACCCAGCATCAGAACCCCCTTTCTGTGCCTTGGGAGTCTTGGTCAGTGGCAAGATCACCACTGTGAAAGTCAAAAATTCAGATAATCTCATTCTCAGCCCCCCTTTCAGCTCAAATAGGCGTGAGACTCAGGCTCCACCTGTCTGCACAAATGCACCATCTTCGATTGGGAGCTAGTGATGCAAAGAAGCAGGTCTGGGCAGGGTCCATTCTGTAGGGGGGTGGATGCTTCGTGGTCCAGAGGCAGTAATGTCACTGTCTTACCAGTGTTGTCCAGAGTTTGGCCACAGAGTTGTCAGGAGCTCTGAGCCCAGCTGTGGCGGCAGTGAGGACTTCTCAATGGCTGTTCTTTCCTCCTGCTGGCCTTGGGACCTCCAGGTCTAGTTCTCTGATACTGGACAGCATAAGAGCTCACCACCATCTTTCATTTTCTTATCTTTTTTTTTTTTTTTGTGGGGGTTGCTGTACCAGAAGGCATGCCAGATCTTAGTTCTCCAAGCAGGGATCCAACCCATGCCCCCTGCACTGGGAGCGCAGAGTCTTAACCACTGGACATCCAGGGAAGTGTCTCATTATCTTTTATTTTTAATTAGAGCTTGTATTTTGGAGTAATTATAGATCCACAGGCAGTTGTAAAAAATAATACAGAGAAGCACACAGGATTTTTAGGGCAGTGAATAACTCAGCATGATACTATAATGTTGAACGCATGTCCTTATACATTTGTCCAAACCCATAAATGCACAGCACCGAGAGTGAACTGTAACATTAAGCTGTGGGCTTTGGATGACGCTGTATTAATTGCCTGCTCATCGACTGTGACAAATGTGCTGCTCTGGTGGGGGAAGATGAAGATGGGGATGTTAAATACACGTGAGGGCAAGGGGAATATTGGAAGTCAATCTCTGTATGCTCCTCTCAATTTTGCTGAGAAATTAAACTGCTCTAAAAAACAAAGTCTTCAAAAAAATATTGTCTCTCCCCCACAACAGAAACAGTCAGTCTGAACTGAAGATCTTACTTAACTGTATATATATGCATATATAAAACTATAAAATATATAAAAGTATATTAAACTTCTGTTTGCCAGAGGGGAAGAATAGGGGGAAGAGCTATCTAGGGAGTTTGGGATGGACAGGTGCACACTGCTATATTTAAAATAGATAACCAAGAAGGTCCTACTGTAGAGTATAGAGAACTCTCCTCAATGTTGTGTGGCAGCCTGAATGGGAGGGGAGTTTGGGGCAGAATGGGTACATGATATGGATGGCTGAGTCCCTTTGCTGTTTAGCCGAAACTATCACAATATTGTTAATTGGCTATAGTCTAACACAAAGTAAAAAGTTAAAAAACTAACATAAAACATAAATAGAATAAAATATTTAACAATATAATATAATTTATATAATTTAATAATAAAGCAATATTTTGATAATGTTTAATAATCTAATATAAATGATATAAGTATATAATATATATTTTATAAAAATATGAACTATATAGTGTATATATATATATATACACACACACACACACACACACAAAATCAGCCCTTGAACCCTCGTGTGCCTGGTGAGCATGGTCCAACATGGTGTGCTATAGATCTCTGCTACTCCAGGTGTGATCCATCACCTAGAAGCTTGTTAGAAACGCAGAATCTCAGGCCCCTTTCTAGATTCACAGCATCAGATCTGCCTTTTAACAAGCCTTCAGGTGATTCCTTACTTTAAGGACCACAAAACCCTGGTAGAGCTGACACAGGCCCAGGTACCAACTCCAAGAGCTCCTGAGACCACCCAGCAGGCGAAAAGAGTCTTAACTGGACCCTGGGCTTGTGACCCACCCCACCATTTAAATGTTTCACAAGTGCTCAGTTTGCATTCTCCTTCAATCCAAATCCTCAATTAATTAAGAAAGTCTCCCCAGAGTTGCCAGATTAAATGCTTCTCTTTTGAGAGAGATTCAATATTTGCCCATTCAAATTAACCCAGCTCTCACCTTCCACTGAAGCATCTGTCCAAAGGTAACGCCATCATTACTTTCCTTACTCAAGTTTAAAAATTGACAATAAACAGATCCCTTTTTCCCTGGACAGCTGAACAAGAGAATTTATCCTTCCTTACTTGAAAAAGTTTTAATTATTTGCATTTGGGATTCCAAGTCTATCTCAGTAATACAATTAATTTCAATCAGAAGTCTGTCATTCAATCCAATTATTCTCAATTAAGTGACTGTGTATGTCACTTCATTATCAATTGATTGTGATTACTTATTATCATGTAAATTCAATATGCTTATGGTGATTTCATTAATCAGACAATGCCTGCTATTCAAAAAGTCCGTGGTTTTATTCAGGGACCCATAATCTGGGCACCCTGAAATTTTGTGAAATCAGTGTCAACCAATGCTATTTATCAAACTCCTACAAAGCTAGGCCAGCGCTACACTGGAAATGTTGGAACAAAGGAAGGTGCAGAAGCCAAATGCTGCGCTCAAGGCCCTTGAATGTATCTGAGATGGGAGGTCTGTGTGTGTGAGACGGGGTATGGTAATTATCCAGAAAGATGGTGCAGATAGATCAACTTTTGTTTTCATTTATCCATTTATGGAGCCTTATTCTATGTGAAGGACTACTGGAGAATAAGAACGAGATGTGGGAGGAAGAGGAAGAGAGCCTGTGCCATAAAAAGAGGAGAGACCAAGGGGGAAGGCATGTCACAAATGCATCCATTAAAATGGGCATGACGCGGGGTTTCTGCAGTGTTCCCAGGATCCTGCCACATAGCCCTCCACAGGCAATATCTGTGAATGTTTTTTTCATCTGAGCCCAGATTTTCTAACACATGCTGACAGGCTTCCTAATGCCAGCTCATGGCCATGAATTGAGTAACAGGAATTTGATAGCAAGCAGATAGCTCAGACTGAGACTTGATTTCTAGCAACAGACTGAGCGTCACTGGAAAGAATCTTTAGAAAGGAAAACAATTTCAGAAAAAAGCTGTTCATCTGCCTTCCAATGAGGCTCCCAGGGATTGGCGGAGCCATCTCATTGTGGATAGCCTCCTAATTCTTCTCGTCTATCTTCATGCCTCAATCCCTTCATCCCCCTGCCCAAGCCAAGTCACCATCATTTTGCAGTGAGACATTGGTTTGCTGAAGGTATTCTCTGTAATCTCATGACCATATCAGGTCAAGAGGTCCCAGAATGAAACAGTGCCATGTACAGCAACATGGATGAACCTAGAGACTATCACACTCAGTGAAGTAAGCCAGACAAAGACAAATCCTATATGATACCACTTATACGTGGGATCAAAAATAGGACACAAATGAACTTATCTATGAAACAGAAACAGACTCACAGACATAGAGAATAAGCATGTAGTTGCCAAAGCGGAGGGATAGACTGGGAGTTCGGGGTTGTGCTAGTGCTAAGTCGCTTCAGTCACGTCTGACTGTTTGCGACTCTACAGACCGTAGCCTGCCAGGCTGCTCTGTTAACAGATGCAAATTATTCTATATATAATGGATAAACAACAAGGTCCCACTGAACAGTATAGGGAACTATAGTCAATACCCTGTGGTAAACCATCATGGAAAAAAAATACGAAAAAGGATGTATATGGATGTATAACTGGGCTTCCCTGGTGGCTCAGATGGTAAAAAACCCATCCCGCCTGTAATGCGGGAGACCTGAGCTTGATCCCTGGGTTGGGAAGACCCCCTGGAGGAGGGTATGGCAAGCCACTCCAGTATTCTAGCCTGGAGAATCCCCATGGAGAGAGGAGCCTGGTGAGCTACAGTCCATGGGGTCCCAGAGAGTCGGACATGACTGAGCGCACAGCACATGTGTATAACTGAGTCACTTGGCTGTAGAGCAGAAATTAACACAACACTAAATCAACTATATGTCAATAAAATACATTTTAAAAAGAGGTGTCCATTGCCCCAACAGAAGAGAACAGGTGAGTTCAGATCCTGACTTAGGACACATAGGGTCAGAAGAATTCATGAACCAATTTTCCTTTAGAATGGAAGGAAGCAGAAGGCTGGGGGAAGAGGGAGGGGGTACGACAAGGGAAAGTGGGAGCACAAGGAGGAGGCAGGGTCGGAGACAGCACTCAGACGCAACACCTCCCCTGCGGGCAGTTGGCACAACTGCTGGCAAATCATCTTCCTCTGCCCGGCTAGCCAGGAGGCAGGGGCTGAGCCCACAGACATTTAGAAACATGCTGGGGGATGCGTGGATAGGGAAGCAGTTCATTTCAAGATCTTCTCCCTGCATGGCACAGTTGAGACTCGTCCTTCTCTCTTGGCTAACTAGTTGTCTCATTCTAGCTATTTACACACATCCACTGGTTTCACCCCTTGTTCATCCTTTCACCAGGCTACCACCCGAGGGATCTTTGAAAAGCACGATTCTGATTCTATCACTACCATGCTGAAAATTCTTCCATTGTCCCACTTCCTGGAGGCCACAGTCCCAACTTCTGGACGAGGGGGAGGCAGGTTTGGCTGCTGCCTGCATCTGTAGCCCATGCTCTCACCACTCATGTTTTTCAGGCTTTTCGGGCTCCATGACAGTTACCTTGACCCTGGACTCCCAGATATTTGTGTATGTTTCTCCTGATGCTTGTAACAGATTATCAATCACTGCCTAGCAACCATCCCAGCTCTAAGTGGCTTAAAACAATAGCAATTCTTTGCTTAAAAACCTGAAATCCATTAGACATCTGCATGTGCCAAGCCTTGTGCATTATTGAGTGCATTAATTCTAATTCTTGGAACAATGCTGCAAGGTATTAATTATTTCCTTTATTTTATACATGAGTATGACTCGGAAAGCTTAAGAATAGCTGTCAAAGAATATACAGCTATTAATTTGGCAGAGCAAGAGTTCAAATCCAGGTTATCCAGTTGGGAAGTCCTGTAAAGGTTCCACTTCTTGCCTCTCTTGAGGATTATTGGACATTTCGGAGGGATTACTAATTGAGGTTGAATATTTTCCCATATGGTTTGAGACAATAATACTTGGGTTATGTTTTTTTTTTTTAATCCATGTACCTTTTTCTGATTTACTGGTAAGAGTTTCATATAAATTATTTTCATTGTTATATTTACCTTTTGATTTTATTCCATTTTAGACACACAAATTTTTATATTTTCATGTAGTCAAACCCAAATCTTTCCTTTTATGCTTTCTTTCATCACTTCTCAAAGTTTTTTTTTTTTCTCGTGATAAAAGTGATACATGCTTACCGTAGACGTTTCAAAGAAATGCAGGAAAGTATAAAGATGAAAATATTAATACAATCACCCATACACTTTTCATTCACCCTGAGACCTCTCTCAAAATGGTGTATTTCCTTCCTTCCTTTTTAAAACACAATATAATATATGAAAGAGTATGTATGGGGAAACAGTGGAAACAGTGTCAGACTTTATTTTTGGGGTTCCAAAATCACTGCAGATGGTGATTGCAGCCATGAAATGAAAAGACGCTTACTCCTTGGAAGGAAAGTTATGACCAATCTAGATAGCATATTCAAAAGCAGAGACATTACTTTGCCAACAAAGGTCCACCTAGTCAAGGCTATGGTTTTTCCAGTGGTCATGTATGGATGTGAGAGTTGGACTGTGAAGAAAGCTGAGCGCCGAAGAATTGATGCTTTTGAACTGTGGTGTTGGAGAAGACTTTTGAGAGTCCCTTGGACTGCAAGGAGATCCAACCAGTCCATTCTAAAGGAGATCAGTCCTGGGTGTTCTTTGAAGCGCTTATGCTAAAACTGAAACTCCAATACTTGGGCCACTTCATGCGAAGAGTTGACTCATTGGAAAAGATTCTGATGCTGGGATGGATTGGGGGCAGGAGGAGAAGGGAACGACAGAGGATGAGATGGCTGGGTGGTATCACCGACTCGATGGACATGAGTTTATGTAAATTCCGGGAGTTGGTGATAGACAGGGAGGCCTGGCGTGCTACAGTTCATGGGGTCACAAAGAATCGAACACGACTGAGCGACTGAACTGAACTGGCAGTCCAGTGGTTAAGACTCCAAGGTTCCAATGCAGGGAGCATGGGTTCCATCCCTGGATGGGGAACTATGACCCTGCATGCTGCACTGCACAGCCAAAAATTTTCAAACATAGAGTATATAATGAAAGGTATGTGTACTGTTTAAAAAATCTCAATAAAACAAGCACCTGTGCATTATGGACAATGCTGCTAGTTTTCCTACAGACACGGCCTGATACAAGTGTATAAAACTGTCCCTTAGGTGTATATATGCATCACCCAGGTTAAGAACTAGGGCATTAAAAGCACCTTAGAAGTCCCAGGTATGAATATCTGCTTCTTTCAGAGAAATACAGCTAGTTTCTATTTTATGTTAAATGTTTTTTTTAATTATTATTGCCTTCTCCAATAAGACATCTCAGTCTTCCCCATTTTCCAGAGGCAACCATGATTCTACATTTGTGTTAGTACTTCATATGGTTTTCTTTAGTTCGGGCTTCCTTGATGGCTCAAACAGTAAAGAATCCACCTATAATTCAAGGAGACACAGAAAACACAGGTTCGATCCCCAGCTTGGAAGACCCCCTAGAAGAAGAAATGGCAACCCACTCCGGTATTCTTGCCTGGGAAACCCCATGGACAGAGGAGCCTGGAGGGCTACCATCCATAGGGTTGTGAGGAGTTGGACACCACTGAGCATACACACACTCTACCTTTCCCTTGGTTTTCTCTACAGTTTAGCTATCTAGTGAACAACCATTAAACAGTTTATGGTTTAAGCTTTGGCTATATTTGAATTTTCTTTCTGACATTTTTCTTCTTTGACATTATATTTTTGAGAATGGTGCGTGTAAACTAAGAAAGAAAGGGCAGTTCGTTCATTTTGGTGTCGAAGAGCATTGCAGTGCATGACTATTCCATGACTTACCCATTTTCTGGCTGATGGACATTTGATTTGTTTGAAATCTTAGTCATTATAAAAAGGGCTGCTACAGACTCTCTTACACATATCTCCTGATGCATGTGTATGGGAGTGTCCTTATGGCCTGTCTATCTAGGTGGGGCACTGCTGGGTCATTCAGAGCATGTGTACACAGTTCAGTTCAGTTCAGTTCAGTTGCTCACCTGTGTCCGACTCTTTGCAACCCCATGGACTGCAGCATGGCAGGCTTCCCTGTCCACCACCAATTCCCAGAGCTTACTTAAACTCAACTCCATCAAGTCGGTGATGCCATCCAACCATCTCATCTTCTGTCATCCCCTTCTCCTCCCACCTTCAATCCTTCCCAGCATCAGGGTCTTTTCCAATGAGTCAGTTCTTCAGTCAGGTAGCCAAAGTATTGGAGTTTCAGCTTCAGCATCAGTCCTTCCAGTGAATATTCAGGACTGATTTCCTTTAGGATGGACTGGTTGGATCTCCTTGGAGTCCAAGGGACTCTCAAGAGTCTTCTCCAACACCACAGTTCAAAAGCATCAATTCTTCTGCGCTCAGCTTTCTTTATAGTCCAGCTCTCACATCCATACATGACTACTGGAAGAACCATAGCTTTGCCTAGATAGACCTTTGTCGGCAAAGTAATGTCTCTGCTTTTTCATATGCTGTCTAGGTTGGTCATAACTTTTCTTCCAAGGAGCAACAGTCTTAATTTCATGGCTGTAGTCACCATCAGCAGTGATTTTGGAGCCCCAAAAATAAAATCTCTCACTGTTTCCATTGCTTCCC
>NW_011494912.1:684201-690746 GCF_000754665.1 Bison bison bison | reverse complement strand
CAGCCTTGACATACTCCTTTCCCAATTTGGAACCAGTCTGTTGTTCCATGTCCAGTTCTAACTGTTGCCTCCTGACCTGCATACAGATTTCTCAGGAGGCAGGTCAGGTGGTCTGGTATTCCCATCTCTTTAAGAATGTTCCACAGTTTGTTGTGATCCACACAGTCAAAGGTTTTGGCGTAGTCAATAAAGCAAAGTAGATGTTTTTCTGGAACTTTCTTGTTTTTTGATGATCCAACAGATGTTGGCAATTTGATCTCTGGTTCCTTTGCCTTTTCTAAATCCAGCTTGAATATCTGCAAGTTCATGGTTCACGTACTGTTGAAGCCCAGCTGGGAGAATTTTGAGCATTGTTTTGCTAGGATGTGACATGAGTGCAATTGTGTGGTAGTTTGAGCATTCTTTGGCATTGCCTTTCTTTGGGATTGGAATGAAAACTGACCTTTTCCAGTCCTGTGGCCACTACTGAGTTTTCCAAATTTGCTGGCATATTGAGTGCAGCACTTTCACAGCATCATCTTTTAGGATTTGAAATCGCTCAACTGGAATTCCATCATCTCCACTAGCTTTGTTTGTAGTGATGCTTTCTAAGGCCCACTTGACTTCACATTCCAGGATGTCTGGCTCTCAGTGAGTGATCACGTCATCATGATTATCTGGGTCTTTTTTGTATAGTTCTTCTGTGTATTCTTGCCACCTCTTCTTAATATCTTCTGCTTCTGTTAGGTCCATACCATTTCTGTCCTTTATTGTGCCCATCTTTGCATGAAATGTTCCTTTGGTATCTCTAGTTTTCTTGAAGAGATCTCCAGTCTTTCCCATTCTATTGTTTTCCTCTATTTCTTTGCATCGATCACTGAGGAAGGCTTTCTTATCTCTCCTTGCTATTCTTTGGAACTCTGAGTTCAAATGGGTATATCTTTCCTTTTATCTTTTGCCTTTTGTGTCTTTTCTTTCCTCAGCTATTTGTAAGGCCTCCTCAGACAACCATCTTGCCTTTTTGCATTTCTTCTTCTTCGGGATGGTCTTCATCACTGCCTCCTATACAATGTCACGAACCTCTGTCCACAGTTTTTCAGGCACTCTATCAGACTAATCCCTTGATTCTCTTTGTCACTTCCACTGTATAATCATAAGGATTTGATTTAGGTCATACCTGAATGGTCTAGTGGTTTTCCCTACTTTCTTCAATTTAAGTCTGAATTTAGCAATAAGGACGTTCATGATCTGAGCCACAGTCAGCTCCTGGTCTTTGTTTTTGCAGACTGTATAGAGCTTCTCCATCTTTGGCTACAAAGAATATAATCAATCTGATTTCAGTATTGACCATCTGCTGATGTCCATGTGTAGAGTCTTCTCTTGTGCTGTTGGAAGAGAGTGTTTGCTATGACCAGTGTGTTCTTTTGGCAAAACTCTGTTAGCCTTTGACCTGCTTAGTTTTGTACTCCAAGGCCAAATTTGCCTGTTACTCCAGGTATCTCTTGACTTCCTACTTTTGCATTCCAGTCCTCTATAATGAAAAGAACATCTTTTATGGGTGTTAGTTCTAGAAGGTCTTGTAGGTCTTCATAGAAGTGTTCAGCTTCTTCGGCATTACTGGTCAGGGCATAGACTTGGATTCATTCTACCATTTTTGAGATTGCATCCAAGTACTGCATTTCGGACTCTTTGGTTGACCATGATGGCTACTCCATTTCTTCTAAGGAATTCTTGCCCACAGTAGTAGATATAATGGTCATCTGAGTTAAATTCACCCATTCCAGTTCATTTTAGTTCACTGATTCCTAAAATGTTGATGTTCACTCTCGCCATCTCCTGTTTGACCACTTCCAATTTGCCTTGATTCATGGACCTGACATTCCAGGTTCCTACGCAATATTGTTTTTTACAGCATCGGACTTTACTTCCATCACCAGTCATGTCCACAGCTGGGTATTGTTTTTGGTTTGGCTCCATCTCTTCATTCTTTGTGGAGTTATTTCTCCACTGATCTCCAGTAGCATATTGGGCACCTACCGACCTGGGGAGTTCATCTTTCAGTGTGTACACACAGCCTTCTAATTAATGCCCAGATCTTTTCCAAAATGGTTGTAGTAATTTACACTTCTGGGGCATTTAGACTGTAAAGAATCTGCCTGTAATGTGGGAGACCTGGGTTCCATCCCTGGGTCAGGAAGATCCCCTGGAGAAGGAAATGTTAACCTGCTCCAGTATTTTCCCTTGGAGAATTTCACAGGTAGAGGAGCCTGGCAGGCTACAGTCCATGGGGTCCAGGGGAGTTGGACATGACTGAGTGGGCAGCAAATAAGTCACCATCAGTGTTCACTGTTACCAACACTTGGTATTGTTCTAATTAGACTTTTTTTTTTTTGCAATCAGTTGGTATGAATGTGTTAATCTCATCAATATGTTAAAATTGCTCAAATTTTCTATATATATATAACTGATGCTTTATTAATGACTGACAGAATTGTGTTAAAATATTCCCCTAGGGTAGATATGTCAATTTCTCCTTACAGAACTTTTTTTTTCCTTAAGTATTTTGAGGTTATTAGGAACATACAAATTTAAAAAATTAAAGTTACCCTATCTTTTTGGTGAATTGATCCGTTTGTCATGATGTAATGACCCTTTTGGGCTTCCCTCATAGCTCAGTTGGTAAAGAATCTGCTTGTAATGACCCTTTTATCTCTATTAATGTATTTTTCTTTAGATTCTGTTTTAAATATTAATATGATTACTTTAGCTTTCCTTTGGCTAGCATTTTTCAATATACCTTTTCATTTAAACTTTCGGATTTTATTCTTTTGTCTTTGTGCTTTAAGTGTGTTTCTTGTCGTCAGAATTGTCACAGGCAACCTCCACTCTCCAGTTCACACCCTGGCTGGTCCCCTTCCCCGTCATCACCTTTACTTCTGCATCCCTCACACCTGACACGCAGCCAGGGCTCAAATGTGTGTGATGGATGAGTGAATGCACAATGCCTATTACACACTATAGAGTAACTGCAAGATGGAAAAGTGATCCCTTTCGGACAGAGGTGTTGTGCTGTAACCAAAGTTATTACATTTTTTTTTAACCAAAGCAAATTGATGTGAAGGCTTTTCTTTAAAATATATTGTTACTTATATCTCTATCATCAAAGAGATGAACAGGATCTCTGCTTTTCTGTGATGGCACCAAATGACAGATGGGCTCTGGCCCTTAAGGGGAAATGTACCCACCCCCAGCTCTCCTCCTCTGGCAGCCAGTGTCTATTCTTAAAACCGCTCCAACTCTTTTGTCAGCTTGCACTTGAGCTTAGGGAGTTTGGTGCGAGAGAGCACTGGGGCTGTTGCAGAGAGCTGAGGCTGGCCCCGTTTACTCAACAGGCCGTCCTGAGAGCCAGGGAGACCTCCGGATCTGACATCTACTCTGGCATCAGCCTTTTGCTTTCTCTGGGCCCCAGGGGAAATCACTGACCTTCTCTGGGCCTCTGGAGAATGAGAAGGTGGGACTTGGAGCTTTGCATCTGCTGGTTCTGAAAGGCCATGCTTTCTAGGCATGTATGTTCAGAGCGTGGCTGGGTTAACAAGGGTAGAGAAAGCATTGCTGGTGCCAGCCGGGCCTCTGCTGACAGCTTCCTACAGCAGGACTGACAGTACCGCCTGCAGAGATGCCTGGCCAGAAGTCCACCAGAGCTTCCTCCTATCGACCCTCATCGTGAGTCTCTGGCGGCCCTGGGCCGGTTTCGCCCTCTCCCCTCTGTCCCCTGTGGGAAGGTCGAGGACTCGCAATAGTTGGTTTCCCCAAGAGTTCCTTCTCCTTCCCAAGACCACAGTCTCTTCATCTTCCCAGGTAGAGTTTGGCTTCTGAATGTCACAAGCAGAAAGGAAGAAAGGAAATAGGCTCCCTCTTCTTGGTTTCTTGAATGCTAAAGCACTTTTTATCTTCAGTTTTAAATTTAAGCTACCAAAACGGCTCTGAGGGCCAGCCAAGACAAAATGCTATTACTTGGCCCCAATTTCCTGTTAAATGCCCCAAGCAGTTTGGCCGCTGAGATCAGACTATTCTTTGAGCCAAAGACCATCTGGACTTTCTCTCCTTGGGGCGGGGGCACAGCCGGCTGGGGCCTGAGTGTTCTGAGCATGCTCAGTGCTGTCGGGCGGCCCCACGGCCATGTTGGTCGTATGGCCTGAGTTTTCCTGAAGCGCGGGGGTGAGCGGAGGAGGGGAGGTAATTGCAAAACCAGCTCAACAGCTGAGCCTCAAATTCCTCTTCCTTTGCTCTGTTGGTAAAAAGTTACAATGAATCCTTGGAGCAAAGTGGACAGGGGAGGTAAGGGTTCTTTCTTCAGTGGCCTTCTGAGGTTTTATTCCCTCCCCATTGAGATGCTGGGTGGATGGGAAGAGCCCTGCAGAAGGGCAAGTGGGGTGGAGGTGGGGGTTGTTCTCCAGGGGGACTTATGTCAGAGGCTGATGACTACCTAGGAGCTCTTGCATGAAGAAGTATAGTGTCAAGCCTCCAGAAAGTGAAGTGTTAGTCGCTTGATCGTATCCGACTCTGCGATCCCATGGTCTGTATGTAGCCCACCAGGCTCCTCTGTTCATAGGGTTCTCCAGGCAAGAATACTGGAGTGGGTAGCCATTCCCTTCTTCAGGGGATCTTCCCAACCCAGGGATCGAACCCCGGTCACCTGCATTGCAGGCAGATTCTTTACCCCCTGAGTCACCAGGGAAGCCCTATCAAACCTCCAAGGACCCTTGAAGTCACAGCAGAATTGGCATAAATGAAGGTGCCCGCCTCCTGCTTCCATGACCCTACTCCACACTCTCTTGTTTCCCTTCCCCCTTCCGGGCAGCTCCTCCTGCTGAGGAGGAAAAGAGGAGCCCTCCATGGTCAGACCAGTGCTCTTGTGCTCCTGTTCTCACCTCTTTCCCCAGTGATTACATCCTGTCCCTGGACTAAGGACCATATAGAGACTGTTGACTCCCACATAGGCATGTCTGGGCTGGATCCAGAGCTCTGGACTTCCCACCTGACAGCACCTGAGACGGGTATCTTAATCTGTGTGAACTGGGAAGCTTAGCATTCACCCATAGTCACCCGCTCTGCCCCCTGCTTACTCTTCTCCATGGATGGCAACATCTAGCCACCCCGGTGCTCACACCGAAACTTGGTTTCCTTTCTCTTCCTCACTCTGACCTTCCATCAGAAATGGAAGCCCCGCCTTCTTTCTGTAATCAGTCCCATCTTTCTCCTGTCCTGGTCCCTCTATCCATCTCCCAGCTGGCCTGGTCGTCTTCTTAACTATCCATTCCTGCACAGAAAGCCAGGGTGGTTTCTAGATTAGAACCTGTGAAACCCACTGTTGAAACATGTGTTGAAACCCACTGCTGGTTTTCCCACTGCAGGACCATCTGGTGCCAACGAGTTGCCTCCTTTTGGAGCAGGGATGAGATTCGGGGACAAGGTCCAGCCCTTTGGGTCCAGATTCTTACATGGGCTAATGAGGATACAGTCAAGTGGTCCTAGAGTCACAGCCATGACCGCCATTTTAAGTGCAGTGCTACAGATCCTCCATTCTTTCCTGAAGGCAGACCCCACTCCTTGGGGGCTTGTTGTCCATCCCTGACTACATCAGCAGGCAGCGAGTGAGGCTTGACCAACAAACCCTGTCAGCTACTGGACAAATTGAATTTTCCATGGGGTGAGTACCTGACCAAGTTTCAGCCGCTGGATTCTCTCTCCAGGGAGTCTGAAACTTGAACCAAGACATAAACTGATGGGAGGAGGTAGTACCCAGTGCGCACTCCTGGAGCACCCAACAGAGAAGATGCTGGTTATCCCAGCCACCCTGACTTCAAGAGTCATTTTATGGCAGCATCATAGGGAGCACGTCTGTGGATTCCTGCTGCTGAGGTCCCCAGAGCTCTGCATCCTGTGTTTGCTGAGAACTCGTGCATGCACACCCTTTCCTGGTATGTGCTATCTTGGTATCTTTCCAGAAAAGCTCTAATTTTGCTCAGCTTAGCCAGGGTTGAATTCTACTGCAACAGGGATTGCAAAGATGCAGACCTGCAGACTCCTCGGGATTGCACGCACACCGCACAGAAAGGCTACATGTGAACAGTACCGCCCTTGGGAGTACCCAGTGCACAGTCTTGAAGCACCCAAAAGAGGAGACGCTGGTTCTTCCAGGCACCCTGACTTCCCATCTAGTATAGCCTATGAGATGGGGCCTAAGAAAGAAGCAGCCTTTCTGTAACAATTAGGACCCCCTCCCCTCAAAGTAACAGAGGACTCGGCCAATGGTAAAGAACAAAGGCCTTTGAAATGGTCTCACACAACAAAAGTCTGCAAGGAGGCAGTTGTGATGCTAGGTCAGTACCTCAAACAGGTCAGCGTGTTGAGCCTGAATCTAGGACTCTCATATAGATTTTCATGCTCGAAAATGATGGCAGTTTCAGCTCTCAGTGGCACTTACCAAAGGCAGGAAGAAAGGGGTGATAGCCAATCTGCTGAAAGAAAAAATATTCTCAGAAACTTCTACTTTTTTTTTTTTT
>NW_011494912.1:636021-684101 GCF_000754665.1 Bison bison bison | reverse complement strand
TTTTTAATAAGCATGGGCAACTTCATTTTTTTGGCTGCAAGGCATGTAGGATCTTAGTTCCCTGATGAACCAGCGCACCCAGCATTAGAAGTGTGGAGCCGTTTTTAAATTAAATTAAATTTATTTTATTTTTGGCTGTGCTGGATCTTCACTGTTGCTTGGGGTTTTCCTCTAGCTGTGGAGAGAGGGCACTACTCTCAGGCTGCAGTGTGAGGGCTTCTCTCAGCAGTGCCTTCTCTTGTTGCAGAACATGGACTCTAGAGCGAGGGCTCAGTAGCTGTGGTGCACAGGCTTAGTAACTTCATGGCATGTGGGATCTTACCGGATCAGGGGTCGAACCGTGTCTCCTGCATTGGCAGGTGGATTCTTTATCACTAAGCCAACAGGGAAGTCCAGGAAGCGTGAAGTTTTAACCACTAGACCTTCAGGGAAGTCCGAAATTTCCACCTTTCTATCAGAGAGGAGGAATCTTCTCAAGAATCCTGCTGGCTTACTATTGCACTGGCTTGAACTGTATTTATGTGGCTACTGTTAGCTACCAGGGCAGATGCAAATATTGTATTCTAGTCTGTAGCTTGTCTTTGAATTCTCTTAACATGTCTTTTGCAGAGCAAAAATTTTAAACTTTGATGAGGTCCCAATTTGTCACTTTTTTCCTTACATGGATCAGACTTTTGGTTATCATGTCTAAGAACGCCTTCTCTAACTCAGATCATGAAAATGTTCTCTTGTGTCTAAATTACGTTTACATTTTCTAGTTAGATCTGTGAGCCGTTTTGAATTAATTTCTACATGAGGTGTGGAGTCTCCCTGGCCCCATCGCTGAGTTACAAAGCAGAAGGGCAGATAAAGGGCAGAGACCACTGTCAGCAGCCAACACTGGCCATGCCTCTGAGAAGAGGCACGTGTTCTGAAAGCTGGAGGAAGCCCTCTGTTCCCGAGGTGCCCCCTGGGCAGATGGCACTCACCTGGGGGTGCCCTGGTCACTGCTGGCCCCTCCTGGCCATCAAAGCCATTCCATTGTCCCTTCTAATAGGGCCGAGACAGCAGCCTTTCAAATCACCATGATCTGACTTGTCCTGCCCAGAGCAGGCTCTGTGCTCAGATGCATAAATATTTCAGGCCTTGCCACTTAGTTATTAACGGAGTGAAATGAAAGGGAATTCTTTAGCCTCTCCCCTTCTCCACAGATTGAAAATGAGAGCCAGTATTTGAGAGGCTGGAGTGACTGGCCTTTAGGGACTTCGGATGCTGGCAGGGAGTGGCCGATGGACTTGCTCTGTCCCGCTCTCATTATGGAAAAGGAGACACTGGCACCCTTGTCCCAAAACTGCCCAGAGCTGCCTTCTTTCCTTTTTTTTTTTAATTTTAAAAATATGCTTGGGGCTGGCGCACTGGGACGACCGGGGGGATGGTATGGGGAGGGAGGAGGGAGGAGGGTTCAGGATGGGGAACACATGTATACCTGTGGCAGATTCATTTTGATGTATGGCAAAACCAATACAATATTGTAAAATTAAAAAATAAAATAAAATAAAATTAAAAAAAAAGAACTGTCAACACAGTTTTCTTTAAAAAATAATAATAATTTTATTTATTTATTTTTGGCTGTGCCGGATCTTCGTTGCTGAGCGCAGGCTTTTCTCTAGTTGCGACGCGTGGGCTTCTCACTGCGGTGGCTTCTTTTGTTGAGGAGCACAGGTTCCAGGGCACGTGGGCCGAGTAGTGGTGGTTCCTGGGCTCTAGAGCACAGGCTCAACTCTTGTGGTGCAGGCGCTTATTTGCTCCATGGCATGTGGGATCTTCCTGGAGCAGGGATCGAACCCATGTTTCTTTCATTGGCAGGTGGATTCTTTACCACTGAGACACTAGGGAGGCCCCAGAGCTGCCTTCTTTTCCTTGCTCCTTCCAGACTATGCACCCCTGCTGCTGGGGGCGGGAGGTGGGGGTGCTGGCCTTTAACCTCTGTCTTCATTCCTCCATGGAACATATGTTCAACATGCACGTGGTTGACTGCAATGCCTGCCTTCTGCAGAGTGAGCCTGGGGAACCCCCGGCAGAGCCTCACTTGGGGTGGGGGCAGGGGACCCATTAGATGCTCTCAGATCACATCACTGACCCTATAGGCTGGCTGTACCATAGGCATTTGGCTTCCCCCCCTGCTCCCGCCACTTCCTATCTCAGACCTGAAGAAGAGCCATTTCTCAGAGTGGTCCAGGGCCATAATTTCTGCATCATCTTTGCCTCCCATGGGTTGGCAGGAGCCAGGAAGAACCGGCTTTTTCTGAGAGAGGAAGTGGGGGCAATGGTTTATCTTGCTGTTCCTTTTCATTTGGAACATAATACACCCCAGAAAGCTTAGACCCCACGCTGAAGAAACCAATTACACCGCACAGCGTTTTTAGTGCTCCAAGTCTCTAAGCAAAGGAAATAGGTGAGACATCGTCGTCATGGTAGCTAGTCACAAATTGTCTCTTAAAATAGTATCCGTGCTTCCTAAGAAGGGGCTTAATGCTTCCAGACTGGTAGTGAAGACATGCAATCACCAGGCATGCCCTCACCGGGCCACTGTTCCCCCAAGGTCTGGGAGGACGTCCTTTGGGTATCGAGAGGACCAGGAGACCCCCTACCCCAGGCCACAATTAAAGGGATTTAGTCTCAGAGATTCCCACGCTTGTCTCTTCAATTCATTAAAAAATCCTTGTTGAACCCCTGCTATGTACCAGGTCCTGTCCTAGGCACTGAGGTAGTAATGGTAGACAAGACAACGGGCCACCAAACTCACAGGTTATGTTCTAGGGGTGATGACTGATTATCTGCGGGATGCAAAGAGATAACTAGAGTAAAGATGGAAGGAGAGACTGAGTGTATGTGTAAGGGGTGAGGGTGGGGAGCATCTCTCTCTTTTTAAAAAAACTTACTTGTATTTTTGGCCGAGCTGGGTCGCTGTTACTGAGCACAGGCTTTCTCCGTGCGGGCTGCAGTGAGCAGGGGCTGCTCTGTACTTGTGGTGCCTGGGCTTCTCACTGCGGTGGCTTCTCTTGTGATGGAGCCCAGGCTCTAGAGTGGGTGGGCTCAGCAGTGGAAGCACCTGGGCGCCAGGGTGCAGGCTCAGTAGTTCATCGTGGCACATGGGCTGAGCTGCTCCACAGCATGTGGAATCGCCCCAGACTAGGGATCCCTGTATTGGCAGGCATGTTCTTAACCACTGGACCACCATGGAAGTCCAAGAAGCATCTGTTACATGGAGGAATCAGCAAGGATCTCTCTGAGATTTGAGAAATGAAGATGAGATAGGTGTTTGGAGACCTTGATTCCTGGGGAGGCACTTTGTCCACTCCTGATGTGGTCTTCCACTCCTGCTTTCTCTCTGCCTTTTCTTCACCACACCCAGGGTCAGTCAAGGGGCTGATCAGATTAGTAGAGCTGGGAAGAATCAACCAGGCATCCCTAGCTCTTCCCTATCCCTCCATCCCTTATTCTCCTCTCCTATTCCATCTGAGGAGCAAGCTGCTCTGGGGTACAGGGCTTCTCCCCTGTTCCTCCATGCTCTCTGTCTTCTCTTGGCAAGACCTGCCTGTGCAGAGAGATTGGATCTGAGTGGAGAGACTGTGACAGTTCTGGGATCTGCAGGCCATCCCATTTCTTCCTTAAGCTACATCCTCCAACATGGCCTTTATTAATCATAAAAATGAATTATGATCTTCCTTTGTTATTTCTATATTATGTCTCTCGTTGTTCAGACTCAGAGTGGGAAGAGGAGAGCTTTTATTGGGTCCTTTTCCAAATCCAAACTTTGGGAGGGAGGCCCAGGATGAAGAAAAGAGAACGTGAGAAAAATCTGGGGCAGGAGGGAAACTGGCATGTTTGAAGACCAGAGAGGCCAACTAGGAGAATGTCAAAGAAGAGTTAGAGAGCTGAGAGAGCTGGGTCCAGATACACAGCCTCAGACGCTTTGGGCTGGAATGTGGGTTTTGTTTTAAGCACAATGGGAAGCCACGGGGAGGATTTTAAGCACTGGGGTGACATGAACTGATTTCTATTAAGCAAAACAATACAAAACCAGAGAAAGGAGACCAGCTAAAAGAACGCCACTGTTTTCCAGTGGCTTGCGAAAAGGTCTGTGCCAAGAAGAGTAGTAGTTATAGTCTGGAGGTAGAGCTGAGAGGACTTGTTGAAGGGTTAGAGGCATTTGGGAAAGATTACAGAGAAAAATTAAGTAGCCACCTACTGCGGCTCAGTGAAGCTTAGTGATAGACCTAGGATATCTAATCAAGTTGCTCTGGGGATACAAAGGACTTTGGTGGGGTGGCCATGGTCCAGGGGACAAGGGGTGAATACCCAAGAGGAAACCTGGCTAATAGCCCTAGGAAGAGGCCAAGGTACTAGCCTGACTTTACATGAAGCCATGCCATTTGTTAAATGAATGCACCCTCCTATCTTATCCCATTAATGAATTACTGTCCTTCTGGTCTACCAAGCTAGACTCTCGGGATCACTATCCACAGCATCTGTCTTCTAACTTTCTCTTTCTTTCCACATTCTCAGTCATTCACCGCTCTACTCACCTCCCAACCCCTAATGTCTTTACCATTTTCCTTCCCCATGTTTAGTGTGAAGTTTCATCTCCTCCCTAGATTCTTATAGCAGCTTCACTGCCCTCACTGGTCACTCATTTTCATTCACCTTCTTGTCTTTCCATTCCATCTTTCAAAGTGTCAGAATGGTCTTTCTAAGATATATAGGCTGAATCATGTAACTCTCCATCTGGAAAACAGTAGTATTGCTTGGTTTTGTAAAGAATAAAACAAATTCCTTAGCAGGACATACAGTGTCCTTGATAATTCTTCCAGGTGGTTCCAGCTACTATGGCTGCAAAACCAACTGCCCCAAAACTTAGTGACTGAAAATCATGGCACTAATTATGTTCATGGATTATGTGAGTCATGAATTCAGAAACAACTTGGGGTGTCTCATGCTGCAGTTAGAGGTCAGCTGCAGGAATCTTCTGAAAGCTTTTCCAAGGCTGAGAGATCCATTTGCAAGGTGACTTACTCACAAGGCTGGCAGGTGATGATGGCTGTTGCCCTTCTGTACACAGGGCTGCTTGAGTGTCTTTGTGTCATGGCTGCAGGAGTCCCCTACAATGAATGATCCAAGAGGCCATCCGTGTAGAAGTTTCAATGCCTTTTATAATTTAGCTTTGGAGTCTGCATAGTACTTCTGTCATATTCTACTGGTTAAGGTGGTTCCAAAGTCCACCCAGGTTTAAGGAGAGGGAACAAAGATTCTTGTCTCTTGACAGAGGAGTGTCAGTGTCGTCAAGAGAAGAGCCAGTATAGGATATCCCATCCTGTACTAAATTGGCACAACCATCTTTGGAGGATGGAGTCTGCCACTCTGGGCTCATTCTGGGCTCTACTCACTTGTTCACGCCTGAGCTACTTATTTTCACAACTATGTTTCTCTCTTCTGCCATTCCATTGACCAGACCCTTATCCATATCATCATCCCTCAAGGTCAGCTCAACTAACACTTTCTGGTTGAACTTTCCCTGATCTTTCCAGGCAGAATGAATTCTCCTCCTTGTATGTTACCACTGCATCCTGCTTATACCTTCACTTAACATGTTTTCCTCTATGCTGTCTTTAAGAGTTTGTCTCTGGGGCTTCCCTGGTGGTCCAGTGGCTAAGACTCTTTGCTCCCAGTGCAGGGGGTCTGGGTTCGATCCCTGGTCAGGGAACTAGATCCCACATGCCACAACTAAGAATAGAAAAAGATTCTGCATGCTTCAACTAAAAGGATCCCACATGCCACAGCAAAGATCCCATGTGCTGCAACGAAGACCTGATGCAGCCAAATAAATATTTTTTAGAAATTAAAAAATAATAAGTGGAATCATACAACATGTGGCCTTAAAAAGAAAAGTCTGTATCCTCCATGAGACTGTTAAGTTCATCTTTCCATCTCCACTTCCTTGTACACTGTCAGGCCCAGAGGCAGTTCTGAATAACAATTGCCAACTTATTTGCACACCTGAGAGATGGCCCAGGTAAGATGGCTGTGCTGCTGGGGAGGGCCGTCAGGCCATGATTCTGTGGTGCTGCCAGTTTCTAGTTCTGTCATACTTGCTCCAAGTTCAAGTCAAGGGATTTCCATGGAGGAGATCCCCTTCTGCATATTGATGCCAAAGCCAGTGCTCTTGACCCCTGTCCCAGGGTTGAGATCAGGATGCAGAGTCTTGTCTCAGAATTTTCCCTTGCCAAGTCTAGAGGGCAGCAGCCAAGGGGAAGAGCATTTTTAGTTACAGTCAGGTGTCGTTAGTGGTAAAGAACCTGCCTGCCAGTGCAAGAGACATAGGAGATGTGGGTTCGATCCCTGGGTTGAGACGATCTCCTGGAGAAGGGCATGGCAACCCACTCCAGTGTCCTTGCCTAGAGAATCTCATGGACGGAGGCACCTGGTGGCCTATAGTCCACAGGGTTGCAAAGAGTTGAGCATGACTGAAGTGACACAGCACACACACACACTCGCCCAGCCTCTACAACAGCCCAGCACTACATATCCCTGATCTCAAATGTACCACGTCCAGGAGAACTCTTGATTCCTTGTTTCCCCCACTCAGACTCTGGCTCATCCCTTCCTTCCCCCAGTCTCCCCAGCCCTGAGACAGGCCCCCTTTGCTCAGTCGGGAAAGCCTTAGGACTGCTCTTCAAATCCACTCTCTTGTTCCCTCCCCATGCCACCTAGCCACCAGACCCAGCTCCACTACCTTGAATCTGACTGCTTCTCATCCTCTGCCACCAGCACTGTGGGCCAAGCCGCCATCATCTCGCCGAGACAATTGTAGAGACTCCTGATGGTGCTGATGGTCTGTCTGCTTCTACATCCGCCTTTTCCAGTGTCCTGGGCCCATGTTGATGCAGTATCCAAGTGCAGCCCATCCAAGTTCAAAGCTGCTGTAACAGTGGGTCCTGGAGCTTTAAAGAGATCCTAGACTGGCGTGAAATGGTACCTCATAGTGGTTTTGATTTGCATTTCTCTGATAATGAGTGATGTTGAGCATCTTTTCATGTGTTTGTTAGCCATCTGTATGTCTTCTTTGGAGAAATGTCTATTTAGTTCTTTGGCCCATTTTTTGATTGGGTCATTTATTTTTCTGGAATTGAGCTGCAGGAGTTGCTTGTATATTTTTGAGATTAGTTGTTTGTCTGTTGCTTCATTTGCTATTATTTTCTCCCATTCTGAAGGCTGTCTTTTCACCTTGCTTATAGTTTCCTTTGTTGTGCAGAAGCTTTAAAGTTTAATTAGGTCCCATTTGTTTATTTTTGCTTTTATTTCCAATATTCTGGGAGGTGGGTCATAGAGGATCCTGCTGTGATGTATGTCAGAGAGTGTTTTGCCTATGTTCTCCTCTAGGAGTTTTATAGTTTCTGGTCTTACGTTTAGATCTTTAATCCATTTTGAGTTTATTTTTGTGTATGGTGTTAGAAAGTGTTCTAGTTTCATTGTTTTACAAATGGTTGACCAGTTTTCCCAGCACCACTTGTTAAAGAGATTGTCTTTAATCCATTGTATATTCTTGCCTCCTTTGTCAAAGATAAGGTGTCTATAGGTGTGTGGATTTATCTCTGGGCTTTCTATTTTGTTCCATTGATCTATATTTCTGTCTTTGTGCCAGTACCATACTGTCTTGATGACTGTGGCTTTGTAGTAGAGCCTGAGGTCAGGCAGGTTGATTCCTCCACTTCTATTCTTCTTTCTCAAGATTGCTTTGGCTATTCGAGGTTTTTTGTATTTCCATATACATTGTGAAATTATTTGTTCTAGCTCTGTAAAGAATACCGTTGGTAGCCACTATGAGGTACCATTTCACGCCAGTCAGAATGGCTGCGATCCAAAAGTCTACAAGCAATAAATGCTGGAGAGGATGTGGAGAAAAGGGAACCCTCTTACACTGTTGGTGGGAATGCAAACTAGTACAGCCACTATGGAGAACAGTGTGGAGATTCCTTAAAAAAATGGAAATAGAACTGCCATACGACCCAGCAATCCCACTGCTGGGCATACACACTGAGGAAACCAGAATTGAAAGAGACACATGTACCCCAATGTTCATCGCAGCACTGTTTATAATAGCCAGGACATGGAAGCAACCTAGATGTCCATCAGCAGACGAATGGATAAGAAAGCTGTGATACATACACACAATGGAGTATTACTCAGCCATTAAAAAGAATACATTTGAATCAGTTCTAATGAGGTGGATGAAACTGGAGCCTATTATACAGAGTGAAGTAAGCCAGAAAGAAAAACACCAATACAGTATACTAACACATATATATGGAATTTAGAAAGATGGTAACAATGACCCTGTATGCTGCTGCTACTGCTGCTAAGTCACTTCAGTCGTGTCCAACTCTGTGCGACCCCATAGACGGTGGCCCACCAGGCTCCCCCATCCCTGGGATTCTCCAGGCAAGAACACTGGAGTGGGTTGCCATTTCCTTCTCCAATGCATGGAAGGGAAAAATGAAAGTGAAGTCGCTCTGTCGTGTCTGACTCTTCACAACCCCATGGTCTGCAGCCTACCAGGCTCCTCCATCCATGGGATTTTCCCTGTATATGAGACAGCAAAAGAGACACTGATGTATAGGACAGTCTTTTGGACTCTGTGGGAGAGGGAGAGGGTGGGATGATTTGGGAGAATGACATTGAAACATGTATAATATCATATATGAAATGAGTCGCTAGTCCAGGGTTGATGCATGATACTGAATGCTTGGGGCTGGCGCACTGGGACGACCCAGAGGGATGGTACGGGGAGGGAGGAGGGAGGAGGGTTCAGAATGGGGAACACGTGTATACCTGCGGCAGATTCATGTTGATATATAGCAAAACCAATACAATATTGTAAAGTTAAAAAATTAAATTAAATTAAAAAAGAAAAAAAAAAAAAAGAGATCCTAGAACTCTCAGGGTTGCTCAAAAGGAGTCTGGGACCTAGGAGAAAAGGGGTGTGTCTGACAGGGTTGGCCACCAGATGACTTACATGAAGTCTTTGTACAAATTAGTAAAAGCAGCCCTCTTTGGGCAGCCTCTAGGATAGGCCTGGCATCAGATAGGGTCTTTTTGCAAAACAAAAGGCATAGGACTTGGCCAAAGAACCACATGATTCCAAATGAACCAGAAGGCACAAATGGTTTGGATTTTTGGTGTGTTTGTGCAGCCCAGAGTCTGCTCATATATGGCCCGTGGTGGGCTGATAATGGACCTACCATTTTCAGCCCATTCTTTACCATTTGAAGAATTTGCCTGCAATGCACGAGACCTGGGTTAGATCCCTGGGTTGGGAAGATGCCCTAGGGAAGGGAATGGCAAACCACTCCAGTTATTTTTGCATGGAGAATTCCATGGACAGAGGAGCGTAGTGGGCTATAGTCCATGGGATCGCAAAGAGTCGGACATGACTGAGCATCTCTCTCACACACACACACACAACATACACAGGCTGAATAATGACCCTCCAAAAAATATTCACCTGTTAATCCCCAGACCTCATAAATGTTACCTTTCTGGCAAAGGGGGCTTGCAGATGTGAATAAGTTAAGGATTCTGAGATGGGGAGATGCTCCTGGATTATTTGGGGGGCCCTAAGGTGTTGGAGAAGACTTTTGAGAGTCCCTTGGACTGCAAGGAGATCCAACCAGTCCATTCTGAAGGAGATCAGCCCTGGGATTTCTTTGGAAGGAATGATGCTAAAGCTGAATCTCCAGTACTTTGGCCCCCTCATGCGAAGAGTTGACTCATTGGAAAAGACTCTGATGCTGGGAGGGATTGGGGGCAGGAGGAGAAGGGGACGACAGAGGATGAGATGGCTGGATGGCATCACTGACTCGATGGACGTGGGTCTGAGTGAACTCTGGGAGTTGGTGATGGACAGGGAGGCCTGGCGTGCTGCGATTCATGGGGTCACAAAGACTGAACGACTGAACTGAACTGAACTGAAGTCTCAGGTAACGTTATGTGGAATTGTCTTAAAAAACCAACAAATGAGTCCATTTTTAAACACCCACCTCCTCTAAAAAAAAATTACAGGGCATTGTAGTATGGTAGTTCAGAGAAAGAATTGTGATCAGCATCAACAAAATGCCATTGGGAAACTCATAAGGGATTTAAACCTGACTTAAGCTGATCACCTTTGGAGAAGGAAATGGCAACCCACTCCAGTATTCTTGCCTGGAGAATCCCATGGACAGAGGAACCTTGTGGGCTACAGTCCATGGGGTCACAAGAGTCAGACACGACTGAGTGACTTTCACTCACTAAGTCTCAGGGGTCCTTGTAAGAGGGAGGTAAGGTGGTCCAATGAGGAGGTAGGAGGCGAGAGGATGGAGTGATTCAAGGAAGAGGTCATGAGCCAACGGATGCAGATGGTCACCAGAAGTCGAGGAGGCACGAAAATGGGTTCCCTCAGGCCTCCAAAGGGATTAGCCCTGCAACATCCTGACTTTAATCCTATGAGACTGAGTTTGGACTTCTAACCTCCAGAACTATACAATAATAAATTTGCGTTGTTTCAAGTTGCCGGATCTGTAACTGGTTACAGAAGCAGCAGGAAATGAATGCATGGCCCTGTGCTGCCTGTTCCTGCAGGTGAGCCTTCTGGTTCCATCTGCAACGTGCATGGGGATTCCAAGCAGGATTGTGTTTGAAGAAGGGATACTGCTGCTGAATGTATTTCAAACATCAAGTGCTGGATGGTAGACAAGATAAAGTCTTGTTTTCAGTGTTAAATTTACTGAAGTTGATAAATGCACTGTAGTTGTAAGAGAATATCTTTAGTCTTAGGAAATACACCCAGAAGCACTTAATATAATGTGTGGCACTTATTCTCAAATGATTCAGAAAAAAAGGGTGCATGTGTATGAGAGTATATATGTATACACGCACACATATACATATGAAAAGAGAGTATGTGATAAAGCAAATGGGGAAATATTCACAATAGGCAAGTCTCAGTAAAAGTATATATACATGGTCTCTGTATTCTTCTTGCGACCTGACTACAAGTTTGAAATTATTTCCAAATGTGTGCATGCATACTCAGTAGACCATGGAATTCTCCAGGCAAGAATACTAGAGTGGATTGCCATACCCCTGTCCAAGGGATCTTTCCAGCCAGGAATCGAACCTGAGTCTCCTGTATCTCCTGCATTGCAGGCTCATTCTTTACCCACGGAGCCACCTAGGAAGCCCTATTTCCAAATGACAAGGCAAAAAAAAAAAAATGCTGTGAACTAGCTCCTCTCAGGGTATAAGTGAGAACATGAAGGTGGTCAGGAGCTTACACATGGTCTCAAGAACAGTTTGTAGCTGAGCTGGAACAAGACCCCTTGTCTCCTGATCTCAATGATGTTGTTTGAGGCAAATGCCCGTGCAAAGTCATAGTATGTGAAACTAGTTCATACTAAATTATTGATGACTTCCTGGCCTGTTCTCCTGATCCTGGAATCTTGGCTACTTGAAAGTGTTTTGATTCTGTAGGCAGAGGCAGGGAATGATCTGGAAATGAGCCAGGTTTTCTATGAGTCATCTTGTCCGCAAGCATCCCATTATGGCATTATTTGCCACTATCCTGAAAGTGGAAATGTATACGATTAGCTAGATGTCCTTCCACAAAGCCCCGGGGAAGGCTTTGTTTATTTGCTTATTCGATCAGTCAACAAATGTTTACTGAAAACACACATATGTGCCCAACTTATAAGAGCTGCTCACACAGATAATACGGCTTGAAGAGAGATGGATCTTGGGTGGAGTTTCCTTTCAAGAGGAGAGAGAGACACACAACAAATAAACAAAAGGAAACGAAATGCTTAGTGGTAAGTGACAAAAAGACAAGCAGTTTTCAACTTTTTTTCCCAATTTTATTAATTTTTGACTGTGCTGGGTCTTTGTTCCTGCTCAGACTTTTCTCTAGTTGCGTCCATCACGTGGGCTCAGTAGCTGCATCTCCCAGGTTGTAGAGCACAACAGTTGTAATATAAGGGTTTAGTTGCCCCAAGGCATGTGGGTGATCTTCCTGGATCAGGGATAGAACCCATGTCTCCTGCATTGGCGGGCAGATTCTTTACCACTGAGCCACCACGGAAGCCCAATTTTTTTGATTATTTGTATCTATCAACAATTTTTGAACATCTGCTATACACACACACATTTAGGCATATATGTAGTGGTTTATCAATAATACTCATGTGCCTCTGTACTAATGCATTATAAAATACACACAAAATAAAAAATGTTATAAAAATGGAGTAAAAAGTAACAGAAGTAGAAATCCTACCACTTTCTTCTTACATCTCGTTGTATCCTCTTTGGCACCCCAGCGTGTGTATCCTGTTCTAGAGGTACTGAGAGAAGGGGAAAGGGAAGGGCTTGCTGTCAACAGAACAGTCAAGGACATTTTCTCTGAGAAGGTACCACTCACCCTAAGACCTGACCAATGAGAAGGAGCCAACAAGAGATGTGGGGGAGAATCTTCCAGACGGAGGTGCCAGCATCTATGAGGCCCAGAGGAGGGAGCAGGTTTGGTGTTTCTGAAGAAGAGACAGACAGTGAGGGTGTCTGGAGCAGAGGGCCTGAGGAGCAGAATGGCCAGAGGGTGGTCTGTGGGGAGGACAGAGGCCAGACCCTGGAGGCCGGCAGACCACGCTGGGAATGTGGATTTTATTCTAAGCCCCCCGAAAACCATTAGAGGGTTTCCAGCAAGATGGTGGCGGGATCAGATGTGCATTTTAAACCATTTCACCAGCTGCTCTGTGGGAAGGGGTCGTGGGGGCAGAATCAGAAGCAGTGAGACTGGGTCCGAACTTCTTGCAATAGTCCATGTGAGAGATGATGATGGCTTGAAGTCGGGAGGTGGCTGAGAAGCGAGCAGGAAGTGGATGAATTGGGATATGTGTTGGAGGAAAAGCTGACAGGCTTGGGTTGGAAACGGGGGCGACAGACGGGTGATGATGGGAGGAGAAGCATCAAGACTGACTCCTGGGTTTCCGGCCTGAGTCGCCGGATGCAGAGTGGTGCCATTTACTTGTCTGAGGAAGTTGGGGTGAAGACATAGTGCTCCCTTCTGCTCCAGATGGGGGAGGCAATAAGTAGGTGCTTGTGTATACAAGTCTGTGTATGCCCGTGGGGGAGATCAGGACCATGTCACTTCGGCTGTCACAGGGGACAGAGGCGAGGTGACCGGGAAGGGCTGGTCCATGGGTGGTGTCCAAGGGCAGCCGGTGGGCAGCAGGGGGCAGCCAGGAGCCCACGATAGGGAGGCCGTGCAGACAGGAAGTAGGTAGTCATCCGAGAGAAACTGCGCCCTCGTCAAGTTTTGCCCAGTTTCGGCCCAAATGGTTTCACATTGTGAAGCAATGCAGTTTTGCTGCAATCTAGAGCTGTCCCCGCTCAGGCCTGAAGGATGGACAGCTGGAGGACCCTGGGCCCCTTTGCTGGGAAGGCGTGTCAAGGTCAGACCCTGGCAGCAGGTGGCCAGGTTGGTAGCCCCTGCATGCTGGCCCCTCAGGAAGGCCCAAGACGACTCACACACTCAGCCTCGTGTTCCCGCTGACTGCCGCACTACAGCTGCTTCCAGGGTCTGGAGCTCATGACATCTTGACAAATGATGCAGCCGGCAAAGCAAATCAACGTTCCAGCCAGAGAGATGCAGGCTTCCCCAGGGGCAGAGTGGGGGAATGGGGGGTGCGAATGCATTTGCCCACGAAGCTGGTATGAATCCCAGCCACGAATCCCTCCCATAAGAAATCGTGTTTTATTTTCTTATAACTGAACATAATTTCTATGTCAAGTTCCCATGCCACCAGCAGTGGAAGACATTGCCTCTGCCAAGTCTGACTCCCCTTTCCTTGTGGCTGTATCCAAATGCCAGGGCTCGCAGAGGCCGGAGGTGTTGGCGGGAGGTCAGGCGGGAGGCCTGTGGGTCTTGGTGTTGTCATCCGTCTGGGATGGCACATTCTCATGTCCCTCCCATCTTTGGTCATCCATCCACTACCCTTGGGTCCAGCAGCTCTCGCTGCCGCTCCTGAGCCATCCTTGGGTCCGTGGCGGATATTCCGCTGTGTCCCAGTTTCTGGGCCCTTGGAATGTCTGCTTCAGGCTCCTCTCACTATGGGGGTTCGTGTCTCTTAAGTGCTGCAACAGGACCTGTGATCCCATCATGGCCAGTCTGCCCAGCTCAACGCCTACAGCTGACTTGGCTTCTGTCCAACCACACTGGGCCTGGTGGTCCCGAACTTGGGCCACTTCTTGGGGTTCTTCCAGGTCACAGGCTGCTTCTCCTCTTGGGGGCCCGGGCTTATCTAGAAATTATGACTGGAGGGGTCCCCATGCTCTTTGCTGCCTGATTGCTGATGTCCTAAGGGGCTAGAACTGCCGGCCTGCCATGCTGTGACTTAGCCCCTGTCCCCACTTTTCCTTGACACTTGGCTCTTTTTGAAAAAAATTAATTATTTTAGGCTGTGCTGGGTCTTCGTTGCTGCTTGCAGGCTTCCTCTAGTTGCGGCAAGTCGGGGCTGCTCCCTAGTTGCAGGGCACAGGCTTCTCATTGCACTGGCGTCTCATGTTGGGGAGGATGGGCTCCAGAGCTCAGGCTCAGTAGTCATGGTGCATGGGCTTAGTTGCCCCTCAGCATGCGGAATCTTCCCAGACCAGGGATCGAACCCCTGTCTCCTGCATTGGCGGGTGGATTCTTAACCACTGGACCACCAGCGAGGTCCACACTTGGCTCTCAACAGAGGCAAACAAGGAGGATGGGGCAGAGACTGACCAATCGAGCAAACGTTGCTAGAGAACTTGCCCCACCATCCATGTGTTAAGTTGGGTTTGCTTAAGAAAACTCACCTTCATTTACCGGGTTGCTTGGGGTTCAATTAGGTAGCAACCTCCGTGTGGTTCCCTTTGTGAGGGGTTTGGAATGGAGCGATTTAAGTGTGTCTGTAGGCTGGGCCTAATGATGACTAGAGACCCAGTTTCTAGGCGAAAATTAGTCTAACAAGAGGACTTTCTCTTACAACTGTTTTTATGGTGAGTGTATTTTATGCCCACAAAACCAGCTGAGCAGTGACAACTTTAATCCAACACAATAATTCACTGGTGTGCAAAGCCGTGTATGTTGCAGTGTGTTTTACTATCTGCATCCTCACAGGGGAGCCATAAACACCCCAAGAGACAGGCAAGGTGTGTGTCAGTTATCCCCATCTTGCCAATAGGGGAAAGTAATGACCGGGTACGGGATCTGTAATCTCCCACCTCTGCTCCGGCACCCTTTCAGCTCCCTGGTGCTCCATGGATAATATCTTCCCACTGAAGTGCCTGGTTTTACAATATGCGCTCTTGTGGACATAACCACCCTCACCCACACTCTGACCAGCTGTAGACACTGCCTGGGATGCATGCTGACCTTCCTATGTTCTTCAGCCACAGGACAAATCCTTGTATTCCTGCCTCCAGTGCCAGAAATGAGAGAGCGATTCTAGCACTCAAGAGCGAGGGTCCACGTCACTGTGGGCCAGGATCACTCGGGAACTTTAAAAGACAATGTGTCTGCTATGGAAAGCAGTATGGAGGTTCCTCAGAAAACTAAAGATAGAATTACCCTGTGGTCCAGCAATCCCACTCCTGGGCATATATCCAGACAAAACTGTAATTCAAAAATGTATGTGCACCTATGTTCATAGCACCAGTCCATTCTGAAGGAGATCAGCCCTGGGATTTCTTTGGAAGGAATGATGCTAAAGCTGAATCTCCAGTACTTTGGCCACCTCATGCGAAGAGTTGACTCATTGGAAAAGACTCTGATGCTGGGAGGGATTGGGGGCAGGAGGAGAAGGGCATGACAGAGGATGAGATGGCTGGATGGCATCACTGACTCGATGGACGTGAGTCTGAGTGAACTCTGGGAGTTGGTGATGGACAGGGAGGCCTGGCGTGCTGCGATTCATGGGATCGCAAAGAATCAGACATGACTGAGCGACTGATCTGATCTGATCTGATGTTCATAGCAGCACTACTCAACAATAGCCAAGACTCAGAGACAATCTAAACGTCCATCAACGGATGAACGGATAAGGAGGGTGAGAAGATGGGCACATAAGTACAATGGAATACTGCTCAGCCACAAAAAAGAATGAAATAATGCCATTTGCTACAACACGGATGCAAGTAGAGGTTATTATACTAAGTGAAGTAAGTCGGACAGAGGAAGACAAATACCATATGATGTCACTTATATGTGGAATCTGAAATAGGACAGAAGCGAACCTATCTACAAAACAGAAACAGATTCATGGATGCAGACAACAGAATTGTGATTGCCAAAGGAGGGGTCAGGGGAGCGGTGGATGGAACGTTGGAGTCGGCAGATGTAAGTTAGGTTAGGTGACCGGTTCAAGGAACAGCCCCAACTCTGAACCGCGAGGTCTCACCACCTTGCTAGGAGGTCGGCTGGAGAGGGCAGGGGTGTCTGAACCAGGCAAGGGCGAGTGTGGATCTGGGGCTGCAAAGACTTCCCCATCTGAGCCTCCTGCCTGTGGCTAGGGGAGTGCTCACCCCACTGGCTTGTTGTGAAGGTGAGATGAGGTCCCCTCTGCAGAGCACACAGCACCGTGCCGGGAACCCAGTCATGCATGCGGTGTGTTAGGGGGTCTGACACTGAAACCCATCTTGGGCATATGGATCAGGTCAGAGGGGACAGAAGGGAGGTCTGGGGGGAGGGCCTGGCAGACCCAGTGAGGAGATCTCTCTCTCTCTGGCAGGCCTTGCAATGCCCCGCACCATGCTCCACAAAAAACTCTCCCTCGGCCAAAGCAGAATGTCGAACTAGAACTGGAAATGTGGCATTAAAAAATTGCCGCAGCGGAACCAGCAGCCATTGGGAATCCATGCAGTAATAAATTAAATGATGCTCCCAGCATATGTGGCTTCCTTCTGGCCTCTCAGGAACACATTTCAATATAAATAATTTACCAGGTAAAGGGATATTGAGCCGGCCACCCGGAGCTGCAGGAATAATAAATTCTGGTTTTGTGAGTCAAAAAGAGGTGCCACTTTGTAAAGCAAGGGCCCTGGACCGGGAGTCTGAAGTTCTGGGCCCCTGTCTTGGGCTGAGTCATGGGACAGCAAACCCACTGAATGGCTTCAGGCAGACCCCCTACACATCCCCAGGCCTCTGTCCTCCTTGCAAAGTGCTCAGGCCAGAAAATCGTGTAAGCATTTCCCTCCACCTTCTCTTGCTTCCTGCTGTGCTCAGTTGCTCAGTCCTGTCCGACTCTTTGCCACCCCATGACTGTAGCTCTCCAGGCTCCTCTGTCCATGGGATTCTCCGGGCAAGAATACTGGAGTGGGTTGCCATTTCATTCTCCAGGAGATCTTCCCGACCCAAGGATCAAACTCTCGTCTCCTCCAGTGACAGGAGCATCCTTTACCACTGGTGGCTTCCCAGACAGTGAGCACTTTGTTAAGTCAGGCTGACCGCAGGTTGTGTGAGGTGCGCTTCCCACACACCCATGCACTCCCACACGGCACTGCAGAAAGAAGTCCTTCTCCTAAGTGTTACTGTGAACAGATGAAAAAGAATGCAAGTGATTTTCCAATGCAAGGGAGAGCAGAAGGCAAATGGTCAGGAGGGCGACGTGATAATGACCACGACCAGAGCCCCTGGCTGGAAACATTAACCATCCCCTGGTGACAGTGTGGAGGGGCAGCTCTCACCCCAGGAAAGTATCCGGGATGTATCCTTGGTGGTGTGTCTCCAAACCTGCCTCCTTTGGTTCCAGGCTGGCCTGGCTTCTTGGGCAGGTGGGTCAGCTTCTTTTCTTCTCTCAGAACAGCGGTGCTGCTCTGAGCAGGGATGCTCCTGCTCTATGACATCGCCAGACCCAGCAACCTCTTCCCAGGCCCACCCTGCCTCTGCTTCCCGCCCCGGCTCTCGTGTGGGTTGTCTTCTTCTCCAGAGTTGCTGTTTTTTACTATCACCACTTTCCAGAGCTGAGCCTTGGTCAGGAGCTGAGTGCTGCAGCCAACAAAGCCGGCCTGTCCCACCCATCTCAGCCAGGAAATGAGAACAAAGAGGCATGAGAAGCTATTCAGCTCCAGATCAGAACCAGAAAGCCTTTACATTCTAATTGTACCTCTATTCCAAAAGAGAATGTATTCCACAACACACTTTGTGATCAGAAATAGGTACTGAGTGCACCAAAAGTCACCTCAGGACACCAGAATTCTTTCTCTCCTTCTCTTGTCCCTCCTTCCTTATGGAAATATTTCTCAAGCGCATGTTGGAAGGAAGAAGCTCAAAGAGAGATAAAGAGGGTGGGGAGAGAAGACAGAGCCTCTGGTCTCCCATTGGAGACACGGAAACATTAGCCAACAATTTGAAAGCAGTGCAATAAGTGTTTCATAGAAGAAACACAGGCTGCAAAAAAGAGGCATCTTATTCGATTGTGAAATAAATAAGATTTAGCATCAGCAAAGCTTCCTAGGAGAGGCGCTACTCAACCTGAGCCGCAAGAGCAAGGTGGGGCTCAGAGCAGTCAAGGTGGGCCAGAGTAGCCTTCCAGACAGAGCACGTGCCGAGCAACCAGCCAGAGAGAGCAATGCCTGCAGCCAGGTGCAGTAAGATGGTGAGGCCAGCCTGGAAAAGTGAAAGTGTTAGTTGCTCAGTCATGTCTGACTCTTTGCCACCCCATGGACTGTAGCCCACCAGGCTCCTCTGTCCATAGAATTCTCCAGGCAAGAGTACTGGAGTGGGCTGCCATTCCCTTCTCTCAGGGATTAAACCTATATTTCCTGCATTGGCAGGCGGATTCTTTACCAATGAGCCACCTGGGAAGCCTTGAGGCCAGCTTGGACTGCATCTGAAATGAGACAGAGGCATGGGCTGGGGTTCAGGGCAGAAGAAGAGATGGGATTCAAGGCTGAATTGCAGGCACCAACTTGGGCAAAGGCAAGTGGTGGTACTGCTCCCAGCATTAAGCATGCGGAGGAAGATGAGGAAGAGGAGTGGGTGGGGGGAGACAGAGTCATGGTACAGCTTCTAGAACAGGAATGTCCTTCCTCAGAGGATAGCATCCCGCCGGACCTCACTATTGCCAACGACTCTGCCCTTTTACAGAGGAAACAACTGCTTCTCACAGTCTGCATGCACAGATCTTAACATTGCCCTCCAGAGCCACCCAGAACATTTCTCTTCTCTCAGACAAATATTTGAAGACAACTGTTAGCAAAAAGAATGAATAAGAGGTGTGTGAAGGGTTGTAATTCACCTAAGATGCTTAGAGTGTTTGTTTTTTGGCCCAAAGCAGCCAAGAGCAGGCAGGCACTCCAGGCTGAGAGGACGCGACAGATGCCTGAGCCTCCGGATGGGGGTTTTCAGGGAGGGCCATGAGCCCCCCGGCAGAACAGAGGACGTGGCGCAGGAAGGAAAGGGTAAACGAGGAGGAGGAAGGGTGGGGGATGGCTTTGGAGGTAGGCAGGGTCAGACGCCAGCCCCTGGGAAGCCATGCTCCGATTGGTCAGGGGATTCCCAAGGGGTTAGCCTATCGGTGTTGAGAGTGATGATGTGATGGGCATGGCTGTGGTCTTGACCTTGGAGACTGTCTGGTCAAGGACAGAGGCCTGATAAAGTGGTGGGGACACACAGCTCCTCATTGGGAAGTGACAGAGGCCACAGAGAGACCCTACCCATGCCCCCATGCAGGGACACATGAGGGGGCCCGAGGAGACCTGGGAGGAATCCATGGCCCTGTGGTCATAGATGATGCAAGAACTGGGACTGTGGAAGGCAGTGAGGTGGGGGTGGTGGTGGTCAAAGAGATGCGATTTCTGATCACCCCCCCAAACCACTTTACTAGGGTGGCCGTGAGCCAGTACCACAGATGGGGTAGATAAGAGCATAGACTTTTATTTTTTCACAGTTCTAGAGGCTAGACGTCCGAGACCATGGTGTCGGCAGGGCTGGATTCCTTTGAGACCTCTCTCCTAGGCTCGCAGATGGCTGTCCTCTCCCTGTGTCCTCACGCGGCCTTCTCTGTGTGTGTATTTTTGGCCTCTCTGGGTCTTTGTCGTTGCATGCATATTTGGTGAGCAGGGGCTATTGTCTAGTTGTGGAGCGTGGGCTTCTTTTTGCAGTGTCTTCTCTTGCTGGAGAGCACGGGCCCTAGAGCACATGGGCTTCAGTAGTTGGGGGACACATGCTTAGTTGCTGCGTGGCATGTGGAATCCTCCCAGACCAGGGATCAAACCCATGTCTCCCTGCACTGGCAGGTGGATTCTCAAACACTGGATCACCAGGGAAGTCCCCTAATCTCCTCTTTTTATAAGGACACAAGTCATATTGGGTTAAGGCCCACTATAATGACCTCATGTTAGCTTAATTACTTGTTCAAAGACCCTAACTCCCATTGACAGAGGAATGGATAATGAAATATATAGATATATACACACACACATATTATATACACAATAAAATACTACTCAGCCATAAATAAGAATGAAATAATGCCATTTGCAGCAACACAGATGGATCTAGAGATTATCATACAAAGTGAAGTAAGTCAAAGACAAATACCATATTATATCACTTATATGTAGCATCCAAAAAGATGGTACAAATAAACTTATTTACAAAGCAGAAAAAAAAATTAAGACCCGATCTCAAAACATAATCATATTCTGAGGTACTAGAAGTTAGAACTTCAACACATGAATTAGACAGGGAACACAATTTAGCCCATAACACCCTCTGAAACCAGGGACCATGTCTTTTACTTTCAATACTCTTTTTATACAGCTCATTCTCAGACCCCAAACATAACTGACCCACATTAACTGACTTGAAAATCTAGTCTGGACCCAGCCGTAAAATATCCCTCATCTGTTCTCTTGACTTCTTATCACTTTTTTCAGGGCCTGGGTGGAACCCCTTAGGCTCTGCCTAAACATGCAGACTGAGGTAACAACTTTTAGTAAACCATGAAGTGTTTGTGAATGAAATCTATCAAAACCCTGCAAATTATTATTCATGCAGTTTTGATGTACAGAATGATAACTTGTTGGGTTTTTCCCAGAAGCCTAGAGAGATGCCTTTTTTTTTTTCTCTTGTTCCAATGGAAGGTAGACATTAATAATCTTTAGGAGAGAAAGTTAATAATTCAATATGATGCATCATGGGCACATCTGTACAAAAGTATATCTGTCAATGTTTCAGGACATTTAGAGAAGGAAGTGACAAGTCATGTTCTACTGCCTCTAGGCCCTCCAGAAAGGGTAGAGGAAGCCTTATCCATCAAGAAAATGGCTGGAGTTCTTTCTAAACTTTTTGGTGAAGCATGACTACTCAGAATGGATAGCTTTCTCTTTTCCCTGTTGGATGTCTCTTTTGAAATAGGCATGAAGACTTGTTTCTGATTTCACTGGATGGATGAAATATACATTGAAGCTTGCTGTTATACTCAAACATAAGATATAATACATTTTTTATTTCCTATGCCTTGAAGACCCAAATTCATCAGAAACTTATTAATTCAAACTTGCCTTAAAGCTCTTGATTGCCAAAGGTTTTAAAAAGATTATAGCTTTGCTCTACAAGCCTACAGAAGAGCCCTCACATTATTAATAATAATGGCTAACATTTATAAAGTTCTTACTCTGAGCCAGGCGCTCCCCTGTATATTTTACGTGGCATCATTTCGTTTAATTCTCATAGTAAGTCTGCGAGGTAAGGGTGATAATATCTCCATTTCCCCGAAGCTTAGAGAGCTCATATAACTTGCCCAAGGTCACGTGGCTAAAAAGTGTTGGAGCTGAGAGTCAAATCCAAGTCTGCCTGCCACAGCCTGACCCTACAGAACCCCGGTCACAGCCTGCCATGGTCAGGGAAGACTGGGATCCAAAACGGCGGTCAGCTCCTACTGTATAGCACAGGGAACTCTACTCAATATTCTGTAATCACCTCTATGGGAAAAGAATCTGAAAAAGTGGGTATATAACTGACTCACTTTGTGTACACTTTAAACTAACATGACATTGTAAAGCAACTACACTTCAATAAAATTTTTTTTTTTTAATTCACACACATGCATACAGAATGGCGGTCAGGAATTCCTATTCTGTCACTTGATATAATATGTACTAGGGCTAGACTCTGTGCTAAATATTATTTATTTAAAAAAAGGAAGCTGCCATTCAGAGCCCTGAGCCTGGAGGGGAAGGCAGCCCTGAACCGGGTAGATGGCTCCATGACAGGCCACGACAGGAAAGGCGCCAGATGCTATGTGAGCACAAAGGGACAAGCAGCTAATTGCCAGGGAAGAGAGCAGAGGTGCGTGAGAGGAGGCTGCTGACCTTTGCCCTGAGTTTACAGGTAGAAGCAGAAATTTGCCAGGCAAACAAGAGTGGTTAAGGCGCAGAAGACAGAATGATTACGGCTGTGAAAGAGCCTGGCTGGTTTGAGGAGTGGCGAAGAATGACTTTGATGTTATCAGCTTGGAAGGCTGGATAGATGGTGATGTTAAGTGAGATCAGAGAGGGAAGAAGACGAGTCTGGTGATGGGGTGTGGGACATGGGGGGACCTGTGGTACTTTCCAGGGAGGTCAAGAGTAAGAGTGGATGGAGGCTTGGATTTGGGCGTCATTGATAGACAAGGGATTGTTGAAGCTGAAGCTGTTGAGAAGGTCACCCAGGGAGGCAAGTAGAATGAGAAGATGAACACAGCAAAGGAGAAGCTGTGGGGAAGAACAAAATCTAGGGGAAGGCAGGAATGGACCAGAACTGGACCAGAAGCCCAGGAGGATATTTTTCAGAGAGGTAAGGGGGAAACCAGGAAAGACTTTGAGATTCGTGGATGGTTAACTGCATTAGAGTCCTCTCAGAGCACTGGGGGTTGGGTCGGGGGTGGCGTGGGTGTTGGTGATAGTCCACTGGCTGAATTCTTGGTTTCTTATGTTTCAGCAAATGGTCCAAGTTGAAGAAGGAAGAGACTGACTCTGGAGAGACTTGACTATGTTGATGAGCTGAGTAGATGCAGGTGGAGAACAGGGGAGACAATGTCATTAAAGCTGAGATGGGTTAACAAGCTGAGCCAGGCGAGGAAGAGGAAGACAGGGCTGAGAACCCAGGCTCACATACAGGGGAGCCAGTGTCTCTCCAAGGCAGAGGAGAAGGATGGGTGCCTCCACAGAGATGGGAAGGAAGGAAAGAAGTGAAGATGAAGGAATTCCTGGGTGGTGACTTCTGTTTGCCCTGGGAAGCTAGGGGAAGCTCACTTGCAAAGAGAAGGGTGGGGCAGGTAGGCTGTAAGGGAAGGATGATGGGGATGGTGAAGGTGAGTAAAAGCCGGTGAGAAAGCTGGGTCGGGGCTTGCTAAGGGACCAGTGAGTGTGGTTAGGAGCTATACATCTGTGGCCTCATGACCTAAATATTTATGTGATTTTCCTGAGTAGCACCTGGCCCATTGGGAGGATGATAAAAGAAAATTGACAGATGGACAGACCTTGACCTGGAGGGTCTCCAGGCAGGAGTCAGGGATGACAGGGAGACAAGAGACATACAAGTATCGGCAACAGGGTCTTCACAGTGACAAGAGGGTCAGGCTGGGTAGGAAAGCCAATGGAGCAAGAAGAAGAGGGCTGCAGGTTGATGAGGGTAAAGGATATCAATAGAAATCTCATTGAGACGTTTTTTTAAAAGGCAGCAAGGAGAACAAAAGGGCTGGAGCTGGAAAGCCACATTATAAAACTAGAAAAGAGCAATCTGGTTAACGTTGGGGTCCAGGGTGGGACCAAGGAGAGGGGGAAGCTGGGCAGGGAGGAGAGCCATTTTCCTGAGCTATATCCATTCCCCTGGTCACACACACTTCCCCCAAGCTTGCCTCTGGCCCAGCTTCCAGGCTTCTCTCCCTGTGGAAGAGATGGGGTGCTCGAGAAGGACAAGCAAAGTCTGTGTGGCCCCCTGTCTCTGAAGCATGTGGTGCTGGCCCCCATCCGACATGGGCCTCCACACTTCAGCCCTGGGCTCAGCTCACGGAACCAGTCTGACAGACGCCCAATGTCGCTAAACCCATCTTCTTCCCCCCCTAGAGTTTGGGGGATCTCCTTCAGTAGGTATGAGACGGGTGTGTGTTGAGTGCATTTTCAGTCGCCCCGACTCTTTGCAACCCCATGGACGGTAGCCTGCAAGGCTCTTCTGACTGTGGAATTTTGCAGTCAAGAAATACAGGAGCTGATTGCCATGACATCCTCTTGGGGATCTTCTCAACCCAAGGATCAAACCCGAGTCTCCTGTACCTCCTGCATTGGCAGGCAGATTCTTTATCACTTGAGCCACCTAGGAAAATCCCGTGAGATGGATATACTGTTTGTTTATTTTTTTATTATTAACTAGAACAGGGAAAGAGGGCCAGAGCTGCCATCTGCAGAGATCACCATGGTGGGAATCAGCAGGACTTATTGACTACAGATGGGGAACCAGATAGAAAGCCTGTCCCCCTCTCCCACCAACGACCCTTGCTGGGCCACACCTGATCACTCATGACACTGGAACCTGCAACTCTTGGGACGCACACCTTGGCAGTCTGTGGCCTGATGGAAGGCAAGCAGCCCCAGGAGCACTACCCTCTGACAGGTTGTGGCAGGGGCCTCGCCTCCCCCAGGAGCAACATGAATCGGCCCCTCTCAGCCCTGCACCTGCCAAGAGCCGAAGACACTCTCCGTGGCTGCAAATGCCTGCCCTGTTCATCTCAAAGTTCCTGGGATGTCTACAACATGCTCCTGCAGCCCTGGGCCTGACTGGATGAGGATCACCTACAGAATACTGAGGATGTAGGGTCAGAGGAGATGCGGTAATTGCGTGTGGCTGGCCAAGGCCCCTGCTGGGAGAATGAAGGGGATTTTTTCTCTTTCTGTGAAAGAGACAGAACACAGACAATGGAGAAGCATTCACAGCTTCCCAGTTTGATGGGCGGAGGTCTTGGCTCCATCAGAGCAGTCTGTGTGGCCAAGACTGGTTAAAGGTGACCACAAATCCCCTCCTCTGCCAGTCCTAAATCTGTTTCTTGTTTGTCTGTTTTTAATTTTTGGCCGCACCACACGGCATGTGGGATCTTAGTTCCCAGACCATGAATTGAAACTGCGTCGCCTCCATTGGAATTGCTGTCTTAACTGCTCGACTCTCAGGGAAGTCCCTCCCAGCTCTAAGTCTGGATCTCGGGAAGCCAGGCTGGTTTACACCCCCTACACTGAGGCTTCCAAGCAACCAGACCAGAACTTGCTGGTTTCTTCCTGCTCTGTGATTCCGTGTCAAAAATGAAACATCTCAGACTCAACTGAACATGCAGTCCTGGATTTTTTTTTTCCTTCTTTGAGTGAAAGTGTGATGGAGGTACAAAGTGCCATTAGCTTTCTTCACCAGAGATTTCGCTCCAGAAAATGAACTCTGCTTCTTGGCAAGCGGTTCCAAAAATAAAAGTGTTAAAAGTGATGCCTTCAGGGACTTCTAGGATGGCAGAGTGTCTCCAGACTGTGACTATCCTAAACACCATTGCGCTTTAAAAAAAAATCTCTTACCAAAAAAAGCAAAAGTTTTCATTCTTCTTACTTTTTTTTTTTTTTAGTCTTTCAAAAACTGCAAGCTTGCCAGTGGAAGGGAGTGATAAGGTGGCAAGTTGCCGAGGAGGTTTTCTTTCAGGGACAAACAGCCAGTCACTCCCAGTGGCTCTGGACTCCATCCTGCATTTGACTCAGTTAGGGCTGGACTTCTAGACATTTCTCAAGCTTCTGTGTTCCCCACTGCAGACAGACCAACCATCTGTTTTGTAGATGAAGTTCTGTTATTTACGAAGCAACATGGCAAGCTAACCATCAGCCAGGCCACAAATATATGTACAGGCAACACTGGTATTTTTCTGGCACCCAAGAAGACAAAAGAACCATCCCCCAATCTGCAACCACAATGAAACATTCAGGCCTTTTGTTGAGTGCCCAAGAAACAGCAAAGATTGGTTCAAAGCAATCTGAAGATCTCTCTAGGTGGTAGTGCCAGTGTTCAGTCACTAAGTCATGTCCAGCTCTTTGCAACCCCATGGCGAGGTGTTATTATCTCTTAACATAATAGAGGTTCTTTTATGAATGCATGTTTATTGGTAAAGCAATATGATTACAACATTAAAGCCACAAAAAACAGAAATAGGCAACTTATAATATCATAACCTGAACACGATTGTTATAAATAATACTGCAAGTACATTTAGAATCAATCTTTATCCACTTCTCTGGTTATTGCCTAAAAGAGGCATTATTGGCCCTCACAGCATGGGCATTTTTCAAGATTATTGATATATATTGCCAGATGGCTGTCCAGAAATAGTGTTTTATTTACCACCACATTGTTAATTTACATTTCTTTGGTTATTAATGAGCTTAAGTGATACTTTAAATATTTATTAACCATTTATATTTCTTCCTGTGAGTTATTTGTTTACTTCCTTTGTCTGTATACCTTTTTGTCAATTTGTATGAACTCTTTATTTATTAAGGCTCTCATAGGTGTTGGCAACACTTCCCCATTTGTCCTTTAATTTTATTGATGTTTGATATATAAAATTTTATAATGCCATTTACAGCAACATGAAAACATGGCAACCTACCCCAGTATTCTTGCCTGGGAATCCTATAAACAGAGGAGCCTGGTGGGCTACAGTCCATCATGTGCAAAGAGTTGGATATGACTGAACCAACTTAAGATGCATGCATGCATGTATGGACCTAGAGATTATTTTACTAAGTTAAATAAGTCAGACAGAGAAAGACAAATATTGTATGATATCACTCATATATGGAATATAATTTTTTAAAAATTATATTAAAAATTATATAATTTATTTACAAAACATAAACAGACTCACAGGTTTTGGAAACAAACTTATGATTACCAGAAGGGAAACGCTGGGCAGGGAGGGATAAATTAGAAGCTTGAGATTAACATACACACACCACTATATATAAAATAGATAACCAACAAGGACCTATTGTATAGTATAGAGAACACTACTCAGTAGTCTGTAATAACCTATATGGGAAAAAACTCTGAGGTTTCCCTGGTGGCACTAGTGGTTAAGAACCTGCCTGCCAATGCAAGAGACATAGAGATGTGGGTTCAATCCCTGGGTTGGAAAGATCCCCTGGAGGAGGAAATGGCAGCCCACTCCAGTATTTTCCTGGAGAATCCCATGGACAGAGGAGCCTGGCAGGCTATAGAGTCAGACTCAACTGAAGCAACTGAGCATGCACACATATATACAACTGAATCACTAAGCTGTACACCTTACAACACTGTAAGTCAACTGTACTCCATAAAATTTTCAAAATGAATTTGAGCAATTTATGTTCAAATATATCCAACTATTTCTTATTATTTCCTAAACAACATATACCATTTATGGATCGCCTATTACATGCCAGACAATCCGTAAGATGGTTAAGATTCTACTCACCTGTTGCATGGGCCATGGGTTTGATCCCTGGTCAGGGAACTAAGATCCCACATGTTGTGCAGTGAGGCCAAAAAAAAAGAGCAAAGGGCTGGCCTTGAGTTGGGGTTTTATGCAGGGAGCAAGGCTGGGTCATTTAGCTCACACAAATTCAACTACACACATTTCAGAGCAATCATAAGAGTATATTTTCCTGCTTCTCGGGATTTCTAGTGACTTAAAATTGTGTTTTCTTCCTTCACATATTGTGTTGAGCTTTTGGCAGGCAGACAAGCTACCTGCGGATCACTTTGATCCCTTTGAGCTTTGCTAGGGTGGATCTGTGCTTCCCCGATGGCTCAGCGGGTAAAGAAAACACCTGCAATGCAGTAGGCACAGCCCTGGGTTGGGAAGATCCCCTGGAGGAGGAAAACAGCAACCCACTCCAGTATTCTTGCCTGAAAAACTCCATGGATAAAGGAGCCTGGCAGGCTATGGTCCATGGGATTGCAAAGAGTCAGACACGACTGAAGCAACAGAGCATGTACGTAGCCAGTACCAGTACCCAGCAAAAATTGGGGACCCCTGTGCACCTCTATGAAACACTTACCACGCATAGCTCTGTCCTTCCCAGAACTCTGCCCTGAATTTCCAGCTGCGTCAGCCTCCCCAAGCTTCCAGCTCTATCTCAGCTCAGAGAGGCTCCACGTGTGTGCCCTTTCCCACTCCTGTGCTCTGGAAAGAGAGCTGGGCAGTCAGAGGGCCACGTCATTTGTTTCTCTTCCCCCAGGATTCACAGCCCTGTGCTACCTGTGCTCCGAAGTCTGAAAACACCTGATCCCTAGTCTAACGCCTGGAAACAGTGTCCTGTTTCCTAGCTGTTTATGGTGGAAGGTGAAGTTCAGCCCTTATTATTCCCAAATAGCCCAGCAGGAATGAGAGCAGTATAAATACCACCAGCTAATCTGCTCGGAGAAGGCAATGGCACCCCACTCCAGTACTATTGCCTGGAAAATCCCATGGATGGAGGAGCCTGGTGGGCTGCAGTCCATGGGGTCGCTGAGGGTCAGACACAACTGAGCGACTTCACTTTCACTTTTCACTTTCATGCACTGGAGAAGGAAATGGCAACCCACTCCAGTGTTCTTGCCTGGAGAATCCCAGGGACAGGGCATCCTGGTGAGCTGCCGTCTATGGGGTCGCAGAGAGTCGGACACGACTGAAGTGACTCAGTAGCAGCAGCAGCAGCAGCTAATCTGCTTGGTGAGTGAATGCCCCAACATGCCATGTGAAAGAAGGCATGGCTCTCCTGCTCCCTTGGTTTGTCTTAGGGCCCTCAGGTACATCCTGGTTCATCCTGTGTTTGTAGAGAGATTGTTTTCACACAATATCGCCCTACGGGGCAAGTCAATGGATTCATCTGGTGCTCATTCAAAGAACAAAGATCTGTTCTCACCGAAGGTAGAAGTGCCTGTTTGGACTTCCCGAGGGAAAGTATGTTATTCTCCAATGGGGTGGACTTTCAAACGGACATTTTTTTACTCTAGACAAGTTTTATATTATGGACTGTTAGAACTCAACCTCCTCCTAAGACACATTCTACTTAGATCCTTCCCGCCTTTTTTTGGCCTCGTGGCATGCGGGATCTTCCCCAACCAGGGACTGAACCCTCACTCCCTCCAGTGGGAGCTTGGAGTCTTAATCACTGGACCACCAGGGAAGTCCTATATCACCTCTTAGAGGCTGGGTGAACCTGCCTTTCTGCTCAGGAGTCTTGAATGAGGAGTTCTGCTCGACTTTTCAACTGGAGTTCCCAGAATGCTCTGCCACCAACATTGGACTATTTATGACCAATCGTTCCCACTTTAACCCAGGCCCTGCTTCTACTTAATGACATTTTATACCTTTTAGCTTTCTTCCATGGAAGAACCCAACATTATAAATCTGGGCAGGCTTGGTATTAAATTTTCACTCTTTCTCATGCAGTATAAAAGCCACGGCAGTCTTTACAGCTCTGAGCCTTGATTCTCTCGTCTATCAATGATGGTGATGATTTTCACCTTGCAGTGTAGGCGGGGCAATGAAATGAGAGCATGCCTTTATTTTTCATTTCTCTTGTATGGCTTTGAAACTCATCGCTCCATGGAAACTGCTCCTATCAAAGTCAACACCATCTATCAGGTACCAAACCTAAAGACTTTTTCTCTGGTCCTAATCTTACTAGATGGCTCAGCAATACTTGATATTATAACCACTACCTTTTCCTTTAAACACTTAAAAAAATGTCATGACATCCTATTCTGCTAGTTTTACCTCTGCCTCTCTGGCTACTCCTTGGTTGGCTCACCTTCTTCTACCCCAACCTCCGAATCAGTGTTCTTTAGATTTATATTAATTTTTATTTAAATTGATTTCAATTAAAAAAATCCATAATGTACAGAATATTTGAGGACAGTGGCTCATGTACCTAATCTTAAGTAAATGTGCATATTGGAAGGAGAAGCTAAACATCTCTACTGATGGAGGTGCAGTTTGAATTGCTTTAGAGGCTACCACTAGTGTAAATGTTGGAAATCCTCAAGGCTTGACTGTGAAACCCATTCTCTTCTTTTACACTGTCTCCCTAAATCCCCGTTTCCATTTATATGTCAATAACTCTGCAATTTACATGGGCATCCAGACCTGTCTCACAAGCCATAACTTGTATATTCAACCCCCTGTTGAATGACTTCCTATGCTTTTAGGGCATTTCTCAAACTAAAGAGCACCCAAATGAAAATCTTTGTCTTCTCACCTAAATAGGTGTTCTTCTTCCAGGCTTCTTCTCTCAGGTAATGTCATACCCATGATATCCCTCTATACTAGCTAGTTCTTTGAACATACAAAGCTTTTTTCTGATGACCTTGTCTTCATCCCTGTCATCCCTCAAACTTTAGTCTCTATTTTTTTTTTTTTTGTCTTCATTGAATTTAATGTTCTATTGCTTTTGTTTTGTGTTTTGTTTTTTTGGCTGCAAGGCATGCAGGAGCTTAGCTTCCCCACCAGGGATTGAACCAGCACCTCCTGCATTGGGAGTGTGGACTCAACCACTGAACCACCAGGAAAGTCCCTGTCTGCCTATTTTCTAATCAGCCTTTCAGAGTCAGCAGAAAGAGCACTTCCCCAGAGAGTCACTTACTCTGTATTTCCTTCCAGGTATCTCTGTCCTTTTCTTACTAGCACTCCGATTTGCTTTTGGGGAAGCAAGTAGTCTTCATGGGTTGGGCTGTCAAGATGCCCGGTTTTCCTAATTAATTCCCACCAGTCCTCCAAGGAGTCGACACATGATGAAAGCTAAACCAATTTGCTTCTCTCTCTCAGAACTTTGAATTTTGGTCAGATGAGTCCAAGGAAATAGAATAGTGGGAACACACTTCTTCTGAGAGTGATGCCCTGGTGAGTCTGCCTATTCATTTGGGCTCCCAGATCCCAGAACCACCATGGTTTCTGATTTTCCAAGACTTGCTTATTCAGCGTTTACTCTGATTTTTCTGGGCTAAAAGTAAATTGATTTCATTTGATTAAATTCCTTGTTTTTAAATGAGTCAGCACATCTTTCTATTATTTACTCCCAAAGAACTCTAACGGACACATACCCCGATCTAAATTAGGCCCCACCTCTTATTCTATCTTATATAGTACCCACATTCATTTCAAAGGCTGCAGTTACAAAGTACCATGACTTGGGTGGCTTAAAACAGCAGAAATCAGGGGTGCGATGGGGGTGGGGGGGTTTGAGAGGGAGGGAAATATATGTATACATAGCTGATTCGCGTTGTTGTACAGCAGAAACTAACACAACACTGAGGCAACTATACGCCAATAAAAAGGGCCCCTATCACCTATGAAGTATTCTCGGCAAAATAACAAAACTCGGGCTCTCATCAGGCTTCTAGGTCTAGCCAGAATTTTAAAGAAAACAATGGGGATAGAGAAGCAGGTTTGACAATGCCAATGGAATATATAATATAATGGAATATAAATCTGATTTATAAAACTGATAGAGATTTTCCAGGATTAAAGTCCCAGAGAGGAGAACGATGAATACCTCGTATTGACAGAGAAATGTCAGACGGCAATGTATACACACCGTTTAGCTCTAGATTACAAGTATACACATCATTAAAATATTTATGATACAATGAAGGGTATTTGAAAACTGCTTGTATATCTAATGATATTAAAATATATTGTTTTATTTAGGTAGAATAATAATATTGTATTTACTTTTTAAATACTTTAGATGTTCATACTGAATTCGCTATGGGTGAAATTATATTGAAATTTATTCCAAAAAGTAATCTGCGGTGGGGGGACCAAAAGTAGGTAGGGTTGCAGATGAAGTAAAATTGACCCTGAGTTGATAATTATGTAATCTGGATAATGGTTATATGAAACTCAACATATTATTCACTCTACTTTGGAAATGTTTAGTTTTTAAAATGAGATTACATAAAGCCACTTTAAATAGAATCTAATGAAGCAATTAAGAAGACAGCAGAAATGTACTCTCTTACAGTCCTGGAGGCTGGACGTCTCAAGTCAAGGTGCTGGCAGAGCCACGTGCTCTCTGAGGCCTCTAGCAGGATGATCCTTCCTCATCTCTTCTTGGCATCCAGTTGGCCCCTGGTGTGCCTTGGTTTCTGGTAGTGTAACTCCAATCTTCATCTCCCTTCTCATAGGGCCGTCGTCCCTCTCTTTGTCTTCATGTGACTTCTCTGTGCTTCTCTCTTCTTCCTAATAAGGACAGCGGTTGTATTGGGTTAAGAGCCCGCCCTGCTGTTGTATGACACATCTTAACTCAGCTAATTATATCTACAACTATCCTATTTCCCAACAAGTTTCCATTCTGAGGTCCTGGGGTGTTTTTACTGGGGGTGAGCCATGGGACACAATTCAACCCATAACCACAGCATACTTTTTCTTTGGTAGCAATTTCATTGTTTACAATTATATTTTGATTTGTGAGCTTACTTATTTAAAGCTTGTCTCCCCTATTAATCCATGAGGGTAAAAACTGTGTCCAGTTGATCATCACTGTCTACCCAGAGCCTGGTACAGCTGGCATAACTATGATGCCATATAGTGCAGCCAGCTGAAAGCTGGTGCATCCGAGACTCCTTCTGGCTCTTTAGGGAATTGTTGGGATATTTTCCACTGTTAGTGTCTTATCAGAATCTTTGCGTTCTTGGGATATTTTCCACTGTTAGTATCTTATCAGATTCTATTGCCTTCTGTACATGTCCAAGGACAGGGGATGAGGGGCGAGCTAAAATACCCAAGGGACCTGTACGCTCATCTTTAAGTATTAAGAGTCATGTGTGGCCGAGAACTGGAAAGGCCCTGCCTGGCTCCAGGTATATCTGAGGGGACCACGAGCTGCCATGTACGAATAAGGCCTCCATCGTGATGCTGAGGGGCACAGGCAGCCCCCAGCCGTCTGGAAGAATGTCTGCATCACTGCCAGTGCTCATCCTTTACCTCTGTCATCCATTTCCCATGGCAGGGCTTTCTCTGTCTGGCCCAGGGGTGGAATATGAATCAGGCTGTCCCCAGTATCCAGAATTAATCATTTCTCCTTCAGGTTGATTGTGTGTGTACCCCCAGAGCATTGAGTTGGACAAGAAGTTGTGGAATCTGCTTTCTAAAAAGATTTTCCAAGTTGGCAAAAACGTTCCTGCTGGTGGAGGGGGAATGGGTGAGCTAGGGAGGAGATGGCTAAAGCTTTGAAATAAGGGAAATGATTGTGGGGAGTTGAGATGAGATCTGACTGCCAGCCAACAGGAGGATGGCCAGGCAGGTAGTGGGAGGTGAGGGGGAACCAGATGGGATCAAGAATCAGGAATTCACAGTGGCATCTGTCTGGGGAGGGGGTGGTCTAACTTTCTCTAGCAGCTCAGTCCCCTGAGAACCAGAATGTGAACTTCGTTGTTGGGGGGCGGCGCAGTGGATGGGGGGAAGGACAAAGGGATTTTAGTATGGAAGAAAAGGAATTGAAGAAAGTAAGAGTATTAGGAGGAGAAATGAAGGGGTCAAGGAGAAATGGAGCAAAAGAAAGGGTATGGTGGTGAGACAGGCTGGGACCTGGGACCCTCTGCTGAGTGCTTGCACCTGGACAAATGTCTTCTTGAGCAACTAAGTATGAAGAAAAATTTACTAAAAATAAAATTTACTAAAAATAGCTATTTGCACGCTCAGTTGGGGCCAATTGTGGACAAAAAGATACAAAAAGACCCAAAACCCAGCTGCCCCTCCTGAAGAGCAAGGAGCAAAAGCAGGGTACCACCCATGCACCCTGCACACAGCACCACCAAGGGGGTGGGCAGACCACATAAGCCATGTCTCCAGCTGGAACCCTGGACCTGCCCCTCCCCTCACCCCTATAGGGAACCAGCTCGCTCCCCTCGGGCAGTGAGAAATGGAACCTGTTGCTTGCTTTCACGTTCTTGTGCCGCAGCAGGAGCCCTAGTGAAGCCCTGCCTGAATTTCTTATTTATCCTCTTTTCAGGATAGGCCAATAATTTCTATTCCTATTGATTAAGGAAGGCCAATAACTCGGGTCAGTAACAGTGAGATAAAGAAGGGGAGTGCTGAAAGGACTGAGCTTATAACACTTGAGTTTAAGATTAGAGAAGTGCAGGTGTTCAGACTAAAGGGGAGAGAAAATCCAGTAGTGTGTGGCTGGATTGGAACGGCAGTGGAAGTGACTGGAATTCCAAGACCTGTGAAGGACAGCAGTGTCATAACTAAGTCTGCCAGCCAACCCCAGGCAGGCTTTGAGGCAACTGCTCTCAAGGGCCGTGATGACCTCCTGTTGCTGTGTCTCATCTCAGCACATTTCACCTGTTGGCCCTTTGACAAGTTGACCACTCCCTCTTCCTGGAAATGCTTCCTCACTTGGTGCTCGGCTCTCCAAGCTCTTGGCTTCCATCTCTCCTGCCCATTCCACTGGCCAGTCCTTATTTCCTTTGCTGGCTCCTCTTTCTGACCGCCTAATGTGCCCAGACTGCATCCTCAGACTCTCCTCTACGCTCTTGCTTAGATGTTCCCTTCCAGTGCCATGGCTTAAATGTGACCCATACCCTCTTGTCTCCCAGTTTACATTCCTAGTCTTCATTTGCTCTGAATTTCAGGCATCAGGGTCCAAAGGCTTCCTTGATTTTTCCACTTAGGTGCCTCATTGGCACCTCAGCGTTAACTTGTCCAAAAAAAGAAGTCATGATTTCACCTGCTTAAATGTTCACTCCTACTGGTCTTCATCCTAGAACTGGTGACTCCATCCTTCCAGTTCCTCAGATTTGGTGCAAGATGCTAAGCTTCTTTGTGTTTCTGTTTTCTCATTTATAAAACAGAGTGAATGATGGTACTTACTGTATAGGGATCCTGTAAGGACTAATTAATTATTGCATTTAAAGCACTTAACATTGTGTCCCAAATATTCCATAGTTGTGGTCTATTATTGCTATTAATATATATGCAAAATCCTGACTCTGTATTTCCTGTAATTAACTGATAATGAACTCCTGATAATGTAACTGACTTAAAATGGAGTTGTTCTTGCTTAAAAACCACTTAGTCTGGCTTAATAAGAGTTCAAAATCAGTGTAGCCACATAGGACTGGGGAAGGTTAAGAAATTCCTTATGCTGTTTTAAATTTTGTTTTGGTGGCCAAAACATCTGGATAAAAATGAGCATTTCATCTGGGACAAAAATGAGCATTTCTGCTTTCAGACATTCTGAGTCTATGAGGCCAAATGTCTGGTTTTTGGCAACTTTGGGAAAACCCATTCCCCAGGCAGCCTGTGCTGGGGCCCTGGCAGGGTCTTGCGGCCAAGGGCCCAGGCTACAGTGTAAGAGTGGGCGGTGGGAAGAGATCCCTGGCTAAGCTTTGTTCCAGGGTCTGGAATTTAAACAAATCCTGTTTTCAATTATCTAAATATTTCCTAGAAAACAGATGTTTAACATCACATAGCTGTAATATGCCAATAATCAGCTAAATTCCCAAGCAGCCAAGAGAAAAGTGGAAAAGAACCATCCCTCTGCTGGAGGGTAGTTACAAAGGTTTTAACTGCTGGGATTCTGTACTTTTTCCCTTCTATAAACCCTTAGGCATATTCTTCAGCTGTGAGGGGAGATGCCATTGCAGAGCTCCCAACAGTTTCTCTTTCACTGTTGCCATCGTGGTCACCCCAGTTCCCTTGTGCATGGATCTCAAGTTGGGAAAGTATTCTTCCCACCCCCATGTTTGGAGAATGCCCTTCTTGGTTGAGAAGGCCAGCCTCTTCCACTGAGATACAGCAATGGAGGGAATGCCTTTAAAGGATTAAGGAGAACTGGGAACTGCCCTTCTGGACAATCCGTAAGGCTGCTCCCTAGGGGCTCAACAGAACGACAGATGTCTCAGGCAGATCTCCTCACCTCCAGGATGGTAGTAAAAGCAACTTTAAGGAGCACACTTTAAATTTCAAGAAAGAAATCAATAAACCAAGAGCTGCTAAATTTAAACTGCTCAAGGGAAATCAAACACAGAATCTGGAGAGAGAATCAGTTCAGTTCAGTCGCTCAGTCGTATCCAACTGTGCAACCCCATGGACTGCAGCACACCAGGCTTCCCTGTCCAGCACCAACTCCTGGAGCTTACTCAAACTCATGTCCATTGAGTCAGTGATGCCATCCAACCACCTCATCCTCTGTGCCCCCTTCTCCTCCTGCCCTCAATCTCTGCCAGCATCAGGGTCTTTTCCAATGAGTCTGCTCTTCGAATCAGGTGGCCGTAAGTATTGGAGTTTCAGCTTCATTCATCAGTCCTTCCAATGAATATTTAGTATTGATTTCCTTTAGGATTGACTGGTTTGATCTTCATGCTGTCCAAGGGACTCTCAACAGTTTTCTCTAGCACCACAGTTCGAACGCATCAGTTCTTCAGCACCCAACCTTTTTTATGGTCCAACTCTCACATCCACACATGACTGGAAAAACCATAGCTTTGACTATATGGATCTTTGTCACAAAGTAATGTCTCTGCTTTATAATACACTGTGTAGGTTGGTCATAGCTTTTCTTCGAAGTAGCAAGTGTCTTAATTTCATGGCTGCTGTTACCATATGCAGTGATTTTGGAACCCAAGAAAATAAAATCTGTCACTATTTGCAATTTTCCCCCCATCTATTTGCCATGAAGTGATGGGACCAGATGCCATGATCTTTGTTTTCTGAATGTTGAGTTTTAAGCCAGCTTTTTCACTCTCCTCTTTCACCCACATCAAGAAGCTCTTTAGTTCCTCTTCACTTTCTGCCATTAGAGTGGTATCATCTGCATATCTGAGGCTGTTGATATTTCTCCCAGCAATCTTGATTCCACCTTGTGAGTCATCCGGCCTGGCATTTTACATGATGTACTCTGCATATAAGTTAAATAATCAAAGTAGAAGGGGCATAAACAGGGCTGGACAAAAAGAAGGGGAAGGGGGCTGTAGTAATGTATGTGTCTATGAATCCCCACCATGAAATGAACCACATCATAAGTGTGCAGGTATTTTGTGTACATTACCTCTGAGAATAGACCCATTTCATCTTCAGTTTACCACTAAACACTTGGTATTATTTAAATACTAAATACTTAAACACTTGGTTTATGCCCAAGCCTGACAGACAACTGGAGCTTCAGTGCCTTTATTTTCCATTAATCCAGCCAAAACTTACTGAAGTAGATGGGGTGGGTGGGTAGGGGGGTCCTACTGCAGAATCTGCCACAAGTCCTATCACTGGATCCTGCTGGCCAGCAAAAGATACAGGGAAATTCTGTTACCAAAACTTGAAGGGAATAAAAAAAGAAAGAACAAAGACCCCAAAGCAGGGGTTCCCACCTCTGGGATCTAAATGCCTAATGATCTGAGGTGGAGCTGAGGCAATAATAGAGCATACAATAAGTAAATGTAACGCATTGAATCATCCCCAAACCATCACCCCTGCCCCAATTCATAGAAAAAATGTGTTCCGTGAAACTGGTCCCTGGCGCCAAAAAGGTTGGGGACCAGTGCTCCAAAGAGTACAAGTGGTACATGGTAGGTGAGGGGCTTCTGCGCCCCATGTCAGGGAAAGGTTTGAGAGACAGGAGTGAACCGCACATACAGAAAATAATCGCCTCCATTGGAGAAGGAAATGGCAACCCACTCCCGTGTTCTTGCCTGGGGAATCCCAGGGACAGGGGAGCCTGGTGGGCTGCTGTCTATGGGGTCACACACAGTTGGACACGACTAAAGTGACTTAGCAGCAGTAGCAGCTCCATGCAGAGTCCCCTTGAGAGCGAATTAGTTACATCCTTTTCCTGGAAATATGCTAGCTGTCTTTATCATGAACCCCAAAATTTTCATACAATTTGAACAGTCACTTTTTAGGAGCTTATTTCTGAAATAAGAAACTGTTTTGTATGCAAAGACGTGCATCTCAAAGTGTGGTTCTCGACACTCTTCATACTCTATAATTACCTGGGGAGTTTTTTCTTTTTAAAGGACTAGTGCCCAGGCCTCAACCCAAACCCGAGGGTGGAGCCAAAGTACAGCTAGTAGTGTTTGTTTTTGCGGTTGATAATTTGTTTTTCAGCTCCCTGGATGGAGATCTTTCCTCACACTGGTCAGGACTAATTCAAATTTCATTACCTGTGAAATGTTGTCTGGACCCTCTACCCAACCCCACATTCCATCCCAGATACTCTATTTTCCTATTTCACTTTCTTCAAGGTTTATCATCTGTTTCTTTCTCCTGTCTTCTTTTTCCCTAAGGAGTTCTTATTTTTATTTGGTCTCTAATTCTGAGGAATTATACTTATGGGCTTCCCTGGTGGCTCAGATGGTAAAGCGTCTGCCTGCAATGTGGGAGACCTGGGTTCAATCCCTGGGTCAGGAAGATTCCCCAGAGAAGGACATGGCACCCCACTCCAGTACTCTTGCCTAGAGAATCCCATGGATGGAGGAGCCTGGTGGGCTAAAGTCCATGGGGTCACAAAGAGTCGGACACGACTGAGCAACTTCACTTTCACTTTCATACTTATGGTAGTTGTATGGTTGGAGGCTGGAGGCAGGCGATGGGTTGAGAGGCAATTGGATACTGTTTTAAAAATTTGCCATTTTATTTATTTAACTTCTGGCCATACCCTACAGTGTGTAGGAGCTTAGTTCCCCAACGAGGGAGTGAATTCACACTCCTTGCACTGGAAGGTGGAGTCTTAACCACTGAACTGCCAGAGAAGTCTGGTTGCTGGTTATTTAAATTCTAGACTGGAGAGGCTATAAAGAAAATTCTGGTGGCTTCTCTGGCTTCCTGAATTACCCTCAGCAACAGCCAGAGACTCCTACCCTCCAGGCCAGTGGGATTTCCATGACTCCTCCCATGGCAGCCTCTTCAGTCTCTCAGGTCATCTGTTTAGAGGATGCTATGAGACCCCCAGGCTTTGTTGCTTCACAACTCACCTTCTCTGTGGGTCAGAAGTCTCAGGTCATCTGTTTAGAGGATGCTATGAGACCCCCAGGCTTTGTTTCTTCACAACTCACCTTCTCTGTGGGTCAGAAGTCACACTAGAATTCTGCTCACCAGAATCTTCCATCAGCTGCCACTTTTTCAGAGGGTAAGCTGGCAAGTTGTGCCCTTCCTGTTCCTGGGGAATTTTGGAGCTGTTTTTTCCCATTTCAATTATTTCTATTTTCCTTGGCTCATTTTGTTAGCCTGGGGAAGAGGAAGAATTATCAAGCCCATTTGACTTATCATTGTTATCAGGAAGTCAGCAAGAAAGTTTTTTTGGTAATGTAATAAAATGCTGATAATATGATGTTCAATCCCCAAACCAGGCTAGATAGATAGATAGAGACTATTTTTAATACAAAAATTGTGGGCAGAAATACAACAAAATGATAACAGTTGTGGAATTTTTATGAAGAAATTTTGAAAGATTAGTTTAAAACTTTTGAGTACTTCTCAAGTTTTCCACAACATTCTTATTTTGCTTTTACAGTGATAAAACGTGCTGTAAAAAAAAAAAAAAAATCCAAAAGCTGTCCTCCTTGGAGGCTGAACCCTTTATCACATAATTCAGCCATTGCTCAGATAGTAGAATTGTCTGGATTCCATGGTCTCTTCTTATGACTGTTATAATTGAGGCTCATCTTCACCCAAAGACTTGGGCTGGGGTTGGTAAATCAGTGAGTGATTGAGCTTGGAAATGCAATTTCACCCCATTGACAGAAAGTGTGGCTAAGTGGTTGGCTTGGAGGTCCCCTCCCAGGGAAAAGCCCTAAGCTATTTTGTACACTGACAACAGCTTAAGTTTCTGAAGTACATCCCCTATGCCAGGACTCCACATGTTCAAGTATACTTAATACACAGGACAACTCAATGCATCTGGAATTCTTTCAGTTCCAATTTTGTAGATGAGAAAACCAAGGATAAGTAACTTTCTCAAGATCCTAGAGTAAGTGGCAGTGGAAAAAAAAAGTAAAAATGTTAGTTGCTCAGTCGTGTCCAACTCTTTGTGACCCCCTGGACTATAAGCCTGCCAGGTTCCTCTGTCCATGGGATTCTCTAGGCAAGAATACTGGAATGGGTAGCCATTCCCTTCTCTGGGGGATCTTTCTGACCCAGGGATCAACCCTGGGTCTCCTGCACTACAGGCAGATTCTTTACTGTCTAGGTCACCAGGGAAGCAAAGCTTGAATCAAAACTCCAGAGCCCACCCTCTCAACTGCTATTCTGTACTAATCCTTGTAGAAGACGGTGGCCTCATTGGAAAGATCCAACATCCCAAGGAGATACCTTGAAGAGGGCAGGCGTGACAGACCTGGTATTATTTGTTCCAAGCTGATTGTTTAACTGCAGAGTGATGGAGTATGAATGACTAGGGGATGGAGTGCTGGAGTTTTATCTGATCTGTCCCCAAACACATGGACCCCTAACTCGTGCCAGGACTCAGCAAGGCCAATCCCTATAGCTGAAGGCACGTCAATGCTAATCAAGCATCTTCATAAAGATGCTCACCTGCTATTTTGCCTTGAGAGGGGAAGTTGGTCAAACAGAGCAGCACAGGGGTCATGGGTTCATCTGGTCCCCAGGATCTGTTATCCCACAAGCATGCACCTGTGCTCACTGATGGTTAGAAAGTGTGGCGTCTTCTCTCTGCACTAACCCATACTCTTTGTCTCTGTGCACTAACACACTGATGGGCACTTAGCATTTGGCATATTTTAGAAATAAGATAGGGCTCCAGTGCTCCACCTACAGACTTCTGTGTGTAGGACGGTTCTTATTTCTCTCACTTCCCTCCCTTTTCTGTCTCTGTCCTCTTTTGTCTTCCCTTATCCTGACATTTCTCTTTTCCCCCTCTTTCTTAGCTCATCTGCCTTTAAACTGTACTCATTAGTCTATTAAGAGGTCACAGATGCCTTTGAGAGTCTATGAAAGCTACCGACCTTCTCCCTGATTAACTGTGCATATACACATACATACACAGATTCACATACACATGTGCATGTATGTGGAAAGCTTTTTCATGAACTCATTATGCGCCTCTCTGCCTTCATAAATTCCCTGATCTCTGGGTGGAATTATCCGTTCATACTTTCCAGTCCCCTGCAGATGAGAGCATCCACTTGGCTTCTAACATCCGCTTTACAGACTGGAGAGAGGGAGTGGTCCCTATGCTCCTCTCCAGCTTTTCTCATGGTCAAATGATTAAAGGCATGGATCCTGAGGATGGATCATCTGCATAAAAATTTTGGTTCTTTCCTTCAGTTCTATGCCCTTGAGCAAGTTTCTTCACCAACAAATAGAGAATAACTATATCTTCCCTACGGAGAAGGCAATGGCACCCCACTCCAGTACTTTTGCCTAGAAACTCCCATGGATGGAGGAGCCTGGTGGGCTGCAGTCCATGGAGTTGCTAAGAGTCGGACACGACTGAGCGACTTCACTTTCACTTTTCACTTTCATGCATTGGAGAAGGAAATGGCAACCCACTCCAGTGTTCTTGCCTGGAGAATCCCAGGGATGGGGAAGCCTGGTGGGCTGCTGTCTATGGGGTCGCACAGAGTCGGACACGACTGAAACGACTTAGCAGCAGCATACTTTCCCTATAGGGATTTATTGTAATTCCTTGTGTTAATAAATATAAAAGCCCTTAGAACAATGGCTGGCAGGGAGGAAACTTCACTACTTGCCATTTTTACTATTTGAGGGCTCAGTGACAGGGAACAGAACGAGCCATTGTTTTGCGAGCTCATGGTAGCTTCTTCCCCTCCATCCTTATTTCAGGGTGGGGCAGAACCGACTAAGAACAACCTTGAATAATTTAAACATCTACGAAGCACTGAAACCCTCTGGAGATGACTAAGATACACTTATGACCATCAGGAAGCTTAACGCTTAGCCCCAGAAATAAAATAACTCCAATGCAAGGCAGAATTTGACAAATGGTTCAAGGGAGGAATAAATCCAAGGCTGAGAACAAGATTCTGTCCAGCTTTGGGGGTGGAGGGAGAGGGTGGGGTTTGGGATGGGGGCCATGAAGAATGTGCAGGGCAGGCTGGGGTGAGGAGCAAGGGATTTTGCAGCAGAAGTGGCGTGGAGAGGTTCCAAGGTTGCCGGTATTGGAGGGGTCTGGGAGACAAGAGAGTCTGGAAAAGACTGTCCTGGGAAGTGTCAGAAGAAATCTTAAATCTTTAACCACACATGTCTTAGAGATAATTTGGTTGCAAGAGCAGAAACCCGCTCAAGCAAACTTACATAAATAGCGATTTATTTTAAGATATTATAGTTTCTCACAAAGCTCATGGAGATGAAGTAGAGGCGAGTCTCTCAAGAGATAAACTGGGAACCAGAAGAAGTACCCATCTGGGTATCTTTCACACTCTTTCCTTGTCCATCCACCGCCCCATCTCTCTGCCCTTCTGTGTCTTCATCACTTTCAAGACTGCCTCCCACATGTCTCTCTATTCTCTCTGCTGCCTCCCCAGCATTCAGGATCTTGCAGTGGTGGCCCTACACCCATGTCCATGTGATCTCTGGGATCCATGTCCCTACAGACTGATTCCATCTCAGCAGGGTTGCTGTGGATGGTTGGGCAGGTTGTGCCCTACACACGAGCTCTCTGCCAAGAGGGTGAGAGGGTGAGTGACAGTAGAAGCCCAGTGAAATTCTCTCACTGATGTATATTGACCAAAGCAAGGCTCATGGATAAATTTCAAAGATGGTGACTTGTGTTTCTATCATGGATCCAGAAGGACTCTATGGGTCCAGAAATGTCTGGGAACAACTGGACGATCCTGGGATCAGGATGATCCCCTGGAGAAAGAAATGGCAACCCACTCCAGTATTCTTGCCTGAGAAATTCCATGGACAGAGGAGCCTGGCAGGCTACAGTCCATGGGGTCAAAAAAGAGTTGGTCACAACTTAGCAACTAAACAACAACAACCTAAAGTGGATCACATGGCAAAAAAGTTTAAGGGATACAAAGCTGTATTCAATGAGAATCATTTTCAGTATCAGCACATTCCTTTTAAGTGCTGAACATCTCATTCCTATTACAATATGCTGCATAATATTCTGTGACTGTATCACCATTTGTTTATGCTTTCTTTTTAAGGGACATTTGGGTTGTTTTCAGTCTTTATATTACATAGATAATGAAGCAGCCCATTTTCTTGTATATATAAAGAATTTTTTCATTTGAGAACATATGTCTTTAGGATATAAGGAGAATCCAAAAATTATCATCTCCCACTGTTACAATAAGATAAAAGCTGACCAGGCATCACGTTAATGACTTTTTGTGAACCTATCAGAGAACTAAAGTCACAAACAAGTGTCCTGAAGAGACAGCGGTGCCTGTAGGGAAACACAGGCCCTGAGAATTTGCTTAAGGCAGAAACCACTGGATACCATGTAAACTGGTAGAAGCATTAAACTAGAAGTTTTAGTGGTTTGCTGGAGGCCAGATATGGACTAGGGCTTCCCTGGTGGTTCAGTGGGTGAAGAATCTGCCTGCAATGCAGGAGACCTGGGTTCGATCCCTGGGTTGGGAAGATTCCCTGGAGAAGGGAAAGGCTACCCACTCCAGTATTCTTGCTTGGAAAATCCCATGGACAGGGAGCCTGGTGGGCTACAGTTCATGGGGTCTCAAAGAGTCAGACACAACTGAGTGACAAAGAGATACAGACTAGTTTGAGAGTGTGAGGCTCTGGGGGGCTCTAACGTGGGCAAAGATTCTCAGCCTGTTTGGGGCTTTTCTTCCAAGAAACCCACCAGGCTCTCACATGAAGTTTGGGGAAAATTTAGAGACACTGGCTGTAGGAGGGGAATGACAGGCACTGCTGAAATTCCACAGAGCCTTTTCTTCCTTACAGAACAAAGTGTTTTATCTGCAGGTGGATGCACTTTGCCAGAGGCCACTCTACCCAGCCTCAGCCTCCAGGTCTCACTCAGGGGAAATAAAAACTGGAACTTAGTCTGCAGGGATATTCTCTTCAGAGACATAGATGGAAGATGTTGGAAGATATTCACTGCTGCATGGGAAAGGATGGGGTAGAGGGATAAGACAGGGGAGGAGGGACAGAAGCCATTGTTAAGGTTATGATCCAAGATAGAGTATACCCCCTGCAACTCCAAAGACTGAGACTTCAACAGAACATTAGAGAAGGCTCTCTGTGCTCCATACCAATGTGCTAGCAAGCTTCGGGTAATAATGATAGTAAGTAAATAACAGTCAGCACACAGATGGGAGAGCTCAAGAGGCAAAGACAAAATCTTGAAAATAACTGCAGAGGGAGAGAAAGAAGAAAAAAAAAACAAACTTACTAACAGAGCAACAGGATACGGCAGTTTTCTCCTCAGAAGCCATGCAAGCAAGAAGACAAGAGAAAAACACCTTTCAAGTGTTGCAAGAAAAACACCTGCTGACCTAGAATTCTGTATCCAGTTGAAAATATGCTACAAAAGTGAAGGAGAACTGAAGACCTTCTCAAACAAAAACAGGGAGTTCCAGCAGGCCGCTACACAAAATATATCAAAAGAGGTTCTTTAGGCAGAAGAAACATTATTAAGAGAGAAACTTAGATCTGCCCAAGGAAATGAAAAGGATTGGAAATGGGATAAAGGTAAAATATAATATTTTATCTTTTTTGTAATTGCTCTAAAACTGTGTAAAGCAATAAGAGCAATGAAGTATTGGTGTCTATATTGTATTTAAATATTTGTCCACAGTGACACAACGGAAGGAAGGAGCGAGGAGCATCTCTTATAAGAAGTGCTATTATGATAAAATATCTTATTGTGATAAAAGATGGATTATGTAAAAAGTTATATTGTGAGCCTTAAGGAAACCACTAGAAAAGTCAAAGAGAAGTATAAGTAATACATTAACAGAGAAGATAAAATGGAATCATAAGCTCATAAGCGTGTTTAATTAACAACAGAGAAGGCAGGATTTCCCTGGTGGTCCAGTGGTTAAGGATCTGCCTGCTAATGCAGGGGACAGGGGTTCAAGTCCTGGTCTGGGAAGATCCCACATGCCGAGAGGCAACTAAACCCGTGTGCCACACCTCTGAGCCCATGCACCCTAGAGTCTGTGCTCTGCGACAAGAGAAGCCACTGCAGTGAGAAACCATGCACCACCGACTCGAGAGTACCCTCACTTGCCTCAACCAGAGAAAGCCGGCGTGTTGCAATGCAGACCTCATGCAGCCAAAAATAAATAAAATACAAAAACAAAAAAACAGAGAAGGCAAAAAAAGGAAATAAACAACAACAAAAAAGAAAACAGGTAGCAAAAAAGATAGATTTTAATCCAAATATTCACCAGGCACTTTATATGTGAATGGTATAAACACACAGTTAAAAGATATTATCAGATGGGATTAAAAAAAAAATCAAGCTTCAACTACATGCTGTCCACAATAAGCCCATTTGAAATATAATGACAAGAATAGGTTAAAAGAAAAGGGGTGGAGAAAATCTATCATGAAAACATTAACCAAAAGAAAGCAGGAGTAGTTATATTAATTTTGGATAAAGTGAACTTTAGAATAAAGATTATCAAGGATATTACATAATAATAAAAAGGTCAGTTCTCTAAAAACAAATAACATTCCTGCACCTGTATGAATCTAACAATGGAGATTCAAAATACTTCAAGCAAAAATGGATAGATCTGCAAGGAGACGTAGCAAATCTACAGTTAGAGCTGAAGACAGCCCTCCTCTCTCAAGGATTGCTAGAACAAGTAGCCCAAACCAGATGACAGGAAGAACCTTTCAACCAATTTGATCTAACTGACATTCACAGAACACCTTAACAACAGCAGAACACACATTCACCTCAAGTGTACATGGATCGTTCTTTAAGACAGACTGTATTGTGGACATGAACTAAACCTTAACATGTTTAAAGGAGTTTTTCTAGTCTTTTAAATATGTTGTCTTGTTTCACATCAAAACTAAACAAGAAATCAATGACAGAAAGATACTGGGAAAAGCCCAAATAACTTAAACAATATACTTCTAAATAGCCCATGGGTCAAAAAGGAAGTCTCAAGGGAAACAAAAACATATTTTTGATGCAAATGAAAATACAACTTACCAAAATTTGTAGGGTACAGCAACTCTGCAGGATATGTTAAAAAGTATAAACAAAAAAATCATAGTATACATCCTGTTTTATCACTGCATTTTCCAAGTCACAGTATACTGTGACTGTTTTTCTAGGTGTATATTTGAAACCGGGATTGTGAGGACTGGGGAGTGAGAGCAAGGTGAAGGCTTGGAGGTGTTTGGACTAACTCCTCCGCGAAACTCACTGGTAACAGGAAGGAGAAACCTGGGGCGGCAGCCTGAGGACCCGCTGGATTGAGGAGTCGTATTTTAAGGATGGATGAAACCATCCTCTTGAAGAGCAAAATACAACTGGGAAAGTGAGAGGGGACTAAAGGGAGGAGGGAGGCAGAGGGGAGGGGTGCTTTTGCCAGGAGATGAGGTGAAGGAGGGCAGGGTGGGTGAGGAGACAGAAAAACTGATGCAGAGGGGATGGAATTTAAAGGAGTTTACTTTGTGCGATTCCAGTCTCCCCGAAGCAGATGAGGTCACCAGCTGAGTGCAGTTGAGACCTATGCGTGTTTGGGGCCTCCAGGAAGTGGAAACATTGGAGCAGGGGCTCTGGGAAATGCAGCAGGGAGCCAGCCAGAGCAGCAGTGAGACGCCTGAAGAATCTAAGCATCCACCCGGCTCTTTCCAGGACCACTCCTGACTCCCAGGGTAGGAAAGATGAGAGGGAGGCTTGGGCATGGCCAGGGTGCAGACAGCAAGGAGAGATGGGTACAGCACAGCCATCTGGCAGAGAGGAAGCACACTCTGGTGTCCGGAACGAGAGGACAAAAGCGGAGAAAGCTGGCTTTTGTGAGCACTGAGCTCTGCCATGTGCTCAGATGACCTGCCTTCTGACTTCTTACTTGAGGGTTTCCAGCTATTTTTTTGTTGTTAAGTCACTAAGTCATATCTGACTCTTTGAGAGCCCATGGACTGTAGCCTGCCAGGCTTCTCTGTCCATGGGATTTCCCAGGCAAGAATACTGGAGTGGGTTGCTATTTCCTACTCCAGGTGATGGCCTCTGCCCCCGTCCACAATTTGGCCCTGCCTGGTTCATCATCCCATCCTCCTCAGACCTGGGGGCTCCCGATCTCCAGATACAGACCCTCTTCACCCCCAGATCCCAGGGAGCAGGGAAATCAAGCAGTGACCCCCTGTATCCTTGAATTCCTCAGCAAGGCACTTGGATTCTCCACTGACCCTGCCCCAAAATGTTCAGACAGCTTCCCATCACCCCTAGTTCCCACCTGCACGACTGTTCAGATTGGCGATGTCTTGAGCATCTTGGGAGTCAGGCCCTTTGCTGGGCGCAAGGGATGCAGAGATGGATCCACTCAAGCCACTGCTGGAACAGAGACCTCATCCAAGCAAACGATGCCCGCACAACAGTTTCTAACACGACAGAGGTCTGCGAAGGGCAGCCCTAGAGGTGAGCCCCATAGCACAGCAGGAGGGAACCGGATGAGTAGAAGGAACCCCAGGAGTAGAGGCTCAGAGTCCAGACAAGCCTGCAATGTGGGGGTCACCAGGATCAGGGTGACCAGAGCCCTGGGCCCCAGGGGCCCCCCACCCGCAGGCTCGCATATGCTCTGCTGTGGGCTGGGCTGTGGTGCTGTCACTGCTAAGCTGTGACGAGGCAAGGTTTCCACTTGGTCTTAGATCCTGGCCCTGCTCTCAGGGCTGCTCAGCAATGCGGGGCCTGAGCCTTTGGTGTGGCCTTTCCTTTCCACTAAACTGGCCTGTTTACTGGCTTTTGAGTGGTGAACAGCCAGACACCCCACACCTCCTTTCAGTAACAAGTATGCTGTTTGTGAGCTTAACTCCTCTAAGCATCACCTTAAAATTGTTTCAGCTATATTACGTGTCTCAGTTTCTCCCTTTGATGGTCTAACA
>NW_011494912.1:630470-635921 GCF_000754665.1 Bison bison bison | reverse complement strand
CCCTGCTCTCAGGGCTGCTCAGCAATGCGGGGCCTGAGCCTTTGGTGTGGGCACTGTGCTCTGCGTCCCCTCACCTGTATTCCTGCCTGTGGAAACACCTCCCTTCCTTTTCTCAATGCCATCCTCCTGCCAAGGCCTAGTGAACGTGGCGCGGGCAGACACTGGCACCCCCTGACCTGAGTTTAATGGAGTGCAGTTCCCAGCAGAGTCGCTCCCTCTGCCTGTGTGTTGATTTCTTCACCCTCCAGGGAGAGGGGGCCCCCATTCAGGTGCCTATACCCGCAGTGTGCCCATCTCACCCTCCCTCCTTCCCTCTGGGTCTGCCATGTATCCTAATTTCGCCAGCGGGACACAATGTGTGTTCTTCCTATGCTAATAATGTAATTATGTGCTTATAGGATCAGGTCAGTGGAACACCAGCCAGGGTGGGAAAAAAATCAAAGCTGGGTGTTTCAGAGAGAAGGTCCAAAATGTCTCTTCAGCAAGGCCTTTCTGGGCTCCCAGCCCGGGGCATGAGGCTCCTGGACCGGGGAGGGAATCTGATGCAGCTGCCTGGCTGTTAAATGGAGGGAGGAGTAGGTGTGGACACAGCCAGCCCCTCCCAGAGCAGCAGCCCTGGGGCATAGTACCCAACCAGCAAGGGAAAATGGGGTCAGCCTCTAAGTGTTCAGGGACTTCTTCCCTTCCAAAGGTGGCCTTGATGTTTGTCTCGTGTGGTCCTCAAACCCCTGTTAAAGAGAGCAGAGAAGCACCTCGAAGTACATTAACTTGCTAGTTAGGCATCCTAACTAGCTCCTTAGTGCTTGACTAAGGGACTAGACCCTGGTCTGTCTAAATCAGTTTTAGTTGCTCAGTCGTGTCCTGACTCTTTGTGACCCCATGGACTGTAACCCATCACACTTCTCTGTCCATGGGATTCTCCAGGCAAGAATACTGGAGTGGGTTGCCATTTCCTTCTCTAGGGCATCTTCCTGATCCAGGGATCGAACCCCACGTCTCTTGCGTCTCCTGCATTCCAGGTGGATTCTTTACCACTGAGCCACCAAGGAAGCCCTCTAACCCCAGAGAGAAGTGATTTTCCCTCCACTCAATGTCTCCTCCGGTAACTGCCCATCGGCCTGGTTCCTTTGGAGCTGAAGAATGGCAGGGAGGAGGCATGGATGCTCATGCTGGGGTGAGCGCAGTTCACCCCACAGGGTGCTCGGACTCCCTCAGATAGCACTTTTGATATGGCGAGTAATTGAATCCCCATAACATCACTTTTCAATAGGTATCATTCCTCTGATCTCGTATTCATGAGCAAATTGAAGCTTGTGTAAGTAATAAGGTTGAATAAGCAATAGCTGACTCCACACACGGGGCCCTGATCCTGCAGTCTATGTGCTGGAGTCGACTTTATGTCCATCCTGGGACCTCTGGAATTGCAGTGACCTGAGCGGACCCACCTTCGCCCTGCCAGGGAAGGCAGGCTTTTGTAGAAGTTTAGGGGGTATTACCGGAGGATGCTTACTCACCTGTCCCCCTTGTTTTCTGCGTCTGGCTTGCACAGATGCATGGGACCTCCTCCCTCCCAACTGTGGGAAAGATTTGCTTATGGAAAAATGCAGCTTCCCTAAAGTGAAGGGACGGGTTCTTTGGGGGATGGCTTCAGACTGTGAAAATAAGTGAAAGCTGACTAGCAGAAAAAAAGAGAAAAAAATTCTAAGCACTGGGACTTCCTTGGCGGTCCAGTGGCTGAGACTCCCTGCTCCCAGTGCAGGGGGCCCAAACTTAATCCCTGGTCAGGGAACTATATTCCACATGCTGCAACTAAAGATTGTGCATGCCAACAAAGATCGAAGAGCCTGCATGCCACAACTAAGACCCAGTGCAGCCAAATAAATACGTAAAATAAATATATATATAAAAAAAAGAATTCTAAATATTTAAGGAGGAATGAGTAGGCAGGTTCGGGGAGGACCCTCAACCTCACCCTTGTGGTGGCAGCTGCTAGCTTGGCCACAAAAAGCCACTCCTCAGCCCCTAGTGACCCTGAGAATTCCACTCCAGGGGGCAGCTACAGAGGGGTGCTAAGCTGCTGATTTTTAGTTACTAACTTTTGGGTTGAAAGGGGAAAGAAATAAGAAGAAAAGGAGGGAGAAAGAGGATGTGTGTGGGGGTAGACAAGGAAGGAAGCAGACCCCCGTGAAACAGGCCAGGGGGACAGAGAGCCGAATAATAGTCACATCCCCACTGACTGGGGCCTCTCACTTTCCTGTCTCTACTGGCAGGATGGGCTTTCCAAGGCTGGGACCGTGAGCGAAGGATTTGTTCATGGAAATCCAAAGGGAGAGATAATGAGACTGGCCGGAGGCCCCCTCTCATCTCTTTTCTGGAAGCTCTCACTCCCAGGGGCCCCTTTCCCCTCCAAGAACCTCCCAGGACCTGGATTTCATTAAATACCAGGAGGTAAAATGCTTTCTAAGCATCTGTGAGATTTGAACTCTTACAAGCCCGCATCAGTGGTTCTCAAAATTCAGGCCTTGGACGGGCATCGCTGGCAGCGCCTGGGGGCTTGTTAGAGCGGCAGAGGCAGCTGGATTCAATAGCAGTAGATTGGAAAGTGTCTCTCCTTCAGTAGTTACCCTCGTCTGCTGATGCCCAGCTAAATTGCCCTTGTCCTGCAGAAGCAAGGGGAGACCAATATTGACCAAGCACATCGCTGTGCCAGGGATGGCGGCAAGCACCTCATTAAGACACCTCTGTTCTGCAGGGGTAGAGACTGAAGGTCAGAGAATTTCAATGGCTTGCCCAAGGCTGCACTGCTAGGAGGTAATGGGGCTGGTGTCTCTGAACCCAGGTCTAACCCCTCTCTTCTGACTGAACAGTTTTTCTGGAGAAGCCGTCTTCCTTGGGGGAGCCTCCCTGCTGGGAAACTGAGTCCAGGAGGCCGGTCAGCGGAGGCAGTGTCTTAAAACGCTTAAGGCCCTTTGAGCAGAGCAGCTGTTTTCATGTCTTTTGATTTGGGGGTATCTTTTCATTCTGAAAAATTATCTTGGACCTCAAAAACCTTTTTTTACTGTGTGTGTGAAACCCAGTGATATTTGCCAGAGTAGAGACTAGAGCTAAGCAATTCTTAAAATATTAATTCGTTGAAGGCCTGATGCTGAAGCTGAAGATCCAATACTTTGGCCACCTGATGCAATGAGCTAACTCATTGGAAAAGACCCTGATGCTGGCAAAGATTGAGGGCAGGAGGAGAAGGGGGTGACAGAGGATGAGATGGTTGGATGGCATCATCAACTCAATGGACATGAGTCTGAGCAAAGCCCAGGAGATAGTGGAGGAAAGGGAAGTCTGGTGTGCTGCAATCTATGAGGTTGCAAAGAGTTGGACACGACTTAGCGGCTTAAAAACCACAAACAATAAACCCATTACATATTAACATAAGTAATGTGTTTGGGGGAAAAAAATCAACCTAGATTTTTTTTTAATAGTGAGAAAATGGCATTGTTGTACAGTTTCGTAAATCTCTACTATCTGGCTGCATTCCATAGCTGCATCTAATCTATTGAGATATCCAATGTCATTTAGCTTCTAGAAAATTCCACTGTGGGCTTGTGAGAGAGTGAGAGGAGGGGGCAAACATGTTCATATTACTGTCAAGTAGTTTTGATCTTGCAGACCCCCTGAAATGTCCTCAGGGACCCCAGAGCTCCCTGGACTACACTTTGAGTAGGGCTGGACTAGAGAACAGCTGAGGAATCATCTCGAGTGCTTTCAGATGTTCACTTTTAGATTCTATCTTTCATAAATAAAGACTGGATGATGGTCCCCAGTTTGGCTTCTGCCAGATTTTTTAAAAATTTATTTATTTTTGGCTGCATTGGGTCTTCGTTGCTGCGTGTGGGTTTTCTCTAGTTGTGGTGTACAGGTCTCTCATTGCAATGGCTTTTCTTGTTGCAGAGCACGGGCTCTAGGGTGCTTGGACTTCAGTAGTTGCAACTCATGGGCTCCAGAGCAAGGCTCAGTAGTTGTGGTGCATGGGCTCAGTTGCCCTGTGGCATGTGGGATCCTCCCCAACCGGGAACGGAGCCAGCTTCCTCTGTATTACACGGCAGACTTTCAACCACTGTACCCACCAGGGAAGCCATCGGCCGGAATTTTATTTGGAGACTGAGAGAAGGGTTGCAGATGAGAGGGAGAGGAAGCAGGCAGTGCTGGGTCACAGAACGTGGTGCTGCAATTCTGAGCTGGGTCACAGGTCACCACTAAGAAAGAGTGGGTGGCTGGCAGCCTACTTGGATCTTTGCAGGCCTTCCCAGGCATGCTGCCCCTGGAGGAGGGATGCCCAGCCCAGATCCGATGCCCACGGCTAGTAGAGCCCACGACCAGCACAGCCCATGAGCTGGCTGTGGCCTAAAGTCCATCCCAAGGCAGGCGTGTGTGGTGGAATCGCAGCCTCTATGAATACTCAATATGGGCAGGGCCCAGAAGTGGGGAAACTAAGGCCCAGAGAGGACCACCTGCCTGAGACTTCACAGTGCTGTTCCTGGGAGAACTGGCTGGGAAACCAGGGGCTGCTTCTACCTGCCAACCTGAGGGATTCAATTTTCCAGCTGGGCGCATCCCTTGGGGGAAAACTGCTTCTCCAGGGGCAGCTCAGAGTCAGAGGAGAGGGGCCTCTAGCCAGGGCCAATTGTGACCATATGTTGTATATCGAAGTAACCTGTTCCTTGGGCTTCCCTGGTGACTCAGTGGTAAGGAATCCACCTGCTAATGCAGGAGACACAGGTTTGACCCCTGGTCTGGGAAGATCCACTGAAGACGAAAATGGCAACCCACTCCAGTCTTCTTGCCTGGGAAATCCCATGGACAGAGGAGCCTGGTGGGCTTCAGTCCATAAGGTCGCAAAAGAGTCAGACACAACTTAGCGACTGAACAACAACCCGTACCTTCGATGCTGTTTTCCCTTCTTCGTACTTTAATAGTATCTCTGGGGAAAAAATGTGGTTTCCACACTCAACCAAGTCCAACACATCACCGTGGCAATAAACAGAGGGAAAGCTTCAGGCCTCCCTCCATGAGGTTTTTGGCTCTGCTGCTCTTCCCGCCCTCCTCCCTGCACCCACGTGCCCTCCCCTCTTCACCAGGCATGGCCCAGGGCCTCTCCTTGCTTCTTTGCCTCCCCTGATCATTTGCAACATCCCTTCTGCCACTGCTGAGATGCGTCAACAGCTCATGGTCCACACCCTTTAAAAGCCGGTGATACCTGTGGAGAGAGGAAATTAAAGGAACCACATGGATAGGGTGTGATAAATATTCCCCAGGGATAAGCAGGACCCAAACAAGGCCAAGCACTTAGCCAGCTGTGAAAAGTAGGGAGATGCAGAGCATTGGAAAGCCCACAACCTGGAATGTGAAGCCAAGGGGGTGGGAGTGGCTGGGGGGGGGGGGAAACTGGGGGGGGGG
>NW_011494912.1:599194-630370 GCF_000754665.1 Bison bison bison | reverse complement strand
GAGGGGGTGAGAAGCTGGGGGACAGGGGTGTCCTTTGCCCTCACCGTCAAGGAACTGGATCCTCAGTGATCTAGGTGGCCCAGGGCTGCAGGATCATAACACCTCCTGCAGAAGAATTCAGTGTGGCTTCTATAAGTTTTAACAGCCACAATGATCTGTCTGTCCCATCGCCAGGCAGGAGTCTGCCTGTCCCTTGCCCCTGATGAAGTAGGGATTCTCCAGGGACTAGACTGGGCTGATGGTGAGCCTTGTTCCAAGTAAGAGGAGATGAGGGGAGAGCTGGAAAAGGAGGGGCAGCTGGATCTGGAGGGAAGACTGATCTGGGCTCCGCAATGACTGCCTCCGGGTTAATTAGCACCTCTGGGCTTGTTACGGTGCCTGACGGCACCCATGCTCTCGGGGGACCTGGATGTAGGCCTCCCTTGGGGACTTACAGAGCCAGGGCAGGCGAGCAATCTGAGTCTGGGTTGCTCACATCCCACGGTCCTCTCTGTCTTTCCACCCGGCATCTCCTTCCCTTCAGGTGGGATGATGGGGAGGCTCCCAACAGTCTCCTTGGATGGAACCCTCTCTGTCACAAGGGTTTTGTTCAGCTGTTTTTCCATTTCTTTGTCTCCAGAAAGCTGTACATTAAACATGCTTAGATTTACCCTGTTTTGAAAATCCTCCCTGGGTTAAGATGATCACTGATTACAAGTGTTTGGAGAATGAAAGTTTCTAAATCCCTGCCATCACATGGTATCAACACTGAAATTCAAGGGTGGGTCGAGGGGAGCTGAGTGTGGGTGCTTGTAGAACACGGGCAGAGCTAGAAGGCAAACCTGAGGTTGTGTGAGTCACCCTGCCCTTCCTGTTTCACGGACGGAACCCTGAGGTCCACTTAAGGAGGTTAATGACAGGTCCAAGAGCTGGTTGAGAGATGGTACAGGACTTGAAGTGGATCTCATAGCTGGCTGCTGCAAGGGCAGTCTCTGAGCAATATTAGGGGTCCCTGTGCCCTTTGAAGCCTCCCCATGTTTGCTGGGGGTTGGGCCTGACTGAGGACCTGTTGGCCTGATGCTCTGGGCAGGTTTGGGCTTCAGGGGGACCCTGGTTCTAGACAAACATAGTCCCAGCCCGAGGTCTCTGTCTGCCAGCCTTCAGTGTCTCTGATGGGTTCTTAGCCAAAAGACAACCACACCCACAGTATCAGCAGCCACGGCTGCCACTCACTGCCCACCTGCTGTGTTCCAGACACCCACTCTCTACTGTCCCCAAACACCAGACACACACTGTCACATTTGATTCTTACAACCCCATTTTGCAGCCTTGGAAACTGAGGCGTGAAGTGGCTACAAGACTCACCTCAGATCCCATGTCAGTTCAAGGCATAGAGTTGGAGTTTGATTCTATGTCTAGTCCTAAAGCCTTCTTTTATTTTTATTTTTTTGCGATACCATGCATCATGCAGGATCTTAGTTCCCTGACCAAGAATCAAACCTGCATCCCTTGCACTGAAAGCACTCTTAACCACTGGACCACCAGGGAAGTGCCATTAAAGGCTTCTTTTTCAACTGAAGAAGAGTTCATTTACAATACTGTGTTAGTTTCAGGTGTGCAGCAAGTGCAGCCAAGAATATATATGTATTCTTTTTCAGATTCATTTCCATTGTAAGTTATTATAAGATATTGAATATAGTTCCCTGTGCTATACAGTAAATCCTTGTGGCTTATCTATTTTGTATATAATACTGTGTATCTGTTAATGCCATACTCCTAATTTATTCCTCCCTGTCTCCCCCTTAGTAACCATAAGTGTATTTTCTGTGTCGATGAATCTGTTTCTGTTCTGTAAATATTAATAAATTCATCTGTATTTTAAGTGATATCTAAAGCCTTGCTTTTAACGATTATGATAGAAGCCTCTCCTCCAGAGCCCAAAGAGCAAAGGCAACCCCCAACTAGACTTTCAGGGGTGCACGGGCCATGGGGATCTCGGGACTGTATAAGGCTTTCACACTGCAGTAGCCTCATCACTCAGGGTCCTCCAGGAACTAGACACCAAGACAGGAACCAGACAAGCAGATTATGGGGAAATGCCTGTGAGGGAAGGTAGGAAGGGAGTGGGCATGGGCTGGGGAAGACATGAGGCTGTAATGCAAGCCTGACCCCATGAAGGAGAGAGATGGAAGGGAAGAAGGAAAGAAGGTAGGTAGGTAGTAGGTAGATCTGGGGCTGTGTGTGCTCACATGGCTCTGGCGAGGCTGATGGGGAGACTCAGCCAGGGTGCCAAGTCTCCCAGGAGCTAGCCTGCCTGAGTGTCCCCAGAGCACTCAGATGGCTAGAAACACAGCCTTAGTGGAAAGGTCGTGATCATCTATCTCAGAGTGCACCAGTTGGGGCCCCAGAGGGGCTCTGAAGATGCGTTTTCGTGGTCACCACAGAGCAATGCCTTTGCTGGTCAGAACCAAAGGCCTCCTGGGTTTGCCTCACAAGGGTAGCAAAACAATCGAGCCGACGTACACAGGCAGACACAGTGATCCACCCAGGAAATGCCACTGGGCTCCTTCACTTTCAAGCTCCAGTTGGACTCTCCATGGGCCCCGTGGAAACACGCCCTCTGAAGCAGCTCACAGGAGGAGGGCAGTGCTCCCGGGGATGATGATGGGAGCTGTCACACTGCCAACTGGCAGGTGAGGAGAGAGGTGGATGCGGGCCCAGCCACAGGCATGGAGAGAAAACCAAGTCATCCGAGACAAGAAGGGAGAATCCCACCCAGGAGGCTGAGTCACGAGGAGGTAGGATAGGAAGGGGGTCCAGGGGTGTGGAGAGGCTGAGTCAGGCTCCAGGAGGAGAATTCAATGGTTGGACCATAACTGGACTAGAAAGCCAGGACAAAGCAGGAGTGAGAGGCAAAGTTGGGCTTAGCAGAGAGACACACCAGGACACCCAAGACTGGCCACTGAACGCTGTTCAAGCACATACACCAGGAAGAAGCTGCAGGATGAGGCCTCACAGTATGTGTCCCCTCAACATCTGGGAAAAACAGAAGGGCCTTCAATGATCTAATTGCAAGTTCCCCTCCCCACTCTGCTGCTGCAGATAAGATGCCCACAGCCAAACCACCTTCCTTATCAAAGTGGCCAGGCATGGTTTTGATTTATCCTAAGTAGCAGATTTCTGTTCTCTCCAGCTCATGGAATTATTCAAGCAAGCCAATCACACCTTCCTGTGGGAACCAGGGTTCACTGCCACGCTGTTGATACTATAAAGCCTGCCTGGCCCAGCCCTTCCTTGTTTACTTGAGTGCCTGGTACAACCCCATGTGATCCTGTGTGGTGTGCAATGTCCTCTCCCTCCATCCTATGAGCACATGTGATTCAGAAACAGCTGTTGATCTCATCTGCTCAGTCTCAGATATTGTGTGCTTAACCAAGTCTATAGTCCAAGGGCAGGAATCCCTTCTGCATCAATTGGAAGAATAAGAAAATGGAACCCTTTTGCACTGTTGGTGGGAATGTAAATTGATACAGCCACTATGGAGAACAGTATGGAGACTTTTTAAAAACTAGGAATAAAACTACCATATGACCCAGCAATCCCATGTACTCTGCTTGCCATACCCCTAAGAAAACCATAATCCAAAAAGATACCCAGTGATCATTGCAGCACTATTTACAATAGCCAGGACATGGAAGCAATCTAGATGTCCATCAACAGATGAATGGATAAACAAGCTGTGGTGCATATATACAAGGGAATATTACTCAATGACGAAAAGGAACAAATTTGAGTCAGTTGAACTGAGGTGGGTGAACCTAGCGCCTGCTATACAGAGTGAAGTAAGTCAGAAAGAGGAAAACAGACAACATATATTAAAGCATATATATGCAATCTGATGAACCTATTTGCAAGGCAGGAATAGACACACAGATATAGAGAAAGGTCTTCTGGATACAGTGCGGGAAGGAGAGGGTGGGACAAACTGAGAGAGTAGCACTGAAACATATATATTACCACATGTCAAATAGATAGTGGGAAGTTGTAGAGACTTTGGGGAACATTTGAAAACTTCCAAAATAAAAAGTTAAATAGAAGCAAACAAATAAAGCAAATTGGCAAATAATGACAAAGCCAAGGCCAGGTAACTACCATGTAGGTTAGGAAATAGAAAACTGCCAGCTCCCCAAACCCCCTGTACCCTCACCCTCGCTGGACAGAACCATTATCCAGCTTCTGTGATGATCATTTCCCATTTCTTTATAGTTTCACTAAACAATAAAACCCAGTGTCGCCTGTTACTGAGTCATGTAAATGCAATCATATAGTCTGTGTTGTCTGTGACAAGAGGAAGAAGGATGTGAAGACTGGGGGAGAGAGCAGGGCTGAACTGAGAATGGTTTGAGTCTGTCCTTGTATGATTCGGGAAACTGAAGTCCAGAGAGGTGGAATTCTCACTCCTGGGCTCACAGGAGAAAGAGGCTGGACACGAGGTCTCCTGACCACAGGGCAGAGCTATTCTGTTTACCTAGCATTTTTGTTCAGGGTCATGTGTTAAGCAGGAGGACTGGAAGAGGGCCATCATAACAGCTTGAGTGAACTTCATGAAGACTTCTGGCCACCAGGTGGATCTTATGTGAGGCAGGCTGCTCAAGGTGGATTCAGCTCAAAGAGGTGTAGTTTGTGAAGGACCAAAATACTGTCACACAGAAGTGAAGGAGAACACAGCCCCAAGGGAGTAACCTTAAGGACAGTATCATAGGAAGGGGAGCCAGTGCTTTACAGAAATGTAGGTGGTGCTAGTACATTGCACCTCATAGCTCAGCACCTCATTGCTCCCTCATAGCTCAGTCAGTAAAGAATCTGCCTGCAGTGCAGGAGATCCAGGTTTGATCCCTGGGTCAGGAAGATCCCCTGGAGATGGAAATGGCAACCCACTCCAGTATTCTTGCCTGGAGAATCCCATGGACAGAGGAGCCTGGCGGACTACAGTCCATGGGGTTGCAGAGAGTCTGACACAACTTAGCAACTGAGCACACAGCACAGTTGGTGCCAGTGGTAAAGAATCCGCCTGCCAATGCAGGAGATGCAAGAGACTTGGGTTCCATCTCTGGGTGGGAAAGATCCCCTGGAGGAGGAAATGCCAAGCCACTCCAGTATTCTTACCTGGAAAATCCCATGGACAGAGGAGCTTGGTGGGCTACAGTCCATGGGGTCGCAAAGAGTTGGACATGACTGAGTACACGCATGTATGCAACCTGTAACCTACGATGTAGGTGGGCTGAATAATGGGCCCCAAGCCATCCATGTGCTGATACCTAGAGTCTGTGGGTATTACTTTAGCAAAACCTATTCAGGTGTCATTAAGTTGAGGATCTGGAGATGGGGAGATTTTCCTGCATTACATGGTGATCCATAAATGCAAGCACAAACATCCTTATAAGAAGGAGGAAGAGAGAGATCACAGACAGAAGGGGAGAGGCAATGTGATCACAGAGTAAAGGTTGGAGTGATACAGCTGGAAGCCAAGGAAAACCAGCCTCACCAGCATAATAAGAGGCAAGGAATGAACCCTTCCTAGAGCCTGCAAAGAGAGCACAGCCTTGTCAACAACACCTTGATCTGGGCTCAGTGAAATTGATTTCAGATTTCTGGAGACCTCTGGCCTTCAGAACTGGTGAGAGAAGAAATCTGTATTGTAGGCTACCAATTTTGTGGCAATTTGTTACAGAGGACATAGGAAAATTATACAGATGTATGTGTCAAATATCTACAGTTCTAGATACTTTTGATAAAAGAGTAAGTTAGACTTAGCCCCTGATGTCAAGAATTCTAAATAATCTGATGGGAGGAGAGATATGTGAAGGAAGGCTTCATGGAGGAGGTGGTGCTCAAGTGTAGACTGAGCGCTCTAAATCCAATCTAAAAAGGATGAGCAGGAATTAACCAGCTAAAGAGAAGGAAGCACATGCCAAGAGGAGGAGCAGCAGCTATACCATGAGGATGCACGAAGCTCAGGAAGGTCTGAGAACACTCAGAGGGCATGCAAACAGGAGTGATCCTCAAGGCTGCACCGTACAGAGGCTCCATGGAGACATGGCTGTCACAGTGTGACACTCTTCCTACCCCTTCCACTGGGGACCGCATGGGAATTGACTCCTCGTGAATCAGGAATCAGGATTCAAAATGCAGCTACCACACCAGCTGCAAAATGACGCCAGGTGTCCCCCGCTTCTTCACATTTCTGGCTTCCAACTTGGAGCCCAGGCAGGGCACTCAGCTGAGCCCGGATGTGGTTCCATGCCTAGCTGCAAGGGAGGCGGGGAAGGTAAGTATTTTGCACTTTTGGCTTCTTGGTAAAAGGTGTGCTTGATTAAGAGAGCTCAGCAGCCAGAAAGAACAATTACCACCAGGACTGGAAATGAGGGGATGGATTTAAATGGCTTTGCAGACTTCCTCAGAGAAAAAATGCCTCAACAACTGAAGGAAATTAGGAACTCATGGTCATTAGGATTTTATTAACTCCTAAGGAGAGCCCTCCACTGCCTAAGCAGATGCTCCAGCCATGCAAATTGAATGCTGCTCTCAGCCATTGCATGATGTTTTATGATCAATGTACATGAATGCTGTCCTTTAAAGACCACTGGCCATTATGGAAACAGTGAGTGTTTTCATCATCACTGCTTCTCTGATCAGTCCAACCTGACATTTCAAGCATTTTCTATTTCAACTGACAAGGCCATGGTTCATGTCTTTATCCTGAGCATCTCAGAAGACTGAGATGATCCTTGGGGCTACATGTTGCCTAACAGGGATGTGGAAGACCCTGGGGGCATCTTGGGTTACTCACTCTTTGTTAGGAGGCCCTGGTTCTTCTTAGAGAGAGGTCTCCCTGGAGGTGAATCTTTTCTTGCATCTCCTTCTGCGAGGATTTCCTGAAGCCCAGACATTTGGGAGATTTCCCTTTTTCCAGAAAACTTGAACTCACACATCATCTTCATCATTGTTATAATAATCAAGTTTCATGGCTCAACAAGGACTATAGCATTCCTTCACATAAGACCACAATAGCCTTTTGAAGGCTTATATATTGTAATTCATTTTGCTGGTGGCTCAGAGGTTAAGGAATCCACCTGCAATGAGGGAGACTCAGGTTCCATCCTTGGGTTGGGAAGATCCCCTGGAGAAGGAAATGGCAACCCACTCCAGTATTCTTGCCTGGAGAATCCCCGTAGACAGAGGAGCCTGGTGGGCTACAGTCCATACGGTCTCACAGAGTTGAACACGATTGAGTGACTAAGACAAACACATTGTAATTCACTATTTTTTTTGGCAGCACTGCAGGTCTTGTGGGATCTTGGTTCCCTGATCAGGGATCAAACCCTGATCCCCAGTGAAAGCCTTGAGTCCTAACCACTAGACTGCCAGGGATTTCTTTTTAATTCATATTTCATAGATGGGGAAACTGAGACAATGAGAGATTAAGTGATTTAGGTAATGAGGGCTCCAGGGTGTGGATCAAGGGCAGAGAGAATTGTCTCTCTACGTACTTAATCTTAGTTCTGGTCACTCACAAGGACATAGTGGGGCTCCACACTCAGGTCCTGCTGCTGCTCCTGCTAAGTTGCTTCAGTCATGTCCGACTCTACAGTGACATAAAGGAACCCTCTGGGGAGGTGCGAAGAAATGCAAGGGTTTGCAGCAACAAGATTGCAGTTAGACCCCAGACACCTTGAGAAATATTGACATCTGCTGTGTGTGTGTGTATTGTGGGGGAAGTGGAGCTGACGAGGATGAAGGGAGGGGAATTAAGCAAAAGCCAGTTCCATATTCGAGACTTGGGACAGAGGAACAATGGCTTCTTGGTCTTGAGTGGCGGAAGTGGCCATGGCCCTGAGAGGCCGGCTCCTGGACAGTGGGGACTGGTCAACAGGGGTAGGAGCAGGCAGAGTCAAGGGCAGAAGCAGCAGCGCCAGGAGCATGGAGGGGCTTCTATCAGCTGTGACGCTGCTCACGGCCAGGCAGGGGGCCTCAGTGCCACAGCCCATGGGCAGAAGGCGTCAGTGACCCCTCTTGTAGCCACAAGCTGGCGGAGGCTGGGGTGCAGGCAGTCACATCTGTGCTCCTCGCCCTCCTGAGCCTCTGCCGGCTCTGCTGCCTTTCTGCTGTGTCCCTCGCATTTATCTTGGCCACTCGCCCTCTGTGGTGCTCACCGCTTGACCCCTCTCAGACATAAACATTAATGCTGTGGGGAGTAGTTATTAATAGCTCTGAGTTGTCACACGGCTAATTTAGGGGAGATAAACGGCTTCGCAGCTTTCATCTTCCCCAAATGAGAGAGAAAGGGGAAAAAAAAAATTGCGGGTACCAAAATAGATATTTCTGGATAGCAGCTTCTAACATGAGGACAACGCTGAGATTTCCCATTTATTTTATGTGCTGTGAAGTCAAATCATTTATAGGCAAAAACAAACACATTACTGAATTTAAAAAATAGATTATTTTAAAATGCTCTTTATATCTGGTAAAACTAATTGAGCAGGAAGAACGTGGCGGGGGGCGGGGGAACATAACACCTGCATTTCAGAGGATGCTGGGCCCAAGGTAGGTGGGCTCACTAGGGTCTGGAATGTGCCCACCCCACCTACTCTGCCTTTCTCTTCCTTCGGTCTTCTCTCTGGCCAGTCAAATCATCACTGTCGCAAGCTGGGTGCTAAAGAATTCAGCAAGATACAAATCTTGGCATGCAAAAGGGATCCTGACCCATTGCCTGCTGGTGCTCTAGCCTTGGCCTTTGAGCCTCGTGTGCCTTAGCTGTCAGTGGAGAAAGTGTTTCCCTCATGGAAACAAATCAACACAGAGATGCTCCCTAAACCCAGAAGTGACTCATGTGGTGAGTTCCCCATGTCTATTTATTTTTAAAATTTTATTTATTTATTTTTGGCTGCCCTGGGTCTTTGTTGCTGCGCCTGGGGTTTCTCTAGTTGCAGTGAGCATGGGCTACTCTCTAGATCTGGTGCTTGGGCTTCTCACTGCAGTGACTTCTCTTGCTGCAGAGCACAGGCTCTAGGCACACAGTCTTCAGCAGGACACAGGTTTAGTTGCTCTGAGGCACATGGAATCTTCCCGGACCAGGGATCAAACCCACATCCCCTGCACTGGCAGGCAGATTCTTAACCACTGGACTACCAGGGAAGTTCTCTTATGTCTCCTTAGAGTGGCGGCCTTCCTGTTCTTCAGCCACAGCTTGCAGCTGCAGGCACTGCAGATCACTTAACCCACCTGCACACATATGCTTCCCTGGGGGTGGCAGGGGGAATCACTCATTAAAGTGAGAGAAAGGGCTCCTGCGGCTGGTGAGACAAGGACAGGCAGTAAATGGTGTTAGCCTGTTGATTCGTTTCCGAAAATAAAGATGAACACAGCCAAATCCTAAACACAAGCCATGTTGCTAGGTCAGGAAACAAAAATAATAGCTGTCTCATTAGCCTGAGCTTTTTCTGTATGAGCACGATGTGTTTCAGGAGACTCAATTTAGAGGCCAGCCCGAGGAGCCTCTGCAAGACTTCTGTGGACATCCGGGTTCCACGGACATCCTGTGATCTGTGCAGCATGCAGAGGCCATTAGCAGTCTACACCGCTGCAGGCTTGGTAATCACTTCTCTAGGGTCTTAGCTGAAAGTCTGGAGATGTGAGGCCCGTTTCAGACGTGCCCACTATGGGAGCCAATTCCGCCAGAGCGGATTAAAGGTGTGAGTGGTAGGACAAATCTCTTCCTCTGTTAAAGCCATCTTATCCTTGCCTTTTGAAGATGACACTGCTAAGCCACAGTCATCAGCATGTAAACGAGGAGCTGTTTTCCCAGGAGTGGAGGGGGATTTATCCTGTTCTGTCCACACGTTCTGGCCTGCTGCTTCTGCAAGATTTGTCAGGCACCTGGCCAAGATCAAGAGAACTGTCTGTGCCCCAGAGCCTGGGATTCAGTAAACTGGCTGAGGAGGGAGGTGTTGCGGTGGGGTTTTGAGCCAGCTTGGCTCATCAGACTCCAGAGGTGGAGGCAGACATGGGGAGGGGGAAGAACCCCTGGAGGAAAAACAGGTGACACTTGGACAATGGGTTCATGGGTGCCAACCTCTTGTGCAGTCAAAACTCTGAATGTAATTTTTGACTCCTCCAAACTTAACTGGGCTCCCCTGGTGGCTCTGGGAGATGGTGAAGGACAGGAAAGCCCGGCACACTGCAGTTCATAGGGAGGCAAGAGTCGGATATGACTTAGTGACTAAGCAACGACAACAACAATGAACTTAACTATTAATAGCCTCCTGTTGACCAGAAGCCTTACTGATAATATAAACAGTTGAGTAACACATATTTTGTATGTTTATACATATATACATATACACACACATACATACACACGGTTCAGTTCAGTCGCTCAGTCATGTCTGACTCTTTGCAACCCTATGGACTGCAGCATGCCAAGCTTCCCTGTCCATCACCAACTCCTGGAGCCTACTCAAACTCATGTCCATTGAGTCGGTGATGTCATCCAACCATCTTACCCTCTGTCATCCCCTTCTCCTCCTGCCTTCAATCTTTCCCAGCATGAGGATATTTTCAAATGAGTCAGTTCTTCCCATCAGATGGCCAAAGTATTGGAGTTTCAGCTTCAGCATCAGTCCTTCCAATGAACACCCAGGACTGATCTTTAGAATGGACTGGTTGGATCTCCTTGCAGTCCGAGGGACTCTCAAGGGTCTTCTCCAACACCACAGTTCAAAACCATCCATTCTTCAGCACTCAGCTTTCTTTATAGTTCAATATATATATGCACACACATATATTTTATGCATTCATGACATCTTTTATATATATATATATATTTCTAAGCTGCACAGTTCATCATGACCTTTTTGAAATTTTCACAAATCTCCAAATTTTTTTAAAAAGATTCTACTTCAGTGAATGGTGTTTTCTTTAATTAATTGATTTATTTTTGGCTGCACCGGGTCTTCTTTGCTGTGCACAGTCTTTCTTGAGTTGTCGTGAGCGGAACTGTTCTTCATTGTGGTGCTCAGGCTTCTCATTGCGGTGGCTTCTCTTGATGCAGAGCACGGGCTGTAGACACATGGGCTTCAGCAGTTGCAGCATGTGGGCTCAGCAGTCATGGCTCACAGACTTAGCTGCCTCAAGGCACGTGGAACCTTCCCAGATCACAGATTGAACCCATGTCCCCTGCTTTGGCAGGTGGATTCTTAAGCACTAGACCAACCAGGGAAATCCCTTCAATGTATTTATAGAAAAAAATCTGGTATAAGTTGACCCATGCAGTTCAAACCTGTGCTGATGAAGGGTCAACTGTACCCAGATTTGCTTCATTGTGAAACTCTCAAAATCATTCATTTTAATCACAGCAATCTCCATGCAGCTTTTAATCAATGGCCTCATCCTTCTTTTTAATAACATCCTTAGCACTTTTTTTGGTGAGAATGCTAAATGGATTGAGGAATAGCGACATCATGGTGCTGCTGATTGTACAAAATAGTCAGCACTTGAGAAGTTTTAATAAAAAAACATAAAGACATTTACAAATAACCCTCCTACACCACACCTCATTCTACAAAGGCTCTGAGGTAGCTTGCGTACATAGCTGGGTCCAACTCTTTTCGACCCCATGGACCATCGCCCACCAGGCTCCTCTAACCATGGGATTTCTCAGGCAAGAATACTGAAGCAGGTTGCCATTTCCTTCTCCAGGGGATCTTCCTGACCCAGGGATCAAACCTGCAGTTACTGCATCTGTTGCATTGGCAGGAGGATTCTGTACCACTGAGCCACCTGGGAAGCCCTCTGAGGTAGCTTACAAGAATATAAATAATATGATAAATGAGATAAAATTTTAAATTATAGCTGGAGGAGGAAATGGCAACCCACTCCAGTACTCTTGTCTGGAAAATCCCATGGACGGAGGAGCGTGGTAGGCTACAGTCCATGAGGTTGCAAAGAGTCGGACACGACCGAGCGACTTCACTTCACTTTAAATTATAGCATAGGAAAATATAGATATAATAAAGAGATATATCTGGTAGAAACACAGAGTTATATACGATTAAATGAAGCAAAAAGTTAACTATTAAAATTGGGGAGAGTTTCCCATTTACCAAAATAAATCATAAATATAATTTATCACAAATATCACTGTTTTGATACCTTTCCCTTGAATTATATTAATTCTTCAGGCTAAAACAAAATTTTCTGGACCACTGGGTCTAAAAATTTTTTTTGCCACATGGAACATCGTGGAAAAGACAAAACAACGGGTTCAGCATCATGCCTGCAGTAACGCAGAAGTGGGTTTGTGCAGTAGCTTCTCATCACATTCCTCAATGTGAGCAGAGGGGCCACTTAGGAAAGGCTATTTTACAAATCATTGAGCTGGAAGACAGAGTGGTGGAAATCACTGCCGTGGAACAGAATAAAGAAAAAAGAATGAAAAGAGGATAGTTTACGAGACCTCTGGAACAACATTAAATGTACCAACATTCCCATCATAGGGGTCCCAGAAGGAGAAGAGGGAGAGAAAAGGCCTGAGAAAATATTTGAAGGACAGAAATAGAGTCATAGATGTAGAAAACATACTTATGGTTACCAGGGGGATGAGGATAAATTGGGAGATTGGGATTGACATGTACCCACTACTGTATATAATAGAGATAACTAGTAAGAACCTACTGTATAGCACAGGGAACTCTATACTCTAATTACCTATATGGGAAAAGAATCTTAAAAAGAGTAGATATATGTGTAACTGACTCACTCTGCTGTATACCTGAAACTAACATAACATTGTAAATCAACTCTACTCCAATAAAAATATTAAAGAAAGAGATAATAGCTGAAAACAAAGGAAACGATCGCTCAAGTCCAGGAATCACAGAGAGTCCCATACAGAATTAACCCAAGGAGGAACACACCGAGGCACATAGTAATCAACTGACATAAATTAAGACAAAGAGAAAACAGTAAAAGCAACAAGGGAAAAACAACAAATAACACACAAGGGAACTCCCATTAGACTAGCAGCTGACTTTTCAGCAGAAACTCTATAGGCCAGAAAAGAATGACATGATATAAAGTGATGAAAGAGAAGAGCCTACAACCAAGAATACTCTACCTAGCTAGGCTCTCATTTGGATTTGACAGAGAAATCAAAAGCTTTACAGACAAGCAAAAGCAAAGACTCTTGAGATTCCCTTGGACTGCAAGGAGATCAAACTAGTTAACCCTAAAGGAAATCAACCCTGAATATTCACTGGAAGGACTGATATTGAAGCTGAAGCTCCAATACCTTGGCCACCTGATGCAAAGAACTGACTCACTGGAAAAGACCCTGAAGCTGGGAAAGATTGAAGGCAAAAGGAGGAGAGAGTGGCAAAGCATGAGAGAGTTAGATAGCATCCCCGACTCAATGCACATGAATTTGAGCAAACTCCGGGATAGTGAAGGACAGGGAAACCTGGTGTGCTGCAGTCCATGGGGTCACAAAGAGTCAGACACAATCTAGCAACCGAACAATAGCAACAACAAAAGCTAAAAGAATCCAGGAAAGGCTCTTCTGCTGCAGAACTAAGCAATACGTAGTTCACCACTGGTTTAGGTCGAAAGTCCTCAAGTACACTTGGTGTACCTGATGTAGATCAGAATTCTCTGCTAACTTGTTTAACAATATATGTAGATACTCAGATTCAGTATCTTGTCATAGATTCAGAGTCCATGAATTGAAGTGGGCATCTCTATTTTTAATGTTCTCCCCAGGGGCCTCTTACATCTTCCAAAAATTGAAAATCGTTGGTCTGTTCTGGTCCTCAGACTGCATGAGCCTTGCCAGGCCACTGGTCCCACCAGCCAGGGTCCTTCTCTGGGGCTTCTTTTTAGATTTGCTTAACATATTGAGACACTTTGGGTAATTGCTTCAAAAGACACCCCACTGGACTTGCCCAAGTCAACAACCAAATCAATAATCTCTAGACATTTAAAGCTTTACTTTTATATTCCAGATCAGTGAGCGCAAGGAAACTTCCCCCGTGTCTTGAATTCTAGCAGATTTAAATTGTATTGTGTGAGTTAAAGTTGTATTCATTAAACACCAGGAAGGTAATTATGTTTGGGAAGATGTAAGTGCTTTCCCCTGTGGGTAGGAAGAAAGGCATATTAGAATCTCGACTGGATTCATTTTCCTTTCTCCTGGTAACTTTTCCCTTCCCAGGATGTTTTCTTTGTGTCTACATGGGGCTCCCAGTTCAACAATTTTGCTGAACTAGCTGGCTGAAAATGAGTTAGTTGGGTTAACAAAAAGTTAATTAAGTTCGTTTCTTATTAATTAAATAAACACATGTTAAACAACAACTGGCCTTCAAAACCTACAAAACTATGACATGTACACAAAACTGTTCAATGAATCATTAAATATGTTAGCAAAATATACATTTAAATATTTATGAATGAAATTGGTGGCTAATTAAATTATGTTGCATTCACAGGATAAACACATGCAGTCATTAAAGGTAATCCATTCCTCATAAAAAGGAACAAAGTACCGATGCTTTGTGAATGAGCCTCAAAAATATGCTGAGAGAGGGGAGTGATATTAACAAAATGGCAATTAGGATGTCCCCAGCTCACATCCACACACACAAGTAACAATCTGTTGGCCATTCATGAGGTGGGAGCTTTAGGAACCAGGTAGAAGGCTGCAAAACCCTAGTGATGCCCAAGACCCAAGGGAGCTGCTTTGAGGAGGCATGTCTATGTCCCAGTGCAAGGCTTGTTGAATGTGGTCCCAGCTACAGACTCTGGGGTTCCCTTCCTTTGTGGACACAGCTCTAGCTTCTCTTGGTCATGGACCTGCAACCAGCTCCAATTGCCAAAGACCTGGGAGGAAATCTACCCACCGGTAGATGCCCCGGTAAGAAGCTCGCTGACATTGGTTCCAACTGCAGATTCTGAAGCAGCCCTGTGACAACTGCGGTCCCCACTTGACCATAGTCCATAGTCAGCCCTGTCTCCCCTGGGACCCAGTGATGCCAGTCTGGACACCTGATATCAGACTCAGGCCTCAGCCCTGACTGTGAATCCTGAAGTAGCCCTGTGGCCAGCTCCACTACCGCTGTATTGAAGTCTCAGACTCGGTTCTGCCTGCCCAGGGGCTGATCCAGGGACCCGGGGAGACCCGGCAGGAGCCACATTTGTCTGTGTCCCTGGGAACAGGCCTGCCAGGCACGCACCTGTGGCCCCAGCAGTGGCTATAGGTCCATGCTCCAGCCCCACTCAACTGATCCCAGAGGCCCTCTCAGTAGGCGAAAGCCTTTACCTGTTAACATCAGCCTGTAAAGCTCCTTCAAATGCAGACATCAATGTAAGGTTACATGGATCATGAAAAAATCAGGCAAACGTGACACCACCAAAGGAAACTAACAAAGCCCTGGTAACTGATCCCAAAGAAACAGAGATTGCTTTTCGACCTTTTGGCTAAGATCAAGTGTAGTACAGGGGCTCCCCAGGTGGCGCAGTGGTAAAGAATCTGCCTGTCAGTGCAGGAGATCCAAGAGATGCAGGTTCGATCCTGGGGTTGGGAAGATCCCCTACAGCAGGAAATAGCAACCTGCTCCAGTATTCCTGCCTGAAAAATTCCATGGACAGAGGAGCCTGGTGGGCTACAGTTCATGGGTTTCAAAGAGTCAAACATGACTGAGCTACTGAGCACAGCACACAGGAACTGCCTGACAAAGAATTCAAGATAATTTTCCGAAGTTCAGTGACCTGCAAGAAAACACAGACGAGTCAACAAAACCAGGAAAACAAAACGAAAATGTCCTCAAAGAAATAAAAATTATAAAACTAGACAAACAGAAAGTCTGGAGCTGAAGAATACAGAAATGAAACGGAAAAATGCAATAGAGGTTCAACAGCACAGAAGATAGAATCTGTGAAGAAAGTGGAAGAAAATACCAGTGAATCTGAAGACAGCTCATTTGAAGTTATCCAGTCAGAGGAGAAAAAGGGGAAAAAAAAGAATTTAAAAAGTGAAGAAAGCCAGCAGCATTTATGAAAGCCATTGGTGCTGCTGTTGTTCAGTCATGTCCGACTCTTTTGCGACCCTACGGACTGTACCTGCCAGGCTTCTAGCTCTGTCCATGGAATTTTCCAGGCAAGAACACTGGAGTGGGTTGCCATTTCCTTTTCCAGGGGATCTTCCCAGGCCAGGGAATGAACCCGAGTCTCCTGAACTGCAGGCAGATTCTTTACCTGCTGAGACACCTGGGAAGCCCTAAGAGAACCAAAAAGTAAATCAATTTAGGGATTATGAGATTCTTGAAAGGAGAAAAGCAAGCTGAAGGTGTATAAAGTTGATTTAAAGAAATAGTGGCTGAAAACCCTCAATCTTGGGAGGAATACAGACATCCAGCTTCATGAAAGTCAAAACTCTATAAACAGGATCAATGCAAAGACAATTACACCAGACGTATTACAGAAGTATCAAAAGTCAAAGACAGAGAACTTTGAAAGCATCAAGAGAAAAGTGATTTGTCATATACAAGGGAAACCTGTAAGTCTGCCAACAAATTTATCAGCAGAAACCTTGCTGCCAGGAGAGCGTGGGATGACAGAGTCAAGTCCTAAAAGATAAAACTGCCAACCTGGAATACCACATCCTGAGAAGCTGTCCTATACACTATGGATGCCGTGTGGAAAGCATAATAGATAACTAAAGAGAACTTACTGCACTGTTCGTTGCTGTGGTTCACTCAGTCATGTTCAACTTTTTGCGACCCCATGGACTGCAGCACGTCAGGCTTCCCTGCCCTTCACTATCTCTCCTAGAGTTTGCTCAAATTCATGTACATTAAGTCGATGATACCATCCAACCATCTCATCCTCTGTTGTCCCCTTCTGCCCTCAATCTTTCTCAGCATCAGGGTCTTTTCCAATGAGTCCACTCTTTACATCAGGTGACCAAAGTATTGGAGTTTCAGTTTCAGCATCAGTCCTTCCAGTGAAATTCAGGGTAGATTTCCTTTAGGATTGATTGGTTTCATCTCCTTGCCGTCCAAGGGACTCTCAAGAGTCTTCTCTAGCACCATAGTGCAAAAGCATCAATTCTTCAGCACCCAGCCTTCTTTATGGTCCAACTCTCACATCCATACATGACTACCGGAAAAACCAAAGCTTTGACTATATGGACCTTTGTCGGCCAAGTAATGTCTCTGCTTTTTAATACGCTAAGTTTGTCATAGCTTTTCTTCCAAGGAACAACCATCTTTTAATTTCACGGCTGCAGTCACTATCCACAGTGATTGTGGAGCCCAAGAAAATAAAGTCTGTCACTGTTTCCATTTTTTCCCCATTTATTTACCAGGAAGTGATGGGACTGGATGTTACGATCTTAGTTTTTTGAACATTGAGTTAGCACCAGGAACTCTGTTCTCAGTGCTCTGGGTGACCTAAGTGGGAAGGAAATCAAAAAAAGATGGGATGTATGTATATGTATAACTGATTCACTTTGCTGTACAGTAGAAACTAACAACATTGTAAAGCAACTACATTTCAATAAAAACAAGAAAAGAAAAGCTGTCCTACAGAAATGAAAGAGAGACAAAGACTTTATCAGATGAACAAAAGCTGAGTTCAGTTCAGTTCAGTCACTCAGTTGTGTCCTACTCTTTGCAATCCCATGGACTGCAACACGCCAGGATTCCCTGTCCATCACCAACTCCCGGAGCCTGCACAATCTCATGTCCATCAAGTCAGTGATGCCATCCAACCATCTCATCCTCTGTTGTGCCCTTCTTCCCCTGCCTTCAACCTTTCCCAGCATCAGGGTCTTTTCAAATGACCCAGTTCTTCACAGCAGGTGGCCAAAGTATTGTAGCTTCAGCTTCAACATCAGTCCTTCCAATGACTATTCAGGGTTGATTTCCTTTAGGATGGACTGGTTGGATCTCCTGGCAGTCCAAGGGACTCTCAAGAGTCTTCTCCAACACCACAGTTCAAAAGCGTCAGTTCTTCGGTGCTCAACTTTCTTTATAGTCCAACACTCACATCCATACATGACTACTGGACAAAAAGGTCATTATCATCAGACCTACCTTACAAAATGCTAAAGGAAGTTCTTCCAGTTGAAACAAAGGGATATTAATTAATAACACGAAAATGTATGGAACTATAAAACTCACTGGTGAAGGTAAGCACGTTGGACGTACAATATAAAAAGATGTAAATTGTGACAACAATAATATAAAATGAGGGGGAGTAAAAGTGTAGAGTTTTGTACACAACTGAAGTTATAAAATTAACATAGATTGTTACGGTTTATTACGCTATTTCATGTATGACTCACGGTAACCACAAAGAAAAAAAGTCTCTAGTAGATACACAAAGATAAAGAGAAAGAAGCCAGGAACTTTCCTAGCAGACTAGTGTCTGGGACTCCATGTTCCTAATGCAGGGGGGCTGGGTTCAATCCCTGGTCAGGGAACGAGATCTCACACGCCAAAACTAAGACCCAGCACAGCCAAATAAATAAATGAATAAAAATAACTATTTAAAAAAGAGAAAGAAGTGAAAAACATACCCCTACAAAAAATGACCAAATCACAAAGGAAGACAGCTAGAGAGGGAGAGAGGAACAAAAGACTACAAAACATGTGTTCCCCATCCTGAACCCTCCTCTCTCGTCCCTCCCCATACCATCCCTCTGGGTCGTCCCAGTGCACTAGCCCCATTGGCAAAACTAATACAATTGTGTAAAGTTTAAAAATAAAATAAAATTTAAAAAAAAAAGACTACAAAACAATAGCAAGTCCTTACCGACCATCAATTGCTTTAAAGATACATGGATTAAATTCTCCAATCAAAAGATATACAGTGACTGAACTGGGGAAAAAAAAAAAAAAAAACAGATCCAACTGTATGCTGCCTATAGGAGACTCACTTGCCTTAAAGAAATATACCATTATTCTTTATATCCCTTTCTGGAAACTAATGGGATGGAAAAAGATATTCTATGTAAATGTTAACCAAAAGGGAGTGAGAGGGGCTATGTTGATACCAGACAAAATAGACTTTAAGTCAAAAGAGAGATTCAGGTGGTTACAAGAGAGATTCCCCAGTGGTTAGTACTCTGCGCTTCTACTGCAGGGGGCCCAGGTTTGATCCCGGGTTGGGGATCTAAGATTACAAGTCACACGGTGTGGCCAAACAAACAAAAGTGTCATATGAGACAAAGAAGGTCATTATATGACGATGAAAGGGTCCATTTAACAGGAAGATATAAAATCATAAAAATACAAGCAACCAGCATCAAAGTACCCAAATGTATGGACGTATTCTCTAAAGGTAATCTGGACCGGAAAAATACATGCTGAACTGAACTCAGTGTGCAGAAAAGAACACCACATGGTAAGTCCGGGTGGGCTCTGTGGGGTGGCACTGGAAAGACCTTTAGCCCCTCCAGGCCTTGGTTTCTGTATTATTCAAGCTCCTCCTGAGAAACAGAATCGATAGGACATACATATTACATACATAATGCTCACATACCTATGAAATCATATAGGAATGGCTCATGTGATTATGGAAGCTGAAAATTCCTATGACCTGCCATCTGCAAGCTGGAGACCCAGAAAAGCCTGTGGTGTAATTCAGTCCAAGTCCACAGGCATGGGGACCAGGAACCCCAGGGTCCTGTGGCAAGAGAAGGATGACCCAGCTTAAGCCAAGAGAACAAATTTACCTTTCCTCTGACTTCTTGTTCTACTCAGGACCCTGATGGACTGAATGATGCCAGTCTGTTTTATTCAGTCCATTGATTCAAATGCTAATCTTTTCCAGGAGCATCTTCACTGATACACCCAGAAATCATGTTTCACCAGCTAACTGGGTATCCCTTAGCATAGTCAAGTTGACATAAAAGTAACCATCACAATCTCCTTTCTTGTAAAATGATAAAGTTGGAATTCAATGATCTATAACATTTGCTCTTTCTGGAGCCAACATTCATTCTGTGGTTCTAACTCCATCGCCCAGAGTGTCCTGCCAGCCCTGATCCTATTTCCCCTCGTCCCTTTCCTGTGTCCACTGTCACCGAGAGCTTTACAAACTTGCAAAACCAGTTGCATGCTGTTGCCTGAGTCTGCTACATCTGTTCACTCTTCTGGGCATGCTGACATTTTGTTCTTTACAGGTCTTTGGGAGGAGATGGGCCCGTGGATTGATCAGACAACCCTTGCTCTGCTGACCCAAAGGCTGCTGCTCGGAAAATCACAGGTAAAGCCTCTGACAGCATCATTAGTATGAGTCAGCACGCTGTTGTTCAGGCCCAGGACAAAGTGGGGAGAGAAGGGTGTAATTTCCCTAAACACGCACTCTCCTGCAGAGTAATTACGTGGCAGCCCACATACTTTTGGGGGGCCAGAACTCCTCCTGAACCAAGCACAGCCTTCTTTGTCATATTCTCTCTGAAGAAAGATAGCTGCTCCTTAGTCGAGGATGCAAGGATGAGAAACAAATGGAAAAACAAATAATGTGGGGAGGCAGGAGTTTCTTTTTTTTGCATGGTGTGCTGCTCAAAGGCTGAGTAGACACCCACACGCTTCACTGTTCTGGGCAGCAGTACAAGCCCAAACAGAAGACCTCTCTAGCTTCCAAGCAAGTCAGTTTCTCCAAAGGACAGCGGTGCTGACGGCGTATGCCACTTTCCCCTGTACGTGTGTCTCCCAGCCTTTGGAAATATGCCCAAGCTTCCTCTCACCCCTGGTCTGTCTTCACCTCTGTTCTATGTTATGGATCTGGGGTTTGGTCTGTGGGTTGACCACCTCAGGCCCTGGTTTCCTCTCTTGTAAAACGATAAGATTGGAATAAACAACCTGTAAATTTTGCTCCTTCTAGAGCCAGCATTCCATGGTTCGATCTCCATTGGCCAGCGTGTCCTGCTGACCCTCATACTGCCCCCTTGACCCTTTCCTATCCACTGTAGTTGAGAGGGGTGATATTTGAGGACAGTGAAGACATACAGCCATGGTTTCAGTGATTTAACATAATGCAGGTACAATAAATACCAGCCCAGTGAGGTTATTCCCATTATGCTTCCTTGACTATTCATATAGTAATGGATTTGGGGCTTCTGCTTTGGGCATGGCCTGGCACTGGGCTCTATGAAATGGAATAGAATCAAAGGTTCACTTGAAGATATTCAGCCCTCATGAACTGACTGGGAATGTGGAAGAGAATAAAAGAAGCCCAAAGAAGTGAAAGATGCACATGGACAGAGGTGGAGAGAAGTACTTGGGAGCAAGGTGGGGTTGACATTGGGCCTTCAAAGATGGGTAGGACCTGGATGGGCAGAAAGAACCCAAGAAAGAGGGTGAGGAGGAGATATTATTAGTGTTTAGGTGGCAGTGAAGACCCTGTGCTATTTGAAACAGAAATTACATTTGGAAATGAGGTGAAGTAAAATAGAGGTGGATATAACTATGCACATAGAGCACCCGGCCCACAAAAGAGCTCTTGTTTTTGTCGCTCAGTTGCTCAGTCTCGTCTGACTCTCTGTGACCCCATGGAATGGACTGCAGCATGTCAGGCTTCCCTGTCCTTCACCATCTCCCAGAGCCTGCTCAAACTCATGTCTATTGAGTCGGTGGTGCCATCCAACCATCTCATCCTCTGTCGTCCCCTTCTCCTCCCGCCTTCAATCTTTCCCAGCATTAGGGTCTTTTCCAATGACCCAGTTCTTCACATCAGGTGGCCAAAGTATTGGAGTTTCAGCTTCAGCATCAGTCCTTCCAGTGAATATTCAGGACTGATTTCCTTTAGGATGGACTGGTTGGATATCCTTGCAGTCCAAAGGACTCTCAAGAGTCTTCTCCAACACCACAGTTCAAAAGCATCAATTCTTCGGCACTCAGCTTTCACATCCATACATGACTACTGGAAAAACCATAGCTTTGACTAGACTTTTGTTGGCAAAGTAATGTTTCTGCTTTTTAATATGCTGTCTAGGTGGGTCATAACTTTTCTTCCAAGGAGTAAGCGTCTTTTAATTTCATGGCTGCGGTCACCATCTGCAGTGATTTTGCTGCTGCTACTGCTGCTAAGTTTCTTCAGTCGTGTCTGACTCTGTGCGACCCCAGAGATGGCAGCCCACCAGGCTCCCCCATCCCTGGGATTCTCCAGGCAAGAACACTGGAGTGGACTGCCATTGCCTTCTCCAATGTATGAAAGTGAAAAGTGAAAGTGAAGTCGCTCAGTCCTGTCCGACTCCTAGCGACCCCATGGACTACAGCCCACCAGGCTCCTCCGTCCATGGGATTTGCCAGGCAAGAGTACTGGAATGGGGTGCCATTGCCTTCTCCGTGATTTTGGAGCCCCCCAAAATAAAGTCTCTTACTGTTTCCATTGTTTCCCCATCTATTTGCCATGAAGTGATGGGACCAGATGCCACGATCTTAGTTTTGTGAATGCTGAGTTTCAAGCCAACCTTTTCACTCTCCTCTCTCACTTTCATCAAGAGGCGCCTTAGTTCTTCTTCACTTTCTGCCATAAGGGTGGTGTCATCTGCATATCTGAGGTTATTGATATTTCTCCCAGCAATCTTGATTCCAGTTTGTGCTTCATCCAGTCCAGCATTTCTCATGATGTACTCTGCATATAAGTTAAATAAACAGGGTGACAATATACAGCCTTGATGTACTCCTTTCCCGATTTGGAACCAGTCTGTTGTTCCATGTCCAGTTCTAACTGCTGCTTCTTGACCTGCATACAGATTTCTCAGGAAGTAGGTAAGGTAGTCTGGTATTCCCATCTCTTGAAGAATTTTCCAGTTTGTTGTGATCCATGCAGTCAAAGGCTTTGCATAGTCAATAAAGCAGAAGTAGATTTTTTTTCTGGAACTTTCTTGCTTTTTCGATGATCCAATGGTTGTTGGCAATTTGATCTCTGGTTCCTCTGCCTTTTCTAAATCCAGCTTGAACATCTGGAAGCTTATGGTTCACGTACTGTTGAAGCCCAGCTGGGAGAATTTTGAGCATTGCTTTGCTAGTGTGTGAGATGAATGCAATTGTGCAGTAGTTTGAACGTTCTTTGGCATTGCCTTTCTTTGGGATTGGAATGAAAACTGACCTTTTCCAGTCCTGTGGCCACTGCTGAGTTTTCCAAATCTGCTGGCACACTGAGTGCAGCACTTTAACAGCATCATCTCTTAGGATTTGAAATAGCTCAACTGGAATTTCATCACCTCCATTAGCTTGTTCATAGAGATACTTTCTAAGGCCCACTTGACTTAGCATTCCAGGGTGTCTGGCTCTCAGTGAGTGATCACACCATCATGATTATCTGGTTCATGAAGATCTTTTTTGTATAGTTCTTCTGTGTATTCTTGCCACCTCTTCTTAATATCTTCTGCTTCTGTTAGGTCCATACCATTTCTGTCCTTTATTGTGTCCATCTTTGCATGAAGTGTTCTCTTGGTATCTCTAATTTTCTTGAAGATATCTCTAGTCTTTCCGATTCTATTGTTTTCCTCTATTTCTCTGCATTGATCACTGCGGAAGGCTTTCTTATCTCTCTATGCTATTCTTTGGAACTCTGCATTCAGATGCTTATATCTTTCCTTTTTTCCTTTGCCTTTAGCTTCTCTTCTTTTCTCAGCTATTTGTAAGGCCTCCTCAGACAACCATTTTGCCTTTTGCATTTCTTTTTCTTGGGGATGGTCTTGATCCCTGCCTCCTGTACAATGTCAGGAACCTCTATCCATAGTTCTTCAGGCACTCTGTCTATCAGATCTAATCCCTTGAATCTATTTGTCACTTCCACTGTATAATTGTAAAGGATTTCATATAGGTCATGTCTGAATGGTCTAGTAGTTTTCCCTTCTTTGTTCAATTTAAGGCTGAATTTAGCAATAAGGAGTATATGATCCGAGCCACAGTCAGCTCCCAGTCTTGTATTTGCTGACTGTATACAGCTTCTCCATCTTTGGCTGCAAAGAATATAATCTTTAGGTTATCTCATTTAATTCTTCTATTGTCTCTCTGAGTGGATCTTATTATCTCTTTTGTAAAGGAGAAGAAACTGTGACTCAGAGAGGTTATATAACTTGCCAACAGTCACATAGCTAATATTAGAAAGAAGGGTCATGGCTTCTGAATTTAAGTCCAAGTTCCTTTTCTTCTGCAATGCTTTGAAAGCCAGATTACAGTGGCCATTTACTGATAAGCCAGCCAGCAGGAGGGAAGGCTCTAGACTCACAAAGGAACCATTGTAACTTCTGTTTTCTCATGTTGTCCCAGCAATTTTTACCTGATTGCCTGACCTGGCATAGAGCCATGGGCTTCTGAGAGGAACACTTGGAGAGCAGACAGGGCAAAGCACATGTCCAACATGAAGGATTGGCCTGACTAGGAACTTTGAGGTAGACTTGACCAATCATGGAGCAGAAGAACTCAGCTGGAGGAAGTTAATTCATGGAGAACACACACTTCAAGATTCTTTTTACATATTAAGCGCTTTATTGAGTGCCTACTCTGAGCTAGGCACTAGGTCAGGTCCTACTTTTTCTTCTTTAATGTCATGGTCAACCAGGCCCACAATGTCTCATCATCTTTCAACACCTTCCCTCTGTGCCCTCCCACTGTTCTGACTTGCCATTATAAATTCATTTGTTGATCACCTATAATGTAGTGATGAAACACACACACAAATGACCTGCTTCCAACTTCTGGTAGGAAAATGAAAAAATTAACTAATGGGATAGAATTAAAACTAGAAGTCTCTGAAAAAACAAACAAACAAACAAACAAACAGAAGGCTCTGAAATAGACACAAAATAAATATTGAAATTTTAAATGTAATTGGAATGGCATTTAAAATTATTGGATAGTGCTAAGATAACACACAAATTGGAAGGCCTTAAACTTGGATCCCTAACCTATACAATCCATTCTGGATGGACAAAGAGTTAAATATAAAGAAGAAAACCCATAAGAAGATATTGGAAGACCATGTTTCTCTCCCCTAAGGATGGGAGAGATTTTTCTAAGTGTAAAATCCAGGAAAGAAATCATATAAAAATATCAGTAGATCTAACTTCACAATTTAAAAAAAATATACACACAAAGAAAAATACTATAAACAATATTGATGGAGGTCTTCCAGGGCAATTTGATGCTGTGAGTTCACGCTTGAATGATGCTCTTTGCGAGAAACTCAGCAATGATGGATAAAACACAAAAGGGAAAACCGAAAGATGGATTGGGGCTCAAGTACAGGATAAACGTCTCTGTGGATTGGACACAGCAGAAAAACAAGCCGAAGCCATGGGCTTGCTGGATCCTGGGTACAGAATCAGGCTGAGAGTGGGGTGTCTAAGCTAAAATCACTGCTCTGTTTGAAAACAGTTGCTGAAGAGAGGCTTACAAACATCACAGAAGCAGGCTGAAAGCAAAATGCAACAGAATGCTGCTGAAGGAAAACATTTTCAGATCCTACATCTGATAAGAACTTGCATCAAGATCACATAAATAATTGTTACAATCTAACAAAAAAAGACAAATAGCAATTATACGTGAGCAAAGGATTTGAATAGCCGTTTCTCCAAAGAAAATACTCAAGTGGCCAATAAATAAATGAGAAGGTGCTCAACTTCCCTCTTGAGTCATCAGGGAAATGCAAAGCAAAACCATTTCATAGTCACTGTTATTGTTTATGCACAAAATCCTGCCTGCCTTTTTTGTGACCCCATGGACTGCAGCCTGCCAGAGGAGCCTGGTGGGCTACAGGCCCTGGGATTTCCCAGGCAAGAATATTGGAGTGCCATTTCCTTCTTCAGGGGATCCTCCTGACCTGGGGATCAAACCTGCGTCTCCTAGGTCTTCTACACTGCAGGCAGATTCTTTACCCCTGAGCCACCAGGGAAGGCCCCAGTTAGCATATGACCGTGGAATTCCATTCCTAGGTATATAGCCAAGGTGTAAATTCCCGTGTAAAAATGTATACAGAAATGATCATAGCAGGTGCTGTGGACTGAACTGTTTTCCCTCCAAATTCATGTTGGAAGCCCCATCACCCAGTGGGAGGATATTTGGAGATATTAATAACTCGGTTTAGATAAGGTTGTTGGAAAATACTCTGATTGAGGGCAGGAGGAGACAAGGGGGGTGGATAGAGGATGAGATGGTTAGATGGCATCATCAACTCAATGGACATGAGTTCAAGCAAACTCCAAGAGATAGTAAAGGACAGGGAAGCCTGGTGTGCTGCAGTCTATAGTGCTACAAAGAGTCAGACTCTTAGTGACTGAACAACAACAGTGAGAGTCGGGCCTCTCTGATGGGATTAGTACCCTCATAAGAGACACCAGGAGAACTTGCTCTCTGTCTCTGCCATGTGAGGACCCAGCAAGAAGGTGGCCAGGGACTTCCCTGCTGGTCCAGTGGTTAAGATTCTGCAGAGGGTACAACTAAGATCCCACATGCCACACAGCATGGCCACAAAGTTGAAAAATAAAAACAATAAAAAAATTTTTTTTAAAGAGATAGTGGCCATCTGTAAGCCAGGAGGGTAGTTTTCCCCAACAATGCAGGCACCCAAACTCAAAACTGCAGCCTTCAGAATCATGAAAAAGAAATGTGTAGCTTTAGCCACCTAGTCTATTTTGTTATGGCAGCTTGAGCTAAGATAGATTTTTTTAGAACCAAAAAGTGGGATGCGTGATGCCTGTGTGCTCAGTCATGTCTGTCTCTTTGTGACCCCATGGACTATAGCCTGCCAGGCTCCTCTGTCCATGGGGTTTTCCAGGTAAGAATACCAGACCAGGTTGCCATTTCCTCCTCCAGGGGCTCTTTCCAACCCAGGGACTGAATCTGTGTCTCCTACGTCTCCTGCGTTGGCAGGCAGATTCTTTACCACTGAGCCACCAGGGAAGCCCAAGAAGTGGGGTGCTGCTGTAGCAAATAGCTAAATACATGGAAGCAACTTTGGAACTGGGTAATGGGTAGAAGCTAAAAGAGTTCTGAGGTCCATGCTAGAACTATGGTCATTATGATTCTGACATTCATTCCAATGTGTGGGGTTGTGTTTTTTTTAACCCACACCAAGCCCAAGCAATTCTCTGACACAGCAGGGTGTCCTACAATTTAACTCGATTCTGATACTATCTACCTGGAAATAGAATCAGACCTCACAGGTTAAGGGCTCAGTTCCAGAAGACTGCTCACAATTCAGATGCCAATCATAAGTACAGGTTGTTCCTGTGCTTCTGACTGTAAATCAGAGGCTCCCAGGACCCCTTTCTCGGGTCTGACTCATTTGCACAGAACTCAGGAAACCAGTTTATGCACTGGATTACTATTACAAAGGACATTAAAGGAGACCAATCAACAGCCAGATGAAGAGAAATATAGGGTGTGGTTCTGAAAAAGGAGCTTCTGTCCTCATGCAGCTAGGAGCCTGGCATGGCAGCACATGGATGCATTCTGGTTCACCAACCTGGAAATGCCCTGAACCCCCTCCTTTTGGGTTTTCATGGAGGCCTCATGACAATGACACGATTGAATAAATCATTGGCCATTGGCAGTTGAACTAGATTTCCAGTCTCCCTCCCCTATACAATGTCCAGGGAAGGGACTGATGTTCTAATCCTCTAATCACATGGTTGGTTCTCTGTTGATTGGCCTAAGGTGACCTAAGGGCTTTCCAAAAGCCACTCAGTTAACATAAAAAAGACACCTTTAAAGCTCTCCTCACTCTGGACATTCCAAGGCTTTTAGGAACTCTGTTTCAGGAACAGGGATGAAGATGAAATATGTATTTCTTATTACAAATCACAATATCACAGATGTTCATGGTGATTCTGGTGAGGAACCTGATGAAAATGAGGACCATGATGTTGAAAACTGGAGGAAAGGCAAGCCTTGCTTTAAAGTGGCAAAGAACTTGGCTGACCTATGTTCTAGAGTTTCATGGAAGATAGAGCTTGTAAATGATGAAGCTGGACATTTAGCTGAGGAGATCATTCTAAGCAACAGTATAAGGAGCCGCCTAGTTCTTCCTGATTCCTTATAGAAAAATACAAAAGGAGAGAGATAAATTGAAGAAGAAACTGTTAAGCCAAAAGGAACCTGGCTTTGAAGACTTGGGACATTCTCAACCTATACACATACTGCAAAACATGAGAAAACTGTGTTCTATAGCAAATACTAATGGTGTGATGGAGCAACCATTTGATAAAGAGATCATGGGTGCAACTCATGAATATAATCAACCATCTTGGAAGAAGCAGAAAAATAGAGATGGTGCTATCCCGGCAAAGACACTGCCAGTATAAACTAACTGGCACAGAGAAAGTGGGATGGAATTAAGGAATGCTTTCCTACTTCTTGGATTCTACAGAACTAGACCAATATTGAAATACTCAGCTATGAACACGCACTATTCTTCCTTAAAAAAGGAAAAATGACCATAAAGGCCATTCAGAGACCATCAGGACTGCCTCCTCGGTTTCAGAGTGAGGTCACTGCCTCAATTTCAACTGGCTGGACAGCCTCCACTAGGGTGGAGGGCTGGATTGACAAGAACCTTGGAGGCAAGACCCCTGCCTGAAGAGCTGAGGAGGCATGATTGCCGCCTGAATGCATCATAAGATCGGTACTGCCACCTCAGTGGGTCCAGAAGATGGGATAACAGCCCAAAGAAGATTATGAGCCTACAGATGGAATTTTCCTTGTAGAGTTTTGGACTTGCTTGGGACCTGTCACCCCTTCATTCTTTCCTACCTCACCCTTTGAGCATGGCAATGTCTATCCTGTCCCCTAATTATATTGCACATAATTTGCTGGGTTTCACAAGTTCACAGGTAGAAAGGAGTTTTCCTTGACTGTGATGATATTTAGATAAGTCTTTAGAATTTAGATATTAAAGTTGACGTTGGAATGAATTAAAGTTTGGAGGCCTGTTTAAGGTGAAATTAATGTATTTTTCAGGTAAGGAAAAAGTTGAGTAACCTTAATGCTGAGTAACAGTATTAAGAGGTCATTTGCAAGAAGAAGTATACCAATGACTTATGAACTTATGAACTTATGAAAGCAAATTTAACATCACTACATAAATGCAGATTGAAGCAGCAATGAAGTATACTTTTTTTTTTTACTACCAAATTCTAGGCATTTTCCCTTAGGAAGGGGCTAGGAATTCTATAAAACTTTATTTTCAGAAATATTATTCATGGTTCGTTAGAATGATGAAAAATGATAGAGCAATAAAGTGCATGCATCTGTCTAAGCCAGATATCTGGGAGACTTTTTTGATTCATTTTATCCTTTCACTCCCCGTTATAGTTCTGCCCGCTAAATGCAAGGTCACACATTGTTGCTTCACATTTTAGCATCTGTGAAAGTGGGATGTGTCTTACAGCCACGGCCGGCCGGGGGCAGTCATGATGGAGTTGTCATTGTCTACAGGTGCTCATCAAAGCTTGTAGAAATAAATAGGTGTCACATTCTTTTCGTAAGCTTTGTAAATGCTATATAAACTTCACATGTGCAAACAAGCTGAGAAATGCATATTCATCTCAAAAGTACTGTCTTAGGACAAGTTAGAGCAAAAGAAGATGAACCTAAGCAGGCTGCATGCCTGCTAAGTCACTTCAGTTGTGTCTGACTCTTTGTGATCCTATGGACTGTATCCCGTCAGGCTCCTCTGTCCATGGGATTTTCCAAGTAAGAATACTGGAGCGGGTGGCCGTTTCCTCTTCCAGAGGATCTTCCCAACCCAGGGATTGAACCCGTGTCTTTTTTTGTCTCCAGCATTAGCAGGTGGGTACTTTACCACCAGCGCCACCCAACCCCTAAGCAGGTTAAGTGAAGCAATGTCAAAATCACACATTTATATCTAAGGTAACTTCCTAAGGTGACATAGGACAAATCTAAGCAGACTGTTTGAAACAAGCAAAAAAATTACACTTTTAATTCAAATGGAATGGGAGTTAGGGTGAGTTTAGACAAAACTAAGCCGTTTGAGTCAGACAAGCTCATAATGTATCAGTCTTCTTAAAACCAATTCCCTATGAGGCTTTAGAGCAAGTTCTAGTTGGTTCTAAACAGTTTATATGAAACCAAGCTCAAAATCCCTTGTTCACATCAAACGAAAGTCCTCATTGCTCCTTAGAACTAATTAATATGAAACTAAATAGTTTATATTAAACCAAATGCAGACTCAAACATTCTTCTCAAAAGTAACATCCTAGGATGAGTTAGAGTGTGTATCATTGAAAATAAGCACTCTGTGAAATAAGGCTCGAAATCCCCCATTCCAAATGAAACTTCTCAGCTTCATAAAATTACTGTGTGCAAACAAGACAGAAAAAATGTTTGTTGCCCTGGTTATCAAGGGGTCACTGGATGTAGTGACCATGTGTTGCCCAACCCTTGAAAGTCAGAGCTGGATGCTCGGATGAAAGGATTATCTTAGCAGCTCCTTGAGGAAAGTATGTGAGGGACATGTTAAGGAGGACGTGTAGGTACCCTAAAGCAGGCATCCTCAACCTCTGCAATCTAATACCTGATGACGTGAGGTGGAGCTGCTGTAACAATAATAGAAATAAAATGCATAATAATTGTAATGTGCTTGAATCATCCCCAAACCCCCATGGAAAATTAATCTTCCACAAAGCCAGTCCCTGGTGCCAAAAAGATGAGGATTTCTGGTCTAAAGGGATGTACAGTGATGGGACAAGAAGTTAATACCCTCACTGTGTAAAGGGCTAGTGAGAATCTGTAGGAAAAACTGGGAGTCTCCAACAGAGGAACTGGCCAAGAACAGAGCTCACAAAGGAGGAAAGGTAATCAGCCCAGAAATACTTGAAACATATATAACCTCGAAGCAAATCAGAAAATGCAAACTAGGACAAGGACTTCGTTTTGCTTCTCAGATACCAAAGACTGAAACGATAAACTCTCATTGTTGCTTCAGTTCAGTTCAGTCACTCAGTCGTGTCCGACTCTTTGTGACCCCATGAATCGCAGCACGCCAGGCCTCCCTGTCCATCACCATCTCCTGGAGTTCACTCAAACTCATGTCCATCGAGTCAGTGATGCCATCCAGCCATCTCATCCTCTGTCATCCCCTTCTCCTCCTGCCCCCAATCCCTCC
>NW_011494912.1:598680-598900 GCF_000754665.1 Bison bison bison | reverse complement strand
TAACTTTCCTTCCAAGGAGTAAGAGTCTTTTAATTTCATGGCTGCAGTTACCATCTGCAGTGATTTGGGAACCCAAAAAAATAAAGTCTGACACTATTTCCACTGTTTCCCCATCTATTTCCCATGAAGTGATGGGACCGGATGCCATGAATTTCTGAATGTTGAGCCTTAAGCCAACTTTTTCACTCTCCTCTTTCACTTTCATCAAGAAGCTTTTTAG
>NW_011494912.1:577258-598580 GCF_000754665.1 Bison bison bison | reverse complement strand
TTATTGATATTTCTCCTGGCAATCTTGATTCCAGCTTGTGCTTCTTCCAGCCCAGCGTTTCTCATGATGTACTCTGCATATAAGTTTCTTAGTTTACAGTAAAACAAAAAACTGTTTTGTCCCCCTCCTGGGAGGGCTCATTGAAGCAGTCTGTCTGGAAACCCATTTGCTAATGTGCAAAAGGAGCATGAGACACATCCACACTTTGCTTATTTATGCAAAAATTAAAAATATAGGAAGGATAAACCATAAAGGAATCAAATTGGTTATCTATGGAGGTGGGGTGAGAAGTATAAAAAAGGGGACAGAGGAAGGAAATCTTAGGGACAGGAAGAAAAAGACCCCTGTACCTTTTATATAGTTTTGAACTTTAGAAACAAAGTAATGCTTTACAAGGGTTTCCCTGGTGGCTCAGTGCTAGAGAATCTGCCTGCCAGTGCAGCAGACATGGGTTCGATCCCTGGTCTGGGAAGATCTCCTGGAGAAGGAAATGGCAATGCACTCCAGTATTGTTGCCTGAAAATCCTCATGGACAGAGGAGCCTGGTAGGCTACAGTCCTTGGAATCACAAAGAGTCAGACACGACTTAGAAACTAAACAACAACAAGGCCTTACATACCCCCAAATTAATAAATAATTAAAAATCATCAAGGATGTGGGGAGATTCCCATACAGATATCAACAAATGAATCTAATTATGTTACAAATGATTAACCACACTGAACATAGTAGGGAAGAGAGGCACTAACCTTAGTAACTCTGGAAAATATAATTTTAACTAGATATTGTAAGACTAAAGACCCAAAGAATGATACATACATTGTGCTCAAATTGGTAAGTGTGTTTCCCTCAGGGATTTGGGGTAACAACAAGGAAACTATGTATATAACTATGTATATAAATATGTATAAATATATACATATTTAGTATATACATACATATATGGGAGAAAGAAATAAATACACTGGAGACAGCATCTGCAGGGCTTCTCACTGTCAGAGAAAGAAGTTGCAAATAAGGAAAAGGTGAAGACAGAATTAACTCTGGTTTGGGATTGCAATGGGAGGTATCAATATGAACTCATAGTACTCAGCAGAAAAATGCAGAAATAAGCATGAAGTTGTTTGTATGTGTGGATTAGTATAGCTTCATAAAATTTCTAGCTTTTGTTCACCAAGAAGGCCTAGAGGCAGTGACACTCTGGGAGCAATGAGGACAATTAGCAACTAGACCGTCTCTTCTAAATACCCAGTGAAAATAACCAGACTTGTTGGAGAAGTGAATGATTCCAGAACTGGGGCAGGGGAAAATGCAAGATGAGCCTGGAGCATCTTGCATTGCCAGAAATTAAGGAAGTGCTCAACAGGAAAGAAAACACTGAAGAAGCCTCTAATAGCCAAAGTTAGAACAGAGGTAGCGGCAAACTAACTATATTATTGGATTTCTAACTCTTTAAATGAAAAACAAAGAAACAAAGGAAAGAAAAGAAAATCTTTGAGTCTATGTTGATTCCAAAAAATAACGGAATAAATACATTAATAGGAGTAAAAGAATAACTCCTTTTTACAGAAGAATTCCAATCCATGAGTGTAAGAGGAATAAAGACAATTTTAAAAAGGCAAACACCACAGTAATAATTGTAAGCAAGTTCCACCAACAGATGCTAAAATTAGTAGTAAAAAATTGACATTAATTGCACTTCTATATACTAGCAATAGGCTTCCCTGATAGCTCAGTTGGTAAAGAATCTGCCTGCAATGCAGGAGACCTGGGTTCGATTCCTGGGTCGGGAAGATCCACTGGAGAAGGGAAGGGCTACCCACTCCAGTACTCTGGCCTGGAGAATTCCATGGACTGTATAGCCCATGGGGTCACAAAGAGTCGGACATGACTAAGCAACTTTCAAAAAATAAAAACACTAGCAATGAATCATCTGAAAAGGAAATTCTTATAATAGCATCTGAAAAAATTAAATGTTTTGCAATAAATCTGATCAAGGAGGTAAGACTTATACAGTGAAAACTATAACACACTGCTAAAAGAAATTAAAGAATACACAAGTAAGTGGAGAGACATCCATGTTCATACACTGGAAAACTTAATATTGTTGAGATGTCCATACAACCCAAAGCAATCTACACACTGAACATAATCTTTATCAAAACCCCAATGGTGTTTTTTTTTTTTCCATAAATACAAAAATATTTCCTAAAATGCGTATGGAATCTGAAGGGGCTCAAAATAGCCAAAGTCATTTTGAAAGAGAAGAATAAAGTTGGTGGTCCCACACTTTTTGATTTTAAAACATTAAAAACCTACACTAAACAAAGGATACAGACAGACATACAGACCAATTGAATAGAGAGTCTAATAATAAATACTGAGTATATGGTCAAATGATCTTTGATAAGGGTACCATGGCCACTCAACAGAGAAAGAACAGTCTCTTCGTACTATGATGCTAGGGAAACTTGATATCTACATTCCAAAGAATGAAGTTGTGCCCTTATCTTATACAATTATTAACCAAAATTGAACTACAAAAAATCATTTTTAGTACAAAGTTTACCTAAAAATGAATTAAAGACATAGATGTAATATCTAAAACTATAAAATGCAGTTTTTAAAAGAAAATGTAAAGGAAACCTTCATGAAATTGGACTTGGCAATGATCTCTTGGATATGACACCAAAAACACAGGCAGTCAAAGCAAAAACAGACAAATGGGACTGTATCAAACTTTAAAAACTTTCATGCATCAAAGAATACCATCAGTAGAATGAAAAGGCAGCCTACGGATGGGAGATAACTGTCAATTATATCTCTGACAACAGGTTAATACTCAGAATATATAAAGCACTACAACTCAACAACAAAATCAAGTTAATCAGTTTAAAAACTGGGCAAAGGACTTGAATTAATTTCTCCAAAGAAGATACACAAATGACCAAGAAGCATATGAAAATACTGTCAACATTGCTAGTTATCAGGGAAATAAAAATCAAAGCACAGTGAATATTACCTCACACCCTTCAGGACAGCTATTATTTAAAAGACCAAAAAACAAAACAAAACTGGAAAATAAGAAGCGTCGGCAAGGGTGTGGAGAAATTGGAACTTTGTACACTGTTGGCGGGATTACAAAATGGTGCAGCTGCTATGGAAAGCAGGTAGATGGTCCTCAACACCTTAGACATAGAACTACCATATGATCCTGAAATCCCACTTCTGGGCATGTCGATTCAAATGAACTGAAATCAGAGTCTTGAAGAAGAGATAGATATCTGCACGCCCTTGTTCATAGAAGCATTATTCACAACAGCCAGCAGGTGGAAACAATCCAGATGTTGGTCAACAGATGAGTGGACAAACAAAATGGGGTGTACACAAATAATGGGATATTAGTCAGGCTTAAAAAGAAAGGAAAGCCTATCGCATGCTACAACCTGGATGAACCTGGACGACATTATGCTAAGTGACATTAAGCCAGTCACAAGACAGGTTCTGTATGATTCCACTTATGTGAAGTACCTGAAATAGTCAAATTCATAGAAACAGCAAGGAGAATAGGTTACCACGAGCTAGGGGTGGGCGGGGAGTGGAGAGAATGGAGCTGTTACTTAATGAGTTTAGTTTCAAATTTGTGAGGAAAAAAGGTCTGGAGATCAGTTTCACGACAGATGTGAATATACTAAAGTGAACGTGAACATACCAAACACTACTGAACTGCACACTTAAAAATACTAAAAATGGTAACTTTTACGTTGTGTGTTTTTTACAATAAAAATAAATAAAATTTGAGAAGAAAGAGGATATTTGCATAGAGTTAACAGATAAACGGGCTTCCCTGGTGCCTCAGGGGTAAAGAACCCACCTGTCAATGCAGTAGACCTGGGTTTGATCCCTGGATCAGGAAGATCCCCTGGAGAAGGAAATGGCAGTATTCCTGCCTAGGAAAATCCCATGGACAGAGGAGCCTGGGGGGCTGCAGTCCATGGGGTCACAAAAGAGTTGGATACAACCAAGCACCTGAGCACAAGCACCTGGGTATCATCTGTTAAGATGCTGGATACACACATACACACACACACATTGATGTCAACTTGATTTTTCCCTTCTGGTTCAGAATCAAATCTAGTGCCAAATATTGTATTTGGTTGTGTCTGTTTAGTCTCTTTCGGAGAAGACAATGGCAACCCAGTCCAGCGCTCTTGCCTGGAAAATCCCATGGACAGAGGAGCCTGGTAGGCTATAGTCCATGGGGTCACCAAGAGTTGGACACTTACTGAGTGACTTCACTTTCACTTTCATGCATTGGAGAAGGAAACGGCAACCCACTCCAGTGTTCTTGCCTGGAGAATCCCAGGGACAGCAGAGCCTGGTGGGCTGCCATCTGTGGGGATGCACAGAGTTGGACATGACTGAAGCGAATTAGCAGCAGCAGCAGCAGCGGTCTCTTTCACTCAATTTGCCTCTTTACTTTTTCATGCTGCTGACTTTTTTGAAGAGCCTGTGTTCTTCAAAGATTCCCCAGAGCTCATCTGTCTTGAAGAATGCATTACACTCTGAATTTGTCAGATTACTTCCTTATAGCATCACTTGACTCTATCTTCCTTATTTTCTTTCAGCTAGAGTTTAACTCCAGAGCCACACTGTACAATATGGTGGTTACTGGCCCCATGTGGCAATTGGGCCCTTGAAATGTACCTAGGGTGACCAAGGAACTGAATTCTTACTTTCCTACAGCTTTAATGTCTTCCCTGGTGGCTCAGAGGTTAAAGTGTCTGCCTCCAACGCGGGAGACCCAGGTTCGATCCCTAGGTTGGGAAGATCCCCTGGAGAAGGAAATGGTAACCCACTCCAGTATTCTTGCCTGGAGAATCCCATAGACAGAGAAGCCTGGTAGGCCACAGTCCACGGGGTCGCAAAGAGTCAGACACGACTGAGCGACTTCACTTCACAGCTTTAATTTATATTTAAAAACAGATACTCCTTACATTCTATGGGAATTTTCAAAGTAGCATCACATAGTCACATGTGGATCTATTTTTTTTCACTATGTTATGAACACTGATTTGGTCATCTGATTCAAGTATAAAATACAAACTGAATTTTGAAGACTTAGAGATGAAAAGGAATTCATCCATCCATCCACAAATCTGGATTCAAGCCGTGATTAAGAAATGTGGTGAAACACACGATTTTAAAAGTCAGAGAAGCACGGGCAGAAGCAGGCTGAAAAATGACTCAGCGGGGCATCCTCCATCTCTCCCTCACCAGTGCATCTGTACCATCTGCACAGCGCCGGCATGGCGCCAGCGCATCTGTACTGCCTGCACAGCGCCGGCATGGCGCCAGCGCATCTGTACCACCTGCAGAGCGCCAGGATGGCGCCAGCGCATCTGTACCACCTGCAGAGCGCCGGCATGGCGCCAGCGCATCTGTACCACCTGCAGAGCGCCGGCATGGCGCCAGCGCATCTGTACCGTCTGCAGAGCGCCGTCATGGCATGGGTAACGGGTATTTGTGGAATAAATGAGAGAGAGTGAGGGAGTGACCAGATCGTCTGGCCTTCAAGTAAGAAGAATGGCTTCCTTTGCTCAGAGAGCTAAGGGGGCTCTTCCTAGTGGACCAGCCAGCAAGAACAGGCCAACAATGATGCCCTAACGTTATTATTTAAAAAATGACTTGAGGGACTTCTCTGGTGGTCCAGTGGTTAAGAGCCCATACGTCCACGGCAGGTTGCACAGGTTTGATCTCTGGTTGGGGAACTAAGATCCCACGTGCAGTTCTGTGAAGCCAAAAAAAAAAAAAAAAAGTGACTCAAGTGAACAGAGGCAGGGAGGGCTGGGAAAACCTGGCAAAGGCCCGGGAGAGCCCCTGGCACTGACTCTGCCGATAGAGCAGGGCTGCCAAGGGGGTGGTGGGGGGGGCAAACAGTGTAATGGAGGGAAACAGGGCCTGGACTTTGGGCCTTCTTAGTGTGGGCTTGTTTTGGCTAAAAAGACCGGTGGGGTGGGGGCAGCCCGGTGGGGTCTCCACCTGGGACGTGGCTCCTGGCAAACAGGGGTGCAGGGTGGCACTTGCGTTGGCGAGTGACCTGGCCTGTGAATGAGTCCTGGCAAGCTGCATCTGGCCTGCCTGTGCCCAGGACACACAGACAGACAGACAGACAGACAGACACATACACATACACACACACACAGCGACAGCAGCAGAGACCCTCCTGTCTCTGCTGGGCACCACGTTTGTCTCTCTTTCCGCATAGAGGGATTGGCAGGTTGGGAACTAACATATTTTATCACAAGAGTTTACTGGGCCAAGTACTTCTGCTCCAGATATTCTAATCCTGATGCAAACTTTGCAATGTAGGTCTTATTAGCCTCCGTTTAGAAAGGAAGACATTTGGGTTCAGATAGGTTGAATAGGTTGAATAATTTACCTAAGGTCACAAAACTGGTCAGTGTCTGTGCTGGCTTCTGAGAATAGCTGAGCCCCAAATTGCCACTCTTTTTTTTTTTTTTTTCATTTCTCTAGCTTTCTTGAGAGACAAGACTATGTAATTATAATTCCTGTCTGGGTTGTTTTTCCACAGCTCTGGTATCTGTGCCCTATAATAATTTCCTCTTATTAAGTTGTGCTGCTCTGGAAGTATATTTGCCACTGTCTGCATTTATATGTAAACATAAATATTATATATGTGTATACTACATATATATCGCAGTTTTTCTAATTACATATAGGAAGGAAGTCTTGCCATCCAAATGTCTGGTTCACATTACTAGAAGCTTGAGAGAAAAACTATTAAATCATAGCTCAACTGACACCAAGTGATTCCTCATAAAAATGGTTTTCCACATTTGAATCAAATCCGATCCCTCGAACGGCATGGGAACTGTCTTCTTGGAAGACCAGCGCTTCCAATCAGTGTCAGGCCTTATTGTTTACTACAAAATTGTAGCCTTGGCTTGAGCTGCCAAATTCTGGGAAGGCAACGCTATGCCTGTCTAAGTGCTTTTATCTAAACATTCTTCCATTGAAAGGTTGAATGTTTCTGTTTGAGAGCGCTTCAGTTTTATAATGATCAGAAAGCGGAGAGGGGCATTGACGCTCCGGTTCCCCCACTGAAGAGCATGATCCGTGGAGAGCATTTAAGAGACACTGAACAACAAGATGCACTTTAGAACCACAAATAAACTTCGTGGTGATGAGGTCTGGGAAAACCGTGTTTTGCAGAGCTCTTGAAGACTGCTACGTTAAAATGTGAGTTGAATGTGTACATTTCTTTTCACTTCCTTCCTCAAGCCCGCTGAGACTGTAGAAAAGAGATTTTAAAGCAAATATGTAAACACATAGGTATGGGGGAAATAGATGAGAAGATAGCAAAAAATATTTTGGCAGATGGATGGAAGCAGATGTATGTTTGGAAACTGAGGAAATCCAATAAAGCTACATCCTAAGTCACGGTGGGCAGAGCTGTGAACGATGCTGATACATCTTGCAAAATTCTTAAGAGCTGCAGAAAGTGGTACCTCTGAGTGCAGGGGGAAAGTGGTGGCCAGAGTGAGAGAACTGGATAAAAAACCAAAAAGATCCAAAAGGAGGGAAGCTGAGGAGACATAGCTCTGGGACCTACATCGTTATGTGTGTAGAATCCAAGACCAGCCTGAGAGGGCTAAGTGAGGCAAAGCCTTCTGTGTGCTTCTCTCCACATCAGCCTAACATTAAACACACTAAGTAAAATCAGTTAAAATGAATGTCAAAAAGCAAATTTTTGTAAACAGAGTGAGACTCTGTAGATTAATTGTACATCTATAAGAATTAGTGTGTTTTTTAAATATAGTATGGTGGCTCAGTGGTAAAAGAATCCTCCTGCCAATGCTGGAGATGTGGGTTTGATCTCTGGGATGGTAGGGAAGAACCCCTGGAGAAGAAAACGGCAACCCACTCCAGTGTTCTTGCCTAGGAAATCCCATGGACAGAGGAACCTGGTGGGCTACAGTCCATAGGGTCATAAAGAGTCAGAGACAACTTAGTGACTAAGCAACAACAACGTATTAATGCATGTATGTGGAATCTAGAAAAATGGTACAGATGAACCTATCTGTAGGGCAGGAATAAAGATACAGACATAAAGAATAGCCATGCAGACACAGCAGGGGACGGTGGGATGAATTGGGAGATTAGGATTGACACATATACCTGTGTGCGTGCTTAGTAGCTCAGTTGTGTCTGACCATTTGCAGCCCCATAGACTATAGTCCAAGAGAAGGCAATGGCACCCCACTCCAGTACTCTTGCCTGGGAAATCCCATGAACGGAGGAGCCCGGTGGGCTGCAGTCCATGGGGTTGTGAAGAGTCGGAGACGACTGAGCAACTTCACTTTCACTTTTCACTTTCACACACTGGAGAAGGAAATGGCAACCCACTTCAGTATTCTTGCCTGGAGAATCCCAGGGACGGGGAAGCAGCAGACTATAGTCCACTAGGCTCCTCTTGGAATATTCCAGGCAAGACTACTGGAGTGGGTTGCCGTCTCCTACTTCAGGGAATCTTCCTGACCCAGGGAGATCATACCCACGTCACTTGTGTCTTCTGCACTAACAGTCAGTTAGTTCAGTCACTCAATCATGTCTGACTTTTTGCAACCCCATGGACTGCAGCATGCCAGGCTTCCCTGTCCATCACCAACTCCTGGAGCTTGCTCAAACTCATGTGTATCAAGTCGGTGATGCCATCCTATCATCTCATCCTCAGAGATGAGAACCAACCATCTCATCCTCTGCCGTCCCCTTCTCCTCCTGCCTTCAGTCTTTCCCATCATCCAGGTCTTTTCCAATGAGTCAGTTTTTTGCATCAGGTGGCCAAAGTATTGGAGCTTCAGCTTCAGTATCAGTCCTTTCCATCAGTCCTTCCAATGCACTGGCAAGTATATTCTTTACCGCTAGCAGCACCTGGGAACTTTATATATACATGATCCTGTGTAAAACAGCTAGCTGGTGGGAACTGGCTTCATAGAACAGGGAGCTCAGCCTGGTGCTCTATGAAGACCTAGAGCAGTGGGACTGTGGGATATGTGGAAGGGAGGTGCAAGAGAGAGGGGATAGATGTACACATAGAGGTGATTCACTTCGTTGCACAGCAGAGACTAACATAACCTGGTAAAGCAAATATACTCCAATTAAAAAAAAAGAATTAGTATGTTTTTGCCCCATCAGTTTAAATCCTTTCACTGCCTCTGACGGTGGGTGGTGGGAAGTTTCTAAAGCATAGAACTCTAGGGAATGTCTCAAATTTCTTACAACTAAAAGAAAAATCTCCACCTAAAGGCCACACAGCTGCTGATAGAAAAACTGTCAGCTTCCTAGAATTTCTTTCTTGCCACCAACTGCTATAAACACCTTTGAGTGTTTCTGAAATTCATCGAGAATTATCTGCTAGAAATAATACTGAAAAAGTCTCTGTCTAGGCTTGGTGGTTTGATTTTTCAGCTATCTGAATTTAGTTCTTGGTCAAATATAGTAACCTGCCATAGCATCAGCACCGATGTTATTATGAAACAGCATAGAAATAATTTTTGTGACAGGTTTGAGTAGTAAATAGAGAAACAGCTTAGTGTGGCATAGCATTTTTTGATTTTAAGTGAAAGAATCTCCTTGAAAGGGAGATTAAAAAAAAATATCTTTCACATACTTCAAGCACTGACTCAAATTATTTTTTGTTACCGAAACATATACAAACATTAAAACAAGACATACATTCTTTGTGTTTATAGCTCTTAAGTTATATATAAAGCCAAAAGAGATACTCAAATTTAAACAAAATAGAACAAAAAAAAAAACCCAAACTTTTAAATTGATGGAGTGCTCTATGGTTTGGATGCAGAAGGTCATGGCAGGACTTCTTCCCTGGAGGTACAGTGGATAGGAATCTGCCTGCCAATGCACGAGACATGGGTTCAATCCCTGGTCAGAAAAGACTCCACATGCTACAGAACAACGAAAACTGCTAGCTGCAACTTTTGAGCCAACAGCCTTCAACTGCTGAAGTCCACACACCCTAGAGCCCGTGCTCCACAAGACACCGCAATGAGAAGCCCGTGTACTGCGACGAAAAGCAGCCCCTGCTCGCTGTGCCTAGAGAAAGCCTGCACATCGCAACAGGACTCAGCACAGCCAAAAATAATAAAATAAATAATTTTAAAAAGAAGGTCATGGCAGATTACTGCTCTTGTCATAATGACTAGAAAATAACTGGATAAAGGGAAACAACATTTTAAAGATTCCAGAGAGCTGTGTGTGCAAATAAATTTAAAAGAATAAATTCCAGGAAGGAGAAAGCCCTTTCTAGGTGAGCAGAGATCAGCAAGCTTCCTTCCTAAAGGAATTTGCCAAGTTTGGTCACAAGCAGAGGTTCAGGCTTTCCATAGGCAGGTAATTTAGCAAAATTCATGTGGTGGAAAACTGGCAGGTGAGAAAAACAATCTTCCACTTCATGACAACCCACAAGGTCATTAGAAATTTCAATGGCTTCTCTCTTCCTCATCAAGTTTACTAGGGTAGTGATTAGACTAGGGTTTGGCTATCAAGGCAGAAAAAGGGTCCCTACAACCTTCTCATTTTGGGGAAGGACAACCATTGGAAGGGGTGACATAAGACAAGTCTTGCCCTCAATAGAAACATAAGCCAAGTCTCACCCTCAATATTCCCAAAAGCAAAGGAGAACTATAACTGAGCCTGAAACACAGCCCCAGCGCAGCTCAGTTCCTTCACAGAGAAAACGGCATGTTTTGTCTGGGAAAATAGCTTAGTCTCAGTCTCTGTGGCTCTTACAGAAAACATCTGGCAGACAATAAAGAATAAGTGATTTGGAAGAAAACAGTAAAATATGGTTCATAATCAAGAGAAATAACATTCTACTGAAACAGACATGTTTTAGAATTAGCAGAGGACCTTAAAATAGTCATTACAGATGTGTTTTTTTTTAATAAAATTTTTAAAAATCTAGACAATGATGGACAAAAAGACAGAGAATTTCAACAAATAAATAGAATCTATATCATGAACCAAATGTTATCCTGGAACTTAAAATATACAGTATTTGCAAGGAAGAATGGAAGGGGAGGTGGGTGAGAGGGGAGACAGGACTTCCTAATTAGTGAAGTGACAAGAATCAGCAAATCTTCTCCCCCAAAGCAACTCTAAAACTGAGCACAATGATCAAGTATTGGACTCTGGAAATTGGCCAAAGTTATACAAAAAATTGAATTGCGTTTTTTTTTTTTTTAATTGAAGGATAATGGCTTTACGGAATTTGCTGTTTTCTGTCAAACCTCAACATGAATCGGCCATAGGTATATATATACGCCCTCCCTTTTGAAACTCCCTCCCATCTCCTTCCCCATCCCACCCCTCTAGATTGATACAGAGCCCCTGTTTGAGTTTCCTGAGCCATACAGCAAATTCCCGTTGGCTATCTATTTTATACATGGTAATGTAAGTTTCCACATTTGAGAAAAACAACTGGGCTTCGGGTGAGAACAGAGGGAATCTACGGTGTTTTAGCCAGTGCTTTTGTGCTTAGTTGCTCAGTCATGTCCGACTCTGCAACCCTGCGGACTGTAGTCCAACAGGCTCTTCTGTCCATGGGGATTCTCCAGGCCAGAATACTGGAGTGGGTTGCCATACCCTCCTCCAGGCGATCTTCCCAACCCAGGGATCGAACCCAGGTCTCCCACATTGCAGGCGGATTCTTTACCATCTGGAGCCACTTCTATATGCCATAATTCCCTCCTCAGCTCTACCGAGGCAAGCCAAGAAATCCTTCAGCTTTACTGCTGAAAGGGTCTGACTTGATTTGTTGTTAAATCCAGAAAACCCCACACCCAGGGCATTCTTGAAAACCACAGCACTCATGGTAGCAAACTGTCAGAAAAAGCCAATGTTTTAATCAGCCTATTATTGCACTGAGAAATAGATGAGGCATCTTAGCCAGAAAGAGATCCAGGGAATGAGACAGCCATAATGGGCTTTGATGAGCTTGCTGGTAATCTGGAAATTTGTATACATGCTCAAGAATGCTCAGAAATTCAGGCAAGACTGGGGAGGACCCTAATGATCTCCCCTACATGTATAGAAGGCCCAGGAGAAAGTCTGAACTGGGACCAGGACCAGCTAGATAATTTACAGAGCCTGTTGCAGAAGTGCAAATGCAGGAGTCCTAGTTAGAAAATTATAATGAATTTCAAGATGGCAATAAAACAGCATTAAACCATGAGGCCCTTCTGAGCAAGGGACCCCACATGACTGTACAGGACACACACTCATAAAACTGGCTCTGGCTGGAGCTTTCATACAGTCTGAGCTTTGATGTGTTTCCCAAACTAAACAGAAATTGGTAAAGAGTAGAAGATTTACTGGCTAAACATAGGCTTAAACATAAATATAAACAAACAAAAAGCACTGAAAACTGAACAAACACACTAGTAATTACACACTGTGGGGGAGAGAGTCTATAAAATTAATATGGGTAAATCACTCAGCAAACAGAAACAGCAACCCTATCTCAGGAGCGAACAGAATCCAGATTTGCTACAATATATTACCTAAAATATTTAGTTTTCAACAACATAAAAACTATGAGACATGCAAAGAAGCAAAGTGTGACCCATACCCAGTAAACAAAGAAGTCAATAGAAACCATCTCTGATAAGTTTAACTGCTGGTATTAGCAGCTGAGACTTGAAAGAAGTTACAAATATGTTAAAAGAACAAAAGGAAACCAAGTTTAATAAAGTGTAATGACAATTTCTCAAAGGAATATCAATAAAAAAGACCTAAAAATAAAATACGTGAATAAATAAGAACATGAAAACTCTGGAATTGAACAATCCTGAAATGAAAAAAATTCATTAGAAGGGTTAAAAAGCAGATATCACTTCTGCCAAGTGATATGACTTGGCAGAAGACAGAATCAGTGAAACTTGAAGAAAGACCAATAGAAATGATCTAAATTTCAGATAAGAATGAAGAAAAGTGAACAGTGTCTCAGAGACCTGGGGAAAATCATCAGGTAAAGCAAAAGGGAGTTCCAGGAGCAGAAAAGAGAGAGAAAGGAACGGAAAAAAATACTCAAAGAAATAATGAATAAAATCTCAAATTGCACTAAAGACATTAATCAACTACATCCAAGAAGTTCTATTTATTATAAGCACAAAGATATCCAAACCTAGGTACATCAGAGTGAGGGAAATTAAAGATCTAAATAAATAGAGAGACATTCCATAATTGTTAAGATGACATTCTCCCAAGTTGTGCAGTAAATTCAGTGCAATCCCTATCAAATCCAAGCAGGACTTTTTGGAGGAGAAGCTAACAAACTAATACTAAAATTTATATTGAAATTTTAAAAACTTAGAATCAGATCAGATCAGTCGCTCAGTCGTGTCCGACTCTTTGCAACCCCATGAATCGCAGCACGCCAGGCCTCCCTGTCCATCACCACCTCCCGGAGTTCACTCAGGCTCACGTCCATCGAGTCAGTGATGCCATCCAGCCATCTCATCCTCTATCGTCCCCTTCTCCTCCTGCCCCCAATCCCTCCCAGCATCAGAGTCTTTTCCAATGAGTCAACTCTTCGCATGAGGTGGCCAAAGTACTGGAGTTTCAGCTTTAGCATCATTCCTTCCAAAGAAATCCCAGGGCTGATCTCCTTCAGAATGGACTGGTTGGATCTCCTTGCAGTCCAAGGGACTCTCAAGAGTCTTCTCCAACACCACAGTTCAAAAGCATCAATTCTTCGGCGCTCAGCTTTCTTCACAGTCCAACTCTCACATCCATACATGACCACAGGAAAAACCATAGCCTTGACTAGATGGACCTTTGTTGGCAAAGTAATGTCTCTGCTTTTGAATATGCTATCTAGGTTGGTCATAACTTTCCTTCCAAGGAGTAAGCGTCTTTAATTTCATGGCTGCAGTCACCATCTGCAGTGATTTTGGAGCCCAAAAAAATAAAGTCTGACACTGTTTCCACTGTTTCCCCATCTATTTCCCATGACGTGATGGGACCAGGTGCCATGATCTTCGTTTTCTGAATGTTGAGCTTTAAGCCAACTTTGTCACTCTCCACTTTCACTTTCATCAAAAGGCTTTTTAGTTCCTCTTCACTTTCTGCCATAAGGGTGGTGTCATCTGCATATCTGAGGTTATTGATATTTCTCCCAGCAATCTTGATTCCAGCCTGTGTTTCTTCCAGTCCAGTGTTTCTCATGATGTACTCGGCATATAAGTTAAATAAGTGGGGTGACAATATACAGCCTTGATGAACTCCTTTTCCTCTTTGGAACCAGTCTGTTGTTCCATGTCCAGTTCTAACTGTTGCTTCCTGACCTGCATACAAATTTCTCAAGAGGCAGATCAGGTGGTCTGGTATTCCCATCTCTTTCAGAATTTTCCACAGTTTATTGTGATCCACACAGTCAAAGGCTTTGGCATAGTCAATAAAGCAATAAATAAAGTCAATAAAGTTTTTCTGGAACTCTCTTGCTTTTTCCATGATCAAGCGGATGTTGGCAATTTGATCTCTGGTTCCTCTGCCTTTTCTAAAACCAGCTTGAACATCAGGAAGTTCACGGTTCACATATTGCTGAAGCCTGGCTTGGAGAATTTTGAGCATTACTTTACTAGCGTGTGAGATGAATGCAATTGTGTGGTAGTTTGAGCATTCTTTGGCATTGCGTTTCTTTGGGATTGGAATGAAAACTGACCTTTTCCAGTCCTGTGGCCACTGCTGAGTTTTCCAAATTTGCTGGCATATTGAGTGCAGCACTTTCACAGCATCATGTTTCAGGATTTGGAATAGCTCAACTGGAATTCTATCACCTCCACTAGCTTTGTTCGTAGTGATGCTTTCTAAGGCCCACTTGACTTCACATAGCCCAAGCAATTTTGAACAAGAACCAAGTTTGAGAACTTCCAGTAGCTGATTTCATAACTTTTTATAATCTAGAAAGTGATATATTAATGCAAGTATAAAAGAGAAAGTATTAGTGGCTCAGTTGTGTCTGACTCTGCGACCCCACAGACTGTAGCCCACCAGGCTTTTTTGTCCATGGGATTCTCCAGGAAAGGCAGCCATTCCCTTCTCCAGGGGATCTTCCCAACCCATGGTTCAAACCCAGGTCTCCTGCATTGCAGGCAGATTCTTTACCATCTGGCCACCAGGGAACATTATTAATGGGACTGAATAGAATGTCCAGAAATAAATCCTTACATTTATGGTCACTTGATTAGTGCATGCAATTAGTGTGGACATACTCAGCTTAACTAGTTGCTTGTCTCCTCTGGTGGTTCGAGGATCCAGGCCTCTGCCTCAGTGGAAGCTTTGCTGGGAGCATGGATTGGGCTGCTGCCTGTGCCTAGACCATGAGGCACATTCAATACTTGTGCCTCAGTCAGACAGAGTGGGACTTTGGCTGTGGCTCTAAGCAGATGGGCTTCCCCACCGCTAACCTTCCAGAAAAGCAGGGATCAGCTTCTGGTTCATGTGTTTACTGGCCATTACTATGGCTGTACTGATGCAGGTAACTGAGATGTCCATAAGATGGTAGTGAGTCTAGGAACCTACACTACAGTGGTATTAAACAGTCCCTGAAAACTCCTTATACATAATACATAAACAGGAGTCTGTGGAGGAAATCCTCAGTGTGGTCACTTTTTTGTAGTGTTGGAGAATGTTTAATCCTACAGAGGAAAAAATATATATTAAGGATACATAAAGAATAGTCTGGGCTTCCCTGATAGCTCAGTTGGTAAAGAATCTGCCTGTAATGCAGGAGACCTGGGTTTGACCCCTGGGTTGGGAAGATCCCCTGGAGAAGGGAGAGGCTACCCACTCCAGTATTCTGGCCTAGAGAGCTCTGTTTACTGTATAGTCCATAGGGTCGCAAAGAGTTGGACACAACCAAGTGACTTTCATTTTCACTTTCAAATAATCTAGTTGTGTCGACTCTTTGTGACCCCATGGACTGTAGCCCACCAGGGTCCTCTGTCCATGGGATTTTCCAGGCAAGAATACTGGAGTGGATTGCCATTTCCTTCTCCAGTATTCTGGCCTAGAGAACTCCACTTACTGTATAGTCCATAGGGTCGCAAAGAGTCGGACATGACTAAGTGACTTTCATTTTCACTTTCAAAGAATAATCTAGTTGTGTCAACTCTTTGCGACCCCATGGACTGTAGCCACTAGGCTCCTCGGTTCATGGAATTCTCCAGTCAAGAATACTGGAGTGGGTTGCCATTCTCTTCTCCAGGGGATCTTCCCAACCCAGGGATCAAACCCAGGTCTCCTGCATTGCAGGCAGATTCTTAACCATGTGTGCTACCAAGGAAGCCCCAATAGCCCATGATATATAATCTGAATTCCTAAGGAATGTGACATTTAGATAGCAATTCAGCAGGTAACCTGAAAGGTATTTCCTCTGGAAAAAAAAATGCAATATAAAATGTTACTTATGGATAGAAAGGGATGAAAATAGGTACACATCATGCCCCCACCAGAATGACAGCTGTTTTATTCCCAAATTGGTTATTCATTGGTGTACTCCACGTCTGGCCCACATCTACTCTTCCCAAGAAATGCAGATGAGATTCCACAGGTGTTCATTACTCTAGTTGGCGCCTCAGCTGTAGGTGGGCATGCTTGTCCCTGATTTGCCCTCACAGAGCAAATGAAGGGGCTTTATTGACCCCAGGTTCCTCCATTCTGTTGCTTCCTTGTATGAACTGAACTGTGGTCATAGTAACCACAGCATGTATTGGGAAGGTTGATGTGGGAGAGAGAGGATGAGAGAGAGAGAAAATGAATGAATACAATCAGATTTCATGCTGCATACTTCTATACCAGCTCCATCTCTTCTTCCTGGCTGCTTTCTGGGTGTTTTAAGCACCTTATTCTGGTCTCTGGGTCTTTCTGTTCTGTGACCTCCGGCTGATTCTGCCAGATAATTCACTTGAGTATCATTTCCTCAAAGTAATTTCCCACATGACACCATTATTGGCTACCTCAAGCCAGAAACTATTTGTGATTGTTCAGACTCGCTTATTCTAGCAACTCAAGATAATAGGAAACTAAGATAGATTTACCAAACCATGAACGGATTTGCTGAATGTCTGAAACCTAAAAAAGATAATTTCCTCCTGGTTTCTCACTACTGAAAAAACATCTTATTTGTTCACTGTTATCACATGTTTCACTTGTCTCTCTACAGTCTAATTCTTGGCTATATTTTTAGATTGAAACAATTTCCTGCAGCGGAAATTCATTTAAATGATATAATGTAGTATATTTTTAATGTTGTATTAAGCCCATATTTTAAGAGTATTAAGGAGATCAGTTTCAAATCCAAGACACTTTGGATTTTCTTTCCCTCTCTCCTTCCCTTCCTTCCTTTCTCTTCCTTTCCTTTCTCTTTCCTCCCCGTTCTGACTTTTTCCTTTCCATTCCTTTACTTCCCTAAACAATTCAGTCCTGAGGCCATTAGACAGAACATAGCGATTGAGGTGTCCATGGTGAAAATCATGATGTCCAGAGTGGGTATCCATACAGGGATGGCCAGAGTGGGATATCAGAGCCATAAGAGGGTCATACATCAAATTTGATTCTAGGTTCATCATAGAATTAAATGTGAGCAATGAAACAACAAAACTAGAAAATAATACAAAAGAATACTTTATAAGCCTGGAATATGGAAACATTTCTTAATCAGGGCCATGAAACTCACTAACATATTAATAAAAGAGATTAAACATTAAAAACAAGAACTTTGTTCAAGAAAAAGGACCATTAAGAGAACAAAAAGGCAATCAACAGAGCAGCAGAAGAAATTTGCAATACAAATAAGCAACAAAAGGGCTTATGAAAGAATATATAAACAACGCCAGCAAATCGATAAGAAAAAGTCAGGGAATAGAAGATAAAAATTGACAAGGGTCTTGAACAAGTACTTCAAAAAAGAGTACTGATGAATTTATTTTCAGGGCAGCAATGGAGAAACAGACATAGAGAACAGACCTATGGACTTGGGGGGAAGAGAGGAGGGAGAAGGGGAGATGTACAGAGAGAGTAACAGAAATTTGCAATGCCTTATGTCAAATAGATAGCCAATGGGAATTTGCTTATGACTCAGGGAACTCAAACAGGGGCTCTGTGACAGGCTGAAGGGTGGGATGGGGAGGGAGATGGGAGGGAGGCCCAAGAGGGAGGGGACATGTGTGTGCCATTCTTGCTGATGTATGACAGAAAACCACAAAATTCTGTAAATCAATTATCCTTCAATTAAAAAAATTAAAAAAAAAAAGAGTGTACCCTCCAAAGAAGACATACAGATGGCCAATAAACACAGGAAAGAATGCTCAACATCACTCATTATTAGAGAAATGCAAATCAAAACTATAATGAGGTATCACCTCATACCATCCTAATGGGCTGCCGTCTATGGGGTTGCACAGAGTCGGACACGACTGAAGTGACTTAGCAGCAGCACTCATACCAGTCAGAATGGCCATCGTCAAAAAAATCTACAAACAATAAATGCTTGGAGAGGATGTGAAGAAAAGGTGATGCTCTTGCACTGTTGGTGGGAATGTCAATTGATACAGCCACTATGGAGAACAGTATGGAGGTTCCTTTAAAAAGTAGCAATAAAACTACCATATGACCCAACAATCCCACTACTGGGCATACACCCTGAGGAAACCATAACTGAAAAAGAGACATGTACCCCAGTGTTCTTTGTAGCACTATTTACAATAGCTAGGGCGTGGAAGCCCGATGTCCATCAACAGATGAATGGATAAAGAAGGTATGGTACACATATGCGTGCGTGCATGATAGCCACTCAGTCATGTCCAACTCTTGGGACCCCATGGACTATAGCCTGCCAGGATCCTTTGTCCATGGGATTATCCTGGCAAGAATACTGGAGTGGGTTGCCATTTCCACCTCCAGGGGATCCTCCCGACCCAGAGATCCAACCCATGTCTCCTGCAGCTCCTGTATTAGCAGGTGGATTGCTTAACCACTGAGCCACTGGGAAGCCCCATGGTACATACATACAATGGAATATTACTCAGCCACCAAAAAGAACGAAATTGGGTCATTTGTAGTGACGTGGATGGATCTAGAGGCTGTCATACAGAGTGAAGTAAGTCAGAGAGAGAAAAACAAATATATAATAACGCATATAGATGAAACCTAGAACAATGGTACTGATGAATCTATTTGCAGGGAAGGAATGGAGATGCAGATACAGAGAATGGACTTGCGGACACAGTGGGGGAAGGAGAAACTGGGACGAATGGGCGACGTAACACAGACATATACACACACCATGTGTAAAACTGATAGCTGGTGAGAAGCTGCTGTATAACACGGGAGCCCAGCCAAGTGCTCTGTGATGATCTAGAGAGGTGTGGTGGCGGCGTGGGGAGGGAGGCTCAAGAGGGAGGTAATATATGCATCATTACAGCTGATTTGCATTGTTGTACAGCATAAACCATCATGATATTGTAAAGCCATTTTCCTCCAATTAAAAGTAAATTTTAAAAAGGGCATACTTAAACATCCAATAATCACATGAAAAGGTATTAAATGTCACTAGTAATCATGAAAATGCAGATTAAAACCACAAAGTTATACCACTACCTATCTACCAGCATGGCTAACATTTAGAAGTCTGACAATAACACATTTGTTGGCAAAGATGTTCAGCAAGACAAATTCTCCTATACTATTTGTGATAGTATAAATTGTTAAAACAACTTTGGAAAATAGTTTTTTAAGATATATTAAATTTAAAGAAACACATGACCAAAAAAATTCACTCCTAAAAATTCAACCCAATGTGAATGCATCCTTATGTGTGCTAAAAGACATAAAAAAGAATGTTCTTGAAAGCATTACTCATACAACATGCCAGTAATCAAGAACTTGTAATCAAATTATATATAAATTCTTATGCACCAAGAAGAAAATAACCAACAGGAAAAGCATATAGCAGATAAACACTTTTCAAAATAAGATATACAAATGGCCAATAACATTTGAAAAGATGTTAACCTTGTTAATCATCAGGAAAAGGCAAATTAAAACCACTATTCAGTAACACTAACCACCTACTTGACTAGCCAAAGGCAACCAGACAAATTTGAATGGTTTGACACTGAAACCGTTTGAATGGTTAGAGCTCTCCTATATTGCTGGTGGGAGTTCAAGCTTTTGCAAATCGGTTTGAACTGAAGTTAGGCATCAGGATGTGTATCTCCCATGACCCTATGACACAGTTATTCTTCCACTTTTAGGTACAGACCTAAAGGAAATATGGACACATTCATAGCAGCCTCATTTCTGTGATGGTCCTAAAATGAGACAACCCAAGTCCCTAGATAAGTTAGTTGTGATACAGCGATTCAGTGGAAAACTTGGCAGCAACAGAAATGGACAAACCAGATCTACATACAACCACCCAAGCAGACCTCATAAACATAATGTTGAAAGATGCAGGCATGAAGAATGCATAATGTATGAAGTCAAACAAACAGGAAAGCTCTCTGGGTAGGTTCAAGACACTGATTCAGAGGGGAAGGCGCCAAGATGGCGGAGGAGTAGGATGGGGAAAACACTTTCTCCCCCACAAATTCATCAAAAGAGCATTTAAACGTTGAGTAAATTCCACAAAACAACTTCTGAATGCCGGCAGAGGACACCAGGCACCCAGAAAAGCAACCCAACTCCTCGAAAGGAGGTAGGAAAAAATATTAAAGACAATAAAAGAGACAAAAGAGGGAGGGACGGAGTTCCGTCCCGGGAAGGGAGTCTTAAAAAGAGAGAAGTTTCCAAACACCAGGAAACCTTCTCACTGCCGAATCCGTGCCGAGCTTTGGAAGCACAGAGGACAACATAACAGGGAGAAAAAATAAATAAACAATTAAAACTCGCAGATTGCGAGCCCTACGGTAACTCCTCCAGCGGAGAAGCAGTGCAGACGCCTGCATCCGCCATTAGCAAGCGGGGGCTGGGCAGGGAGGCGCGGCGCGGGCTGCATCGCTGAGATTAAGAATCTGGCCTGAATACCCTGAGCACTATCTGAGCGAAATAATTTGGGCTAGCAAACCAGACTGTGGGATATCTACCATGCGAAAAGCCAGCCCTAACCTAAGACACCGCCAGCCCGCGCACGGAACAAAGGACTAAACAGAGGTAGCCGGCTGCAAACCTTCCCCCTCCGGTGACAGGCAGCCAGAGCCGGAAGGGGGCAATCGCA
>NW_011494912.1:576455-577158 GCF_000754665.1 Bison bison bison | reverse complement strand
CAGCCCCAGAGAGACATTATCTATAAAACTGGCTTCTTTGCTAACTAAAACTTATTAGGGGTCTGGACGGTCAACATCTGCCTGAGAAGGTGCGCCGGTTTTACACCCAGATAACCAACTGACGGGGAGGCGATAAGTCGCAGCATTGGCGCTCGCCAAACACCTCATCACCTGAGCTGCTCGGACCTGGGAAGAGCACAAAACGCAGCCCCAACTGAGTCTGCGCCTCTGAGGACTACCTGAGTGCCTGAACCTGAGCGGCTTGGACCTGGGAGGTGCATGCAACCCAGGGCCAGCCTCGGATTGTTCCCGGCGGAACAACCTAGAGCCTGAGCAGTGTGGGCAGGGAGGCTACACGCGCCGTGAGCGGGGGCAGACCCAGTGTGGCTGAGGCACTGCGAGCGCACGCCAGTGTCTTTTGTTTGCAGCATCCCTCCCTCCTCCCACAGCGCGACTGAACAAAGAGAAGAAATACAGCTCCACCCACCAGAACACCGACACAAGCTTCCCTAACCAGGAAACCTTGACAAGCCACCTCTACATACCCACACACAGCGAGGAAACGCCACAATAAAGAGAACTCCACAAACTGCCAGAATACAGAAAGGACTCCCAAACTCAGCAATTTAAACAAGATGAAGAGACAGAGGAATACCCAGCAGATAAAGGAACAGGATAAAATGCCTACCAAAACCAAACAAAA
>NW_011494912.1:575975-576355 GCF_000754665.1 Bison bison bison | reverse complement strand
GGAGGTAGGAAAAAATATTAAAGACAATAAAAGAGACAAAAGAGGGAGGGACGGAGTTCCGTCCCGGGAAGGGAGTCTTAAAAAGAGAGAAGTTTCCAAACACCAGGAAACCTTCTCACTGCCGAATCCGTGCCGAGCTTTGGAAGCACAGAGGACAACATAACAGGGAGAAAAAATAAATAAACAATTAAAACTCGCAGATTGCGAGCCCTACGGTAACTCCTCCAGCGGAGAAGCAGTGCAGACGCCTGCATCCGCCATTAGCAAGCGGGGGCTGGGCAGGGAGGCGCGGCGCGGGCTGCATCGCTGAGATTAAGAATCTGGCCTGAATACCCTGAGCACTATCTGAGCAAATAATTTGGGCTAGCAAACCAGACTGT
>NW_011494912.1:574253-575550 GCF_000754665.1 Bison bison bison | reverse complement strand
GAAATAATCACCCAAGTCCAAGAAACCCAGAGAGTCCCAAACAGGATAAACCCAAGGAGAAACACCCCAAGACACATATTAATCAAATTAACAAAGATCAAACACAAAGAACAAATATTAAAAGCAGCAAGGGAAAAACAACAAATAACACACAAGGCAATTCCCATAAGGATAACAGCTGATCTTTCAATAGAAACTCTTCAAGCCAGGAGGGAATGGCAAGACATACTTAAAATGATGAAAGAAAATAACCTACAGCCCAGATTATTGTACCCAGCAAGGATCTCATTCAAGTATGAAGGAGAAATCAAAAGCTTTTCAGACAAGCAAAAGCTGAGAGAATTCTGCACCACCAAACCAGCTCTCCAACAAATACTAAAGGATATTCTCTAGACAGGAAACACAAAAATGGTGTATAAACTCGAACCCAAAACAATAAAGTAAATGGCAACGGGATCATACTTATTAGTAATTACCTTAAACGTAAATGGGTTGAATGCCCCAACCAAAAGACAAAGACTGGCTGAATGGATACAAAAACAAGACCCCTACATATGTTGTCTACAAGAGACCCACCTCAAAACAGGGGACACATACAGACTGAAAGTGAAGGGCTGGAAAAAGATTTTCCATGCAAATTGGGACCAAAAGAAAGCAGGAGTCACAATACTCGTATCAGATAAATTAGACTTTAAAACAAAGGCTGTGAAAAGAGACAAAGAAAGTCACTACAGAATGATCAAAGGATCAATCCAAGAAGAAGATATAACAATTATAAATATATATCCACCCAACATGGGAGCACTGTAGTATGTAAGACAAATCCTAACAAGTATGAAAGGAGAAATTAACAATAACACAATAATAGTGGGAGACTTTAATACCCCACTCACACTTATGGATAGATCAACTAAACAGAAAATTAACAAGGAAAAAAAAAAAAAAACATGTATCTATAAAGCTCACTAAAGCAAAGCACAGTAAAATGAGGTATGGCAATAAAAGGCGTTAAATTTATCAAATAAAAAAAATAATAAAGTGCTGAAAAATTAAAGCTGTCAATTCTGTAATAGATATTTATTGAAAGTATCTTTTGAAATGGGGGTGAAAACACCTTCAGAGAAATGAAAGCTAAGGAAGCATGCACGAGCTATAAAAAATGATAAAGTCCTTTATGAATGATGATAATATCAAAACAAAACTGGGAAATACAGGAAGGAGTAAAGAACACTACGAACAGTCAATACATGGATAAACATTAGAAACTATTCTCTTTTCTTAATTTCTTCATGGTAAA
>NW_011494912.1:565049-574153 GCF_000754665.1 Bison bison bison | reverse complement strand
AAAATGAATAAAAAAAAAAAAAAAAAAAAAAACAGGAAAAAGGCCAAAAGGCTTCACAGGCAAATTCTATCATTTAGAGAAAAGTTGATAACCTATCCTTCTCAAACTAGTCCAAAAATTGCAGAGGAAGGAACACTCCCATGCTCATTCTACAAGGTCATTATCACCCTGATTACCAAAACCAAAGATATCACACAAAAAAAGAAAATGACATGCCTCGTATCACTGATGAACATAGACACAAAAACCCTCAACAAAATACTAGCAAACCAAATTCAACAATACATTAAAAGGATCATACATCATAATCAAGTGAGATTTATCCCAGGGATGCAAGGATTCTTCATTCTATGTAAATCAATCAATGTGATATACCACATTAACAAACTGAAGAATAAAAAGCATATGATCATCTCAATCAGTTCAGTTCAGTCACTCAGACACTCAGTTCAGTGTCCGACTCTTCGCAACCTCATGGACTGCAGCACCCCAGGCTTCCCTGTCCACCACCAACTCCCAGAGTTTACTCAAACTCATGTCCATTGAGTGAGTGATGCCATCCATCTCATCCTCTGTTGTCCCCTTCTCCTCCCACCTTCAATCTTTCCCAGCATCAGGGTCTTTTCAAATGAGTCAGTTCTTTGCATCAGGTGGCCAAAGTATTGGAGTTTCAGCTTCAGCATCAGTCCTTCCAATGAATATTCAGGACTGATTTTCTTCTCAATAGATGCAGGAAAAAGGGAAATGGTGTGATTAGGGATGTGTGCTGCTGCTGCTGCTGCTGCTGCTAAGTCGCTTCAGTCGTGTCCGACTCTGTGCAACCCCATGGACGGCAGCCCACCAGGGTCCCCGTCCCTGGAATTCTCCAGGCAAGAACACTGGAGTGGGTTGCCATTTCCTTCTCCAATGCATGAAAGTGAAAAGTGAAAGTGAAGTTGCTCAGTTGTGTTCGACTCCTAGTGACCCTATGGATTGCAGCCTACCAGGCTCCTCGGTCCATGGGATTTGCCCGGCAAGAGTACTGGAGTGGGTTGCCATTGCCTTCTCTGAGGGATGTGTGATTAGGTGGTAAAACTGTAAGAAAAAACAAGGAAGTGCTTACCATCAACAAAGATTGTCTCCCTGGCCAAACTCTAGCCGGGTTCCTAGGAGCCTCTTTTCGACTTCATCTCAACCTTGGCTTATAACAGCTACAGGCTCTCACTGCATTTCCTCACATTCAAAGGCTTCAATAAATACTAACACAGCTTCTAGCAGCAAAAGGCTCATCCCTAAGGTGACCTAAGTCCCCTTAAAGTGCCTGCCTGAGAAAGTGCAAGGCTGCCAAGAGGATTTACTGTTTGTTCTAGCCAACCCCTGAAGATAGGCCCCCAGCCATGCTTCTTATAGCAGAAGCTAAAAATCCTTCCTCTGTCCCTTTGAGATATGTCTCTTACAGCTCGGAGCTGTCCTTCTCAAGTACCTGAAAGCCATTCCTTTAAAATGTGATCTTCACAAAGCACAGAGGCCCAGTCTCATGGGAGGAGGGGAATCCTAAGGATAATTGCCAGTGAACAGACACAGCTTCCCTAATCAGCATTGATACTAACCAAGCCTTTGTAATGTTTCACGCACCTGACTTTATTGAGCCCCCACTTTCTCCCTACTCACTCATCCTTGCTTTAGGGCAGCGGTCCCCAATTTTTTTTGGCAACAGGGACCAGTTTGGTGGAAGCCCATTTCTCCAAGGTCCAGAGTTGGGGGGGGAAGAGTTGGTTTTGAGATGATTCAAGTGCATTATATTGATGGTGCACTTTATTTCTATTATTAATACATTGTGATATAAAATGAAATAATTATACAGTTCATCACAATGCAGTATCAGTGGGAGCCCTGAGCTTGTTTTCCTGCAACAAGAGAGGCTGTAAATACGGATGAAGCTTCACTCACTCACCCGCCGCTCACCTCCTGCTGTGTGGCCCGATTCCTAACAGGACCCCTGCTTTAACAGACAGTACCCAGTCACCTCTGTGCAAATCAAAGTTAAATCCAGCTGGGCCCTCTTTCCTGCTTCAATAGCATATTGCTGGTCAAAGTCTGTCCCCTTGGCACTTTAACTGGCATCTGGCTTTGTTTATCTCTGACATAAAAATGGGGGTGGGGGAGGCGGAGAGGGATGGCTAAGGTGCAAAGCTAGCTCCTGATGCTGAACTTCTAGTTCTTGACTAGGGTATTGGTGACACAAGGGGCTGCTTGCTGTTGAATTCTTGCCCATTTTTGATTTGTAACCACTTCTGTAGGTGTGTTACATTTCATCAATTTTTTTTCTCTTTTGATTTGTTTTAATTGAAGGATAATTGCTTGACAATGTTTTGTTAGTTTCTGCCATACATCCACATGAATCAGCCATAGATCCACTCTCCCTCTTGAACCTCCCTCCCACCTCCCACCCTATCCCACCCCTCTAGGTTGTCACAGAGCTCCAGGTTGAGCCTGCTGCATCATACAGCAAACCAGTTTTGATTTGTGACCATTTCTGTAAATGTGTTATGTTCCACTATTTTTAAAAAGGATGTTTGTTTTTGTTTTTGTTTTTTTAAAAAAAGCAAATTGACTCTACTTCCCCCTGGGAGGCTTGTACACAACCAATAGAATGTAAACACAAGTACTGCATCAGGAGAAAAACTGCGAGGATTTGGGTGTTGCTGATATGATTTACAGTAAGAAAGAATTAGATTTTTATGCATTTGCAACATTTCTGAGAAGCCACTTAGATAGATTTTAAACTGTTGCCATTGACTCTACACATTTAATGGTGTCTTTACATTTCCTTAAGTGTGTATTATAGCACAGGAACCTCCTAGGGACTAGTATCCTGGTAAACCGTGGACTGTGAAGGAAGTTGTGTCTTGCTGTTATTCTTTGTTTTTTCTTTAAATAATCACCTCCTCGCACAACCACACCAAAACTATCTGTAGCACAACCATCAATGAAAAAGACCGAAACCTATCAGAAAAGATCTTCTACAACTAAAGACGGAAATACACCAGTCGGAGGGATGGAATCATGATATAATCAAGTCCTATAACCCTCGAGTTGAGTGACCCACAAACTGGAGAATAATTATAATGCAGAGGAGCTTTCCAAGGTGGCGCTAATGGTAAAGAATCCTCCTGCCAATTCAGGAGACGCAAGAGACACAGATTCCATACCTGGGTTGGGAAGATCCCCTGGAGTAGGAAATAGCAACCTGTTCCAGTATTCTTCCCTGGAGAATTCCATGGACAGATGAGCCCTGCAGGCTACGGTCGCTGGGGCCACAAAGAGTTGGACACGACTGAGTGACTGAGCACAAGGAGAGGCTCCCCTACAGGAGCGAGAGTTCTGAGTCCCATCTCAGGCTCTCAGACCTGGGGCTTCTATGCTGGGAAGAAGGGGGCCCAGAGGGCTTGGCTCTGTAGGATCCTGGGGCTTAACTTCAGGAGCCCCAGGGGACTGGAGGAACAGAGATTCACTCTTAGAGGGTGCACACAGAATCTCACACACACTGGGACCCCGGGCAGGAGCAGTAACTTGATGGGAGCCTGGGTCAGACCTACACGCTGGTCTTAGAGGCTCTCCTGGGGAAGTGGGGGCAGCTGCGACTCACCCTGGGGACACCTACCGTAGCAGCAGCCATATTTGGGAGCTTGTCCAACTGCGCAGATGCCGATGTGGGCGGGGCCCACGTCTCAGTAGCATTAAGACCTGACCCTGCCCACAGCCTGCAGGTGTCAGTGCTGGAAGCCTTGGCCCGCCCCAACACCTAACTGGGTGAGGACACAGCCCCATTCATCAGCAGTTGTTGTTCATTCACCCAGTCGTGTCTGACACTCTGTGACCCCACTGACTGCAGCACGCCCGGCTCCTCTGTCCTCCACTATCTCCCAGCGTTTGCTCACATTCATGCCCATTAAGTCAGTGATGCTACCTAACCTTCTCATCCTCTGCCACCCCCTTCTCCTCCTGCCCTCAATCTTTCCCAGCATCAGGGTCTTTTCCAATGAGTTGGCTGTTCGCATCAGGTGGCCAAAGTATTGGAGCTTCAGCTTCATCGTCAGTCCTACCGATGAATATTCAGGGTTGATTTCCTTTAGGATTGGCTGGCTTGATCTCCTTGCTGTCCAAGGAATCCTAAAGAGTCTTCTCCAGCCCCACAGTTTGAAAGCATCAATTCTTCACCACTCAGCTTTCTTTATAGTCCAGCTCTCACATCTGTACATGACTACTGGAAAAACCATAGCTTTGCTTATATGGATCTTTGTCAGCGAAGTGATGTGTCTGCTTTTTAGTATGCTGTCTAGGTTTGTCATAGCTTTCCTCCCAACAAGAAAGCGTCTTTTAATTTCATGGCTGCAGATGCTGCCTAAAGTCTTCCCAGGACCACAGCTGCCTCTGGATCTGTATCTAGAGGCAGCCCTACCCAGGGATGGGCCAAGACCCAGTTCCACCCACCAGTGGGGAAGCCCTGGCCCTGCCCCCCCAGGAAGCCTGCTCTCACCACTAGACCAGCTTCATTCACCAGGGGGCCGACCCCAGACACAAGAAAACCACAGTCCCAACTGCCTGCGGACCAAGGCTGCCCACAGTAGGCTAGACCTTGCCCTGGGACCGGCTAGGGACTGGCTGTGCCCACTAGCAGACCAACACAAGCTTCAGGACACCCTGTACCCAAGTGTGCCAGAGCAGCCCTTTACCCCATGCCTGCAGTGATCTGACACCACCTCTGGCATCCCTGGGCGCTGTACCCAGACTCCAGAGTGCAGCTCTGCCTGCCAGTAGGCCTGCACTAACCCCAGGGCCCGGCTTCACCCCCTGCAGAGGGGGTGGGGAGGATCAGCTCCGGAGTCTTCTGGACCCTGAATCCACCCACCAATGATCCAGTACTATCCCCAGGGTTCCCTGGGGTTCTGCAGTCAGCCACTTCATGACCGAACCCTGCTAACCATGTCAACAGCATCCATACAAGGTATGGCCTGACAACACAGCAGGACAGGAGATAACCAAGCCTACCAGATATATTCACATTATAGGAGTCCCAGAAGAGAAAGGGTCACATTATAGGAGTCCCAGAAGAGAGAGAAAGGGGCTGAGGACATATTTAGAAACATGATAGCTGAAAACTTCCCTACCCTAGGAAAGGAAACAGTCACCCAAGTCCAGAAAGTGCAGAGTCTGGTACAGGATGAACCCAAAGAGGAACACACCAAGACACATTGTAATTAACATGAAAAAAATGAAAGAAAAAATATGAAAAGCAGCAATGGAAAAACAACAAATAACGTGCAAGGGCACTCCCATAAGGCTATCAGCTGATTTTTCAGCAGAAGCTCTGTAGGCATGGCGCAATATATTCAACATGATGAAAGGGAAAATCTACAACCAAGAACACTCTTCTCAGCAAGATGCTCCTTCAGATTTGACGGAGAAGTCAAAAGCTTTACAGACAAGCAAAAAACTAAGAGTTTAGCACCGCCAAACCAGCTTTACAACAAATAGAAGAACTTCTTTAGGCAAAATAAGAAAAGGCCACAACTAGAAATGAAAAAATCACAAAATGAAAAGCTCACCAGTAAAGGCAAACATATAGTAGAGGCAGGAAATGGTTCACAGGCAAAGCTAACTGGGAGGTTAAAAGACAAAAGCGGTAAAATCCTCTATGTTCACAGTAAGCATTAGGGATACACAAAACAATTGGATGTAAAATATGATGTCAAAAACAGTAGTTGTGAGGGAAGGAGTGTACAAATGCAGGGGTTTTAAAACTCATTAGAAATTAAGAGATCAGCAACTTAAAATGGCACAGTGGTTCAGTCGTGTCTGACTCTTTATGGCTCTATCTATAGCCTGCCAAGGCTGCTCTGTCCATGGGATTCTCCAGGCAAGAATACTAGAGTAGGTTGCTATGCCCTCCTCCAGGGGATCTTCCTGACTTTGGAATTGAGCCTGAGGCTCTTGCATCTCCTGCATCGGCAGACATGTTCTTTACCACTAGACGTACCCGGGAAGCATATATATATATCTATATATATCTATCTATCTATCTAAACCTCATGGTAATGGCAAACCAAAAATTTGTAATAGATGTACACACAAGAAAGACAAAGGGATCCAAAGATAGTCGTCATGAAAAATGTCAAATCACAAGAGAAGAGAACAAAAAAGGGAGAGAAAAGACCTACAAAAGCAAATACAAAACAATTAACAAAATAGCAATAAGAATATATGTATCAATAATTACCTAATTATGAACTAAATCCTCCCACCAAAACACATAAACTGGCTGAATGGATATAGAAATAAGACCCCTGTAACGCTGCCTACAAGAGACTCACTTTAGATATAGAGACACATAGAGAATGAAGATAAGGGGATGCAAAAAGGTATCCTATGAGAACAGAAACCAGAATAAGCCAGAGTAGCAAAACTTAGACAAAACAGACTTTAAAATAAAGACTGCTGTACCGCAGCATTATTTACAATTGTCAAGATTCGGAAGCAACTCAAGCATCCACCAACAGATGAATGGATTAAGAAGATGTGGTATGTATACACACAGTGGAATACTTCTCAGTCATGAAAAAGAATGAAAATTTCCCATTTGCTGCAACATGGATACATTTGGAAAACATTATGTTGAGTGAAATGAGTCAGACAGAGGAAGACAAATACTGTATGATATCACTTATATATGGAATCTAAAATACTGTAAACTAGTAAATAAAACAGAAGCAGACTCTCAGCATAGAGAATAAACTAGTGGTTACCAGTGCAAGAGGGAGAAGGGAAGGACAATACAGGGAGAGGGCGAAAAAGGGGGGGTGTTATATGAAATCCCCTGGATAAGGGAATGGCTTACTCCAGTACTCTTGCCTGGAGAATTCAGAGGAGGAGCCTGGTGAGCTATAGTCCATAGGGTCGCAAGGAGTTGAATACAACTGCGCGATTAACCCTTTATGTGAAATCGTGTATGTGAAACTTTTGAAAATCGTAAAGCACTATAAAATGTAAAGAATATTTTATTCAATGAACTAAAACACACATCAATAACTACATTAGTCATGCTTTCATCTCTGTGGACACATGATCAACAGCCATTAGCTGGCTAGTGGGTTGGCCAGAAAGTTTGTTCTTTCAGGAAATTGCAAATGAACTTTCTGGCCAACCCAATATTTCCATCAGTCTGCCCTCAAGTTTAACTAATAATATAAATTGAGTCCATTGTAAGAAGTACTGAATACTCCAGCCCCTTCCAAATTTCTAGCCAGCAATCATTTCCCTCCTTTTTTGCCCCCACGGCCTGTCTTGGACCCCAGCCCCAAACAGCAAATAAACTTTGGATGAAGTTTCTAAAAACAGCCTTGGAATTTCCTTCTGGGCTATATGCCTCAGGACCATTACAAGAGAGGGCTCAACCGATCTGTCCTGCAAAGACAAGAGAGAAAGGACTACTTGACTTTTAAAACTTCTGTTCCAACTGTGAGATTCTGCAGTTTCCTGATTAGACAGAATGAAGGATGGAAGCCTGGCATTTACCCATTAAAGCAATGACGAGTAGGTATAATTTGTGGTATCTCTAACTGATAGTTTGCATTTTAAGGTTAAGATATTTTATGGCTTCCAGATGGTCAGCTAACTTCTAGCCAGAGGAACATTACTGCAGAGTTTAAGAATAGCTATGATGCAAAGAGAGATTTTAATTATCATGTAAAGGAGCTAATTAAAAAGACATACAGTAGTTGGCTTTTCACATGCTCAAGCCTATAAAAATCAGTAGTTTAAAAAATTACCTTAAGGAGGAAATTGGAAAATTATTCAATTTGAAACAGAGACACTTGAGGAATTTCTCAAATTAGGGAACTGGAATTAGGTTAACTGCTTGTTTCTGGATGCCTTGATTTCCATCTTGTTCCTTCTATTCTGTTTTATGGCACAAACTCATGAAGGTTCTCTGAGTCTTTTCGCCTCTGTTTTAAAAAAAACATTTATTTGGCTGTGTGGGGTCTTATAGTTAAGCAGGATCTTTTGTCACATTGCACGGACTCTCCAGTTGTGCATGGGTTCCAGAGCACACGGGTTCAGTAGCTGTGACGCTGAGGCTTATTTGCTCCACAGCATGCTAGGTCTTAGTTCCTTGACCAGGGATCGTACCCCTGCATTGCAAGGTGGATTCTATTTTTTTTTTTTTTGGCTATGCCAGCTCTTAGTTGCAACATGTGGGATCTAGTTCCTTGACCAAGGACCGGACCTGGGGCCCCTACATTGGGAAGATGAAGTTTCAGCCAGTGGACAAATTGGGAAGCCCCTGCAAGGTGGATTCTTAACCACTGGACCAGCAGGGAAATCCCTCTTTTTGCTTCTTTGTTAGTTTATTTCTGGGAAAAGGCAGAGTCTCTTCAATCAATCAATCAAGCAAGCAAGCAATTGATCAATTTCTATGTCTCTGAACTTGACATCTGTATTCAGATCCAGATTCTTCCACATACTGGATGACCTTGGGCAAAGCACATAACATCTGAGCCTCAGCTTCCTGGTTTGTAAAATGATAAACCCTCTCCTTAGGGTTTCTGGAGCATACCATGAGGCAATAAAAGTTAGGCACATCTGCAGAGCTTTAGCATTTGCAGCTATTCACAAATGAGTTCAAGGACTGCAGAAGAGGGGTAACTAGTGGGTGGAATTCTACAGGCAGATATTCTGCAAGGCATTGTCTTCTCTGTGACTTCCTCTCCCTGGCTCCTGAGCTCTGGAGCACAGAAATATTTTGCAAGAGCATCAGAGGTTGCTGTTTGTAGGAGGGATGGGCTAAAAATCTTGTTGCAGTATACTGAACTCTCTGGATTTAATGATACAGAGCCAGAAAGCAACTGAATTCTGACACAGTGACCTTGAATCAACACTGTCTCCCCACTTCCCTACATGAGACATCAAGACCTCCTGACTCACCCATCCCATTTTTTCTGTTTGGCACCTTGGTGTAGCACTGGAACGAAAAGCTGAAAATGGCCAGCAAAGTCAATTTAAAATAAACCCCATTCATACTTTTTAACTTTGTGGACTCCAGTTGTCTTTTTTTTTTTTTTTTT
>NW_011494912.1:546643-564949 GCF_000754665.1 Bison bison bison | reverse complement strand
TTTAAAAGTTGAAATACAGTTGATTTGCAATGTTGTATTAGTTTCAGGGCACAGCAAAGCGATTCAGTTATACGTGTGTGTGTGTGTGTGTGTGTGTGTGTGCTCAGTCACTCAGTCGTATCTGACTCTCTTGCACCCCATGGATAGTAGCCCAACAGGCTCCTCTGTCCATGGAAATTTCCAGGCAAAGATACTGGAGTGGGTTGCAATTTTCTTCTCCAAGGGATCTTCCTGACCCAGGGATCAAACCTGTGTCTCTTGCGTCTCCTGCATTGGCAGGCAGATTCTTTACCCAGGAAGTCCTTTATTCTTCTCTTCAATTCTTCTCCATTGTAGGTTATTACAAGATATTGAAGTAGTTCCCTGTGCTACACAGTAGGTCCTTGTTGTTTATTTTATTTGTACTAAGTTGCTTCAGTTGTGTTTGACTTTTTACGACCTCATGGACTGTAGCCCGTCAAGCTCCTCTGTCCATGGGATTCTCCAGACAAGAATACTGGAGTGGGTTGCCATGTCCTCCTCCAGGGGATCTTCCCAACCCAGGAATCGAATTCTCATTTACCACTAGCGCCACCTGGGAAGCCCATCTATTTTGTATATAGCAGTATCTCGGAGAAGGCAATGGCACCCCACTCCAGTACTCTTGCCTAGAAAATCCCATGGAGGGAGGAGCCTGGTGGGCTTAGCAGCTGCTAAGTCACTTCAGTCATGCCAACTCTGTGCAACCCGAGAGACGGCAGCCCACCAGGCTCCCCTGTCCCTGGGATTCTCCAGGCAAGAGCACTGGAGTGGGTTGCCATTTCCTTCTCCATTGCAGGAAAGTGAAAAGTGAACGTGAAGTTGCTCAGTCGTGTCCGACTCTTAGCGACCCCATGGACTGCAGCCCACCAGGCTCCTCCATCCATGGGATTTTCCAGGCAAGAGTACTGGAGTGGGGTGCCATATCTGTTAATCCCAAACTCCTAATTTATCCCTCCCCGCCTTTCCCCTTTGGAAACAGTAAGTTTGTCTTCTGTGTCTGTGAGTCTGTTTCTGGTTTGTAAATACGTTTATTTGTATCAGGCCTCCGGGTTTCTTAAAGTCGCTCTAGCCTCTCCATGCTTCCTTTCCCTGCTTCCCATTGCAACTTGACCCATGGAGTTCATTTAACCTGAACAAACCTGAAGACCCCATATATGTCAGTCCTGCTTAGAGGCTGATATTTGTACAACCCAGTCCCCTCCATAGCTCTGCTAAGTGCAATAGGCTTGGCCAGATGCTATGAAAGGAAAAACATCCCTTCTTGACTCTTGCTCCCTGTTGGAAACCCTAATTTATTTGGCACCGAGCCTTCCTCTTGATGAATAAAAACCAGCTGACAGCTAATCCACAGCCTGTGGCATCTTTACATTTCTGAAGGGGGCGGTGGTTGAAAGCTGGAGGGGTGATGCTGTAGTGCAGAGGTCGAATGGACAGCCTGGTGACTGGAGTTAGCAATCCTGTACTCAACACTGAACTTTGCTAAAAAAGTAGATTTCAGTTACTCTCATCACAGGAAAAAAAGCATGAGGAGACGTGTTCATTTGCTTAATTGCAGTCATCATTTCACTTGCTATATATACATATATATCAAATCATTGTGTTGTACACCCTAAATATAAATAATTTTATATAAGAATAAAATGTAATCAATACATAGCTAACATCTTTATCTTAAAAGTGGCAGTTGTTATTATGAAAGCATATATTTATTTAAAATCATTGAAATTGTGCTTAAAACAGGTATCATTTATTGCATGGAATTTATAGCTCAATAAAATTGATTTTAAAAAAGAACAAAAGTCTACAAACAATAAATGCTGGAGAGGGTGTGGAGAAAAGGGAACCTTCTTACACTTTTGATGGGAATGCAAACTAGTACAGCCACTATGGAGAACAGTGTGGAGATTCCTTAAAAAATTGGAAATAGAACTGCCTTATGACCCAGCAATCCCACTGCCGGGCATCCACACTGAGGAAACCAGAATTGAAAGAGACACGTGTGCCCCAATGTTCATCGCAGCACTGTTTACAGTAGCCAGGACATGGAAGCAACCTAGATGTCCATCAGCAGATGAATGAATAAGAAAGCTGTGGTACCTATACACAATGGAACATTACTCAGCCATTAAAAAAATGCATTTGAATCAAAGAATATGTATATTATCATGAATATTATCATGTATATACAAAGAACATGTATATTATCAAAGAATGAAACTGGAGCTATTATACAGAGTGAAGTAAGTCAGAAAGAAAAACACTAATACAGTGTACTAACACATATATATGGAATTTAGAAAGATGGTAACGATGACCCTATATGCGAGACAGCAAAAGAGACACAGATGTAAAGAACAGACTTTTGGACTCTGTGGGAGAAGGCGAGGGTGGGATGATTTGAGAGAATAGCATCGAAACATGTACATTATCATATGTGAAACAGATCGCCAGTCCAGGTTTGATGCATGAGACAGGATGATCAGGGCTGGTGCACTGGGATGACCCAGAGGGATGGGATGGGGAAGGAGGTGGGAGGGGGGTTCAGGATGGGGGATACATGTACACCCATGCCTGATTCATGTCAATGTATGGCAAAAACCACTACAATATTGTAAAGTTTACTTTTAAATTGTAAAGTTTACTTTTAATTGGATGCTCCAATTAAAATAAATGAATTTTTTAAAAAAAGAACAATGGGACGAATTGGGAGAGTAGCACTGGCATATACACACTCCCATGTGTACAATAGACAGCTGGTGGGAGCTGCTGTGCAGCACAGGGAGCTCAGCTTGGAGCTCTGTGATGACCTAGAGGGGTGAGATGGGGGTGGAGGGAGGTCCAAGAGGGAGGAGATACATGTACACATATGGCTGATTGTGCTGTACGGCAGGAACCAACACTACATTTTAGAGCAATTATACTCCAATACTACTACTACTACTACTAAGTCACTTCAGTCGTGTCCAACTCTGTGCGACCCCATAGACGGCAGCCCAACAGGCTCCCCCATCCCTGGGATTCTCCAGGCAAGAACACTGGAGTGGGTTGCCATTTCCTTCTCCATTGCAGGAAAGTGAAAAGTGAAAGTGAAGTCGCTCAGTCATATCCGACTCTTAGCAACCCCATGGACTGCAGCCCACCAGGCTCCTCTGTCCATGGGATTTTCCAGGCAAAAGTACTGGAGTGGGGTGCCATTGCCTTCTCCATACTCCAATAAATAAAATTAAAAAGAAAGAAAGAAGGAAAGAGAAAGAAAGAACAGAAAAGCACAACTCTGAGCCCAAACCCATACACACAAACCAAAAATATTGCTGAGATTTCTGAGTAGGCTGAGGAATTACGGTGGGGGAAAAGGAACTAAAACAGCGAGAAGGCAACTCAGCTGTGCCAAATCAGAAACATTTCATGTTTCTTCAGGAAGAATTTTTTCCTTCCAGGAGAATTTTCCCCTCCAGAGTCATTCGCATGCAACTGTCTTTTTCGGAATTAAACAGTGGTCTGGGTGGTAAAGTTTGAAAGACAGACAGCGGTTAGGTGGTTCTCTACAAAATTACATCGATCAAACTGAGTAAAACCAAGTTACTTGTAAGTGGCAGAAGATAAAGGGAACTCAGGGGTTTCTGAACTCAGAAAATGCCAGCTAACATGCTTTTATAGGTCTGCACTGAGACATGAATATTCTAAGCTTGGGGATGTTCTTGTGGGTCTGGAAGGCACAGGGCAGATGTTTGCTTTATAGATACCCACAAAGAAGTTCTCCCATGTATTGGACATAAAAAGACTTTCACCTCCCAGGAGATTAAAAATTCTCCTTTGTTCTGTTTTATAGGAATAAAAACCTGTACGTACAACAGCAGACACAAATCAACTTCCAGTGGAGATGCTCTGTATTTCAGGCTGAAGAATATAAACAAGGGCCACTGTGGGTTAGCCTTATGACCCATTCAGACCAGGGTCTGTTCCTTTATTTCTTCTGTTCATTAATTCACTTACTTTTTCACCCAATAAGCATCATGAAACCGCCGCATGCCATGTGTTGAAGAGACGGGACATGGCTCTGACTTTTTAAAAAAATGTTATTTATTTAAATATTTAACTTTTGGCTGTGCTGGGTCTTTGTTGCTGCACACAGGCTTTCTCTAGTTGAGGTGCGTGGGTTTCTCATTGCGGTGGTTTCTCTTGTTGTGGAGCACGGGCTCTACAGTCTGTGGGCTCAGTAGCTGTCACACATGAGCTTAGTTGCTCCCTCTGCATGAGGGATCTTCCCGGACCAGGGATCAAACCCATGTCTCTTGCACTGGCAGGCAGATTCTTAACCATTGGACCACACAGGGATGTCCCCAGTTCTAACTGTAAATCTCTCACAGTGTGTTTGGTGAGAGCAATATGAACAAATAATCACAATGCAACATGATCACTGAGGTGAGCATTCACAGAGCTGTGGGAATACAGACAAAGGAGTAATTAACACGCTCTAGGCATTGGAGAAGGAAATGGCAACCCACTCCAGTGTTCTTGCCTGGAGAATCCCGGGGACGGGGGAGTCTGGTGGGCTGCCGTCTATGGGGTCGCACAGAGTCAGACACGACTGAAGCGACTTAGCAGCAGCAGCAGCAGCAGCAGACAATTAGGATGATTTTTCACATGCAGACCCACACAGACACACACACAAAGATACTCATCTGACAGAAATGTCTAGGGCCAGTTTGGTGAGAAGCCTGTGACTTTCAATATTCCCTTCAACAACCACAGTGAGTGTGGTAACCAAGCAGACCCTAGGAGGCTTTCCCAGAAGACACCCCTGCCCCACTTTGTCCTCCACCTGCCTTTTGTCTGTAGAAAAAGTTTAGTCCAAGAATAAATTTAATCAGAGAAGTGTGAAAATGCAGAAAGAGAAACAGTCACGCAAGACAAAATAATAATACTTTAGCCATTAAACAAAGTCAAGGACTTTTAGTTCTTGCTTGAGGACTATAGATAATATTCTGAGCCAAGTCCTTTTGAGCTGTTTTGCTGATACTGAAACCCCCACCAGGTGGAAGAAGTTAGCTGTATGCTGCCTACAAGCACATAGACCCCTTTGCAACCCCATAGACTATACGGCCCATCGAATTCTCCAGGCCAGATTACTGGAGTGGGTTCCCTTCTCTAGGGGATCTTCCCAACCCAGGAATTGAACCAGGGTTTCCTGCATTACAGGAGGATTCTTTACCAACTGAGCTATCAGGGAAGCCTTACGTAGATACCACCACACCTCTCAACCCCACCCAGACCAGTTGAAACTGGAAGGTTAATGATGCTGTCTCCCAATTACCTTACTACCAACCAATCAGAAGAATGTCCAAGAGCTGGTCATGCCCTGCTCCTTGAACATTGTAAGAGGGCTCACTACCCCTCCCAGGTGAGACACACAGTCTTGGGGGCATGAGCCTGCAGGGGTCCCCTTTGCCTGGCAAAGCAATAGAGCCATTTCTTTCTAATTCACCCCAAACTCTGTCTACTAGATTTAATCCAGCCCCAGTGCTTGGCCCCCAAATTTTGGCAACAGTGTATCATCTGTGGATTTCTCATCTAAACCTGAAAATAACAGAAAAATAAGTGAAGTTGTTCAGAGTGTCTCCAATTCCCGGATGAAGAGGATTGACAATCTTATTTCAAAGATCACCCTGTTGAAGCGTAAACCATCTTTTTGGGTATGAAGAAAACAGCACTTTGGTATAATGTATTCATTCATTTATTGTGTGTGGATGAACTTATTGATTGCCATTATGCAATTACACAGATACATTCCCCCCTAAATCCACTAGATGCTTGGATTTGCTTACGTCATTCTTGACTTCCATTCTTCTTTCTGGCTTTCCTTTGCTCCTTTTTTTCTTTGACGTAACTTCAACCTACTTGTCCTTCTAGGCAGTTTGTTGTTGCTTAGTCGCTACGTCATGTCCGGCTCTTTTGCAACCCCATGGACTGTAGCCTGCCAGGCTCCTCTCTGTTCATGGGATTTCCCCAGCAAAAATACTGGAGTGGGTTGCCATTTTCTTCTCCAGGGGATCTTTCTGACCCAGGGATCAAACCCTTGTCTCCTACATTAGCAGGCAGATTCTTCACCACTGAGCCACCAGGGAAGCCCCCTCCTAGGCAAACAGATCAACAGAAAAAAACAAGTCACTTGCAAATTTTCTGACATTCTGAAAATGCAGGTTAATGATAGAGGATTCTGGAGCTGACTCTGTAATGGAAGAGGGAGGGTCCCGCTCTGCCCACTGGTTTCTCCAACAGTGGCCCACTCCTCCCAGCTGTAGATGCTTGAGGTCTCCCCAAAGGCTCAACTCCTTTCCTGGGGCTGAAAGCCAGCCTGGCTTTGAGTTGTCAGTGAGAGGCTGGGACATAGGGAGATCGTATGGAATAAGGTTCAGGGGCTCAGTCAGCATCTGGTGGGCCATGCTGCTGATCCGGACACACAGATCAGTCTCTCCTCGCCTCCTGGTTCTCTCTCTGATCCCTGCCTGGTAGCTGTTAGTTCAGATGCCCTTCTTTTTTCCTGGTAGGTCTTCTCTCCCAGGGAAGTAGTCAGGCCCCTGTCCTCCTAACCTGTGACCAGGGATCTATGACCTGATAACAGACCCGTGTGGTATGGATCAGATCCTTGAATATTTCCTGTCCCCAGGTGATCTGGGACTCAGTTACTGGACCTATCACGTTCCTTGGATACCACGTTTCTTCTGCCTGCGTGGGCCTCCTCCATCCCCTGCTGTTGATTCTGCCCACTCCCTCAGTGCCTGCCGCCACACCCCTCTTGCGTCCCTTGAACCCTAGGAACACCGCCCTGTGAATGGCCCCCAGCCCCACCTCCACCAAGAAGACTGCCCTCAGTCTGTCTCATCCCCCTGGAGTTGGGGCCCCTGCACAATGATGAAAAAGGGTCATTTGCAAGGTTTTCTTCAGTTTGTTTGGGGCAGCGTTTGCTAAAGCATGATGCCCCAGATCTCTAATGGAATCTGAGAAAAACGAGGTAGTCTGTGGATGGGCCATATTCTGTAAAAAGGTTAATCCCTCAATGTGCATTATGAGCAAAGATAGCTTTCGAAACAATTCCCTGAAGAATGGCAGTGGCCTAACATGGTTCAGAGCATGAAGTTTAGGGTTAAATTACTGGGTTTAAACCTTGGCTTTTGCACTTACCAGTTGTGGGAGCTTGGCAGTTACTAAATGGCTCTGTGCCTCAGTTTCTTCATGTGTTAAATAGGCATGGTAGGGACTTCCCTGGCAGTCTCCTAGTTAAGACACCACACTTCCAGTGCAGGGGACACAGGTTCCATCCCTGGTTGGGGGACAAAGATCCCCCAACATACAGTGGGGTGTGCCAAAACATAAACACACACATCAACACCCAAATGGCTCTTAAAAAATGATAATAATAGTATCTGATACAGGGCTCTTACAAGGATTAAAATGAGTTAATGCGTGTGAAACATTAAATAAGTTAAAACACATGTGTTAACAGAATGACACATTGTAAACATCTAATAAAATTGGCTTTTTTTACTTTGTGGCTATTATTGTCTAAGATGCAGTTGATTGAAGAGAAAAGTGAGTTTGTTTAGTTAAAAATTCTCTGCATAATAATACCACTGGTGCATGTGTGTGCTTTAGCTGCTCAGTCTGACTCTTTGTGACCCCATGGACGGTAGCCCGCCAGGCTCCTCTGTCCGTGGAATTCTCCAGGCAAGAATACTGGAGTGGGTAGCCATTCCCTTCTTCAAGGGAATCATCCTGACCTAGGACCCATGTCTCCTGTATTGCAGGCAAATTCTTTACCATCTGAGCCACCAGGAAAGCCCAATACAATTGGTATGTAAACAGTAAGAGACTTGTAAATATATCCATTAGGGATGGTTGTGGTTGCCATGAACAAACCCCCAATTTCAGTGGCTTCAAGTGCAAGAATTTTATTATTTTCGTTGCAATACAGGATAGCTGTTTCCAGTTCGCAGGTACACTTGCTCCATGTAGTGTTCAGGGCTCCAGGGTCCCTCTACCTTGAGGCTCCTCTTGCCCCTTTGGGTCTCCTCATCACCTGCATGGTCAAGGCTGTGTTGCCATCTTCAGATTCTAGCACACAGAAAAGGCAAGGAGAAGAGTGTCTTAAAGTCCTTGGCCTGGCAATAGCCACACTGCTTCAGCTCACATTTCACTGGCTATATTCATACCTAACTGCCGGGGAGACCAAGAAGAGGAGCGCAGCTGTGTTCCAGGGTTGTTTTTGTTTTTGGTTTAAGTTGATGTATACGGGCTCCCCAGGTGGCTCAGTGGTAAAGAAACTTCCTGACAGTACAAGAGAAGCAGAAGAATCGGGCTCAATCCCTGGGTCAGGAAGACCCCCTGGAGTAGGAAACGGCAACCCATTCCACCATTCTTGCCTGGAAAATTCCATGGACAGAGGAGCCTGGTGGGCTGCAGTCCATGGGGTTGCAAAGAGTTGGACATGACTGAGCACACACACACAGATGCACATAACTGCTTTATAATTATGTAATTGCACAATGTTGTATTAGTTTCTTCTGCACAAAGAAGTGACTCGGCTATACGTATACATATATCGCCTCCCTCCTGGACTTCCCTCCCACCCCCACCTCCCATCTCACCCTGCTAGGTCATCACAGAGCTCCGAGCTGAGCTCCCCGTGCTGTACAGAAGCTTCCCGCTGGCGATCTATTTTGCATAGGGTGAGGTGTGTGTTTCAGTGCTACTCTCTCAGTTTGTCTCATCCTCTGCTTCCCCCGCGGTGTCCACATGGCCCGTCTCTACCTCTGCATCTCTATCCCTGCCCTGCAAATAGGTTCACCTGTACCATTTTTCTAGATGCCACATATATGCATTAATGTACGGTATTTGTTTCCCTCTTTCTGACTTACTTCATTCTGTATGACAGACTCTAGGTCCATCCACATCTCTACAAATGGCCCAATTTTGTTCTTTTTTATGGTTAATATTTCACTATATACATGTACCACATTTTCTTTAGCCATCTATCGATGGTCAGCATCAAAAATCTACAAACAATAAATTCCGGAGAGGGTGTGGAGAAAAGGGAACTCCCTTGCACTGTTGGAGGGGAATGTAAATTGATACAGCTATTACGGAGAACAGTATGAAGATTCCTTTAAAAAACTAAAAACAGAACTACCATATGACCCAGCAATCCCACTCCGGGGCATATCTCCTGAGAAAGCCATAATTCAAAAAGATATATGTACCCCAATGTTCATTGCAGTGCTACTTACAATAGTCAAGACATACAAGTAACCTGAATGTATTCCAGGTTTTGATGGGGAACTAGCTGACTCTGAGTATAAACGACTGAAATTTGAGAAACATTGCTTATGGTGGGAGGAGCTGGCGAGGTGGCAGGATTCTTTTTAATTCCAAGGCCAAGAAGCAAATTGGTAGTTAAGGGATTCCCTGTGACAGGAAAGACCTGAAGAGTTTTGGGCCTATGGAGAATTAACACTGAGTTTTACTTTTCTCTGTTCTCCTTTATAATTCTCATGATGCTGTCTGCTCTTAGAGAAAACCTATTACATACTTCCTTTGAATTGGGGGTGACTGGGACATGAAGGATGGGTGATGGAGAGAATAATGTCCCCTGAAATACCACAAACATGTTATCACCCTAATCCCCAGAACCTATGAATGTATTAGCTCACGTGACAATTTTATTATTTTTTCTTTTCAAATTAATATTTCTATTTCATTTGGAAAAACAGCTGGAAGTGGAATTACTAGATTGTATGGTAGTTCTAGTTTTAATATTTTGAGGAGCCACTATACTGTTTTCCATGGTGGTGGCACCAATTTACATTTCCTCCAATAGTACCCGAGGGTTCCCTTTTCTCTGTATCCTTGCCAATATGTGCTGTATCTTGTCCTTTTGACAATAGCCATTCTGACTCGTGTGACATGATATCTCATTGTGGCTTTGATTGACATTTCCCTGATGATTAGTTACTTAGAACATCTTTTCATGTGTTTGTTGGCAATATGTATGTCTCCTTTAGGAAAATCGCTAGTTAGGTCTTTTGTCCATTTTCAATCAGATAGTTAATTTTTTTCTTTTTGATATGAGTTGTATGAGTTCTTTATATACCTTTGGATATTAAGTGGGATATTTTGTTTGCAAATATTTTGGGTAATTTGAAAAAGAATGTTTATGGCAATTTTTCACAGTGGCAAAAGAAAACTAATACAGAGACCTATGCCCTTGGTTGAGAAAAATGTTGAAGAGGGGGCATGCAGATGTGGAAAAATATTGACTGGGAAACTAAGGGTTTTGAGGACAAGGTGACAAGTACAGCCAGGTGAAGGTGAGCAATCCCAAGGAGTCTCAACCTTAGGACTGGGAGAGGGCACTGGACTTCCTACAGCAACTATGATGGAGGATGTTAAAGAAAAGAGTAACTGAGGAGCCTGGAGAACTTTGGGACAATTGGTTTTTGTGACCTTGGCGATGGAGTAAGTTAAGGATGCTGCTGCTGCTGCTGCTGCGTCACTTCAGTCGTGTACAACTCTGTGCAACCCCATAGACGGCAACCCACCAGGCTCCCCCATCCCTGGGATTGGGTTGCCATTGCCTTCTCCAAGTTAAGGATAGCTAAGACAAAAATCCCATTAACTACTACTTATTCCAGAAATTCTGCCTGCACCATGAGAACTCTAGTAACCTTGTTCTTCTCCAAAGTACTAGCAGAGTGTTTTGGGCTGTTCCACATGAACTACTAAAAATTATGCTTTCCTGAGTATTTTCTCTAAACAAGTTGTTGCATTCAGCAAAATAACAGCAAAAGGAAGTTGCAGTTCCCAAGGTTAGCTCCAGAGACTTCATGGAAGCACCCAGCAGAGCTAGTCCTGAGGTCAAGCCACTGCCCACTGGAGAGAGGTCCTTGTTTTTTATCCACCAGCAGATACAGGTTGACTGGGGGGAAAAAAAAGCCACAATGTGAATTGGTTGGGAGCAGAATGTACAACATGAGTAAAACTTTTACTGGGGGCAAAATGAGGACTATAAACTGGGAAACTGCATCTCGGATATCTCTGAGAAACCCTTCCAAAGAGCTGGGGGGAAGGTCAGTATATATATGATTTAGTAAAGGAGGAGTACATGCAATTAAGCACATATTTTTTTGCAGAAGGTTACTGCTAATCACAAGGAGCAGATGTCCTACCATGAAGGATTTTAGTGCTTTTCTAGATAGAAGGAGATATAAGATTTGGGCTTATAAAATCAGCTTCTGAAAAGACCTATTTGAAGACCTGTTCTGCCAGTTTTTGCCAGAGCACAAGAGTGCATTATTGCTGATCTCCACCCTGAACTCCTTTCCGAGGGCATTGAAGGTCAGCAACTGCAAGGGCCCATGATTTAATCCTTGTAGAGGTAGATGGCAAGTGCCAACTTGTAGCTCCAGTAATTTGGCCACCTGTTGTGAAGATTCAGCTCATTGGAAAGGACCCTGATGCTGGGAAAGATCGAAGGCAAAAGGAGAATGCGGCGGCATAGGACGAGATGGTTAGACAGCATTACTGACTCAACAGACATGAATTTGAGCAAACTCCAGGAGATAGTGGAGGACAGGGGAGCCTGGCATTCTGCAGTTCATGGCGCGAAGAGTCAGATACAACTTAGTGATTGACGAACAACAATTTGTAGTTGGCATATATAACAAGAAAGGCATTGTGGAGTGTTCAGACACATTTAAGATGATTCTGGAGAGTCAAGGTCAGATTGTGGACAAGGAAAACAGAATTCTAGTCCTTAAAAAGAGGATGCAGCTCAGTGGTTGAACAAATGCCTCTAGTTGCCCTTCTCTGACCCTGAACAACCACATCTGCTACTGTTAACTTGAGCAGGACTTGCCAGGTAGGACTAGAGCTGGCATGAGGCCTAGTGGTGGGGGGGCGGGTCAGGGAGTGGGACTGCAGAGTGGAGGGGCTTTGTGGCTGCCCCTCTCATGGATGGGCTTCCCAAGAGGCTCAGTGATAAAAAAAAATCTGCCTGCCAATGCAGGCAGATGCAGGAGATGCCGGTTTGATCCCTGGGTCGGGAAGATCCTCCGGAGAGGAAACGGCAACCCACTCGAATATTCTTAATTGGAGAATCCATGGACAGAGAAGCCTGGTGGGCCACAGTCCACAGAGTCCCAAAGAGTTAGACATGACTGAGTGAGCACAAACACAGTCTCATGGGTGGTTCCAGCCCCTGGTCATTCTTGTTCTTTCTGAGCTGCCTGGCCCACTCAGGCCAAGGTCCTGCTGATCCATGTCAACATCACACAACATCTGTGTGGTCCATGACACGAAGACCCAGTCTCTTGGCCTCTTCTTCACACCCTCACCCCACAGCCAGAGCCAGCACTGGTCCTATGAAGGCTTTTAGTCATAACAACAGCTGGCCATGAACAGATTAGGCTTCCCAGGTGGCGCTAGTGGTAAAGAACCTGCCTGCCAATGCAGGAGACATAAGAGGTGCAGCTTCCATCCCCGGGTTGGGAAGATCCCCTGGAGGAGGGCATGACCACCCGTTCAGAATCCTTGCCTGGAGAATCCCATGGACAGAGGAGCCTGGTGGGCTACAGTCCATGGAGTCACAAAGAGTCAGACATGACTGAAGGGACTTAGCAGACAGACAGTGAGAAGTCACCTTCCTTGCTCCTTCTCTATAAGTTTCTCCTTTTTGCACTCAGAAATCTGACAGCTCGTTTGGTTGATATCAATGTGAATTAAGTTAAGAAAAGTTATGTATTTAAATACAATAGAGGCTTGTGCATATGAAGGACTGGGGTAAGATTCATCTACACTTGAGAAGAATGTCAGGGCCTGGGTACTTCCCAGCAAAGGAGCCGTCCTCGGGAGAAGTGTGGGGATCCCCAAGTGAGAATTAGAACGGGTCCAGCAGCATGTAGGAGGGAAGCATGCTACCCCAGCAGCTCCTTGGGCTTGGTCCCCTGGAAGGCTTTTGACAAGGCCAGCGTTAGGCCTTGTTGTTTCACGTAAGTGTTATTTACTTATTGAGATTTTTTCATATGGATCATTTTTAAAGTCTTTATTGAATTTGTTACAATACTGCTTATGTTTTGTTTTTTTGGCCATGAGGCATCTGGGATCTTAGCTCCTCAACCAGGGATCAAACCCACACCCCCTGAATTGGAAAAAGTTAGTCACTCAGTCCTGTCTGACTCTTTGTGACCGCATGGACTGTAGCCCACCAGGCTCCTCTGTCCATGGAATCCTCCAGGCAAGAATACTGGAGTGGGTTGCCATTTCCTTCTCCAGGGGATCTTCCCAACTCAGGGATCAAACCCAGGTCTGCATTGCAGGGAGACTCTTTACCGACTGAGCCACCAAGGAAGCCATGGAAGGCAAAGCATTAATCACTGGACAACCCAGAAAGTCCCTTTCCTAAGTGCAATTGAATAATTTTGGTTTCGTGATTTGTTTGCTAGCTATTTGCCTCTACTTCACTAGACTGTAAGCTTCCTGAGGGCAGGGAATATGCGTCCAGAATACCCTGCAGGCAGTGGCACACCAGCAAGTACTCAATAAATGCAATTAATGAATAAGTCAGGGACTAGATACTTTGTAGATTCGTAGATATGTTTGTGGGTAATTTTTCCATAAAAAGTGGCATATGGTCAGGCTCTCTGATCGGGTTCCATGGAATGAGGACTGGAATGCTAAAAGGGCCTTAAAAGGGTCTCTTGAGTTTTCAAAGGAATCTAACTTCTGGCAGAAAGAAGCATTTTAGGGAAAAATACAAGCTGAGGGCTGCCATGAAACTTGGCCTGTAGGCAAGGATTGTTTTTTCATATCAGATCCTACCAGGAAAAGATACAAAATGTACTTGCCCATTATATGTATCGTTATTTAAGTAATTAATTAATATTTGGCCACACGGCTTACGCGATTTCAGTTCCCCAACCAGGGATTGAACTAGGACCACAGCTGTGAGAGCCTAAAATCCCAACCCCTTAGGCCACTAGGGAATTCCATATTTATCATTGCTTAGAAATTATATACATGTGTCACTGTCATGTATATTTTCAATATCAATACATGCAGATTTCTTTCTCATGAATGTTTGATGAACGTTCTAATATTTTATTTATCTAATATAGACGTCCTAATATTTTATTTTTGTGCCCTAGTGGGCTGTCTTATGCACCCACTGTGGAAGTCACTGCTGCTGGCTGATGAGATCGTGGTCAGAGGAGTAGGCGCTGGGGTGGAGGGGGTGGCCTACAACTCTCAGACAGGTGGACCCCCTACCTACTACTACTAACAGCAATAGCAACCAATATTTGGGCTTCCCTGGTGGCTCAGATGATAAAGAATCCACCTGCAATGAGGGAGACCTGGTTTCAATCCCTGAGTTGGGAAGATTCCCCTGGAGGAGGGCATGGCAACCCACTCCATCCAGTATTCTTGCCTGGAGAATCCCCATAGACAGAGGAGCCTGGGGGGCTACAGTGCATGGGGTTGCAAAGAGTGGGACACAACTGAAGGGACTTAGCACAACCAATATTTATTGGGTGATGAGAGGTTGAAGTACAAGGACCTGACCATGTGTGACTATAGAACTCTGACCCTTAAACCCTCCAGCAACCAGCCTGGGAAGCCCAAATGTAGTACCTGATACCAATGGCTCAGAGTGGTCAGGATTTGGTCAGTAACTGTCCAATTCTCTGATTTTTGTTTCCACTTAGGTCCCAACTTGAAAGTGAAAGTGAAGTCATGTCCGACTCTTTGCGACCCTGTGGACTGTAGCCCGCCAGGCTCCTCTGTCCATGGGATTCTCCGTCCATGGGATTCTCCAGTCAAGATACTGGAGTGGGTTGCCATTTCCTTCTCCAGGGGATCTTCCCGACCCAGGGATCAAACCAAAGTCTTCCACATTGCAGGCAGACGCTTTAACCTCTGAGCCACCAGGGAAGCCCTTGTGGCCAAGCAAATAAAGCCAGATATGTTCCCTTAACCAATCACAGAGGAAGCCCTACTGCTGGTCTTCCTTCCTCCACCTTCTCCAGGCCAACAGCCTCCAGTCGGGGCATTTGCGAAGCCTCTTCTTCCCCTTTCCTTTCCACTGTAAAGCTTTCCCTCTTCTCTGAGTGTCTTTGAGTCTCTGCCAAACACAAGTGATGGTGGCTGACTCCTGTCAGTGAAAGAAAGTTGCCTGCCATACCGGTAAACAAAGGATATTGCAGCCATCAAGCCATCATACCACAGCTGCCCTGACCATGAGCCCTGGGAGGAACTCAGGATAGAAACAGGATACCCCCATGAAGCCATCAGCCCCTGCAGCCACCCTCCCCGCCCCCAACAGTGCACCCTGAGAAGACTCAGGATGGGAGAACATGGGATACTGGCCCCAGAAAACTGAGGTGCCTGTTAAAGGAATGATTTCAAAGAGCCCAGACGTTTGCCTCTTCCCATACATAGAAAAACACTAAATTTATTAACTTGAGACATCTGATTTTCTTTAATTAATAGTAATCTTTTGACGTTCTGACCATCTGATCTTTGTTGCAAGAAAGAAAAGAAAGTGAAATCGTTCAGTTATGTCCAACTCTTTGCGAACCCATGAACTGCAACCTGCCAGGCTCCTCTGTCCATGGGATTTTCCAGGTAAGAGCGCTGGAGTGGGTAGCCGCTCCCTTCTCCAGGGGATCTTCCCAACCCAGGGATTGAACCAGGGTCTCCTGTATTGTAGGCAGACTCTTTACCATCTGAGCCACCAGGGAAGCTCTTACATATACTGGCTCCTCTCTTACTTCTTCTGAACAATTTCTCAGAGTTGTCTGAGAGGCCACGTTTTGGGCTTAAGTCCTCTGTTCTGTCTTCCAAATAAAACAACGTTTAGGTTGTGAAGATTTTTCTTTCTTCAGTCGATGCTTGCAGCAGCAAATTGAATATACAGCCTTTGCTTGTCCTCAGTTGAATTATCTGGGTTTATTTCCATACTGTTGACTGTATGCCTGTGCTGTGCTTAGTTGCTCAGTTGTGTCCTCTCTTTGCAGCCCCATGGACTGCAGCCCACCAGGCTCCTCTGTCCATGGGGATTCTCCAGGTCAGATACTGGAGTGGGTTGCCATGCCCTTCTTCAGGGGATCTTCCCAACCTAGGGATCGAACCCAGGTCTCCTGCATTGCAGCCAGATTCTTCACTATCTGAGCCATCAGTGAAGCCTAGCCCTGTGCTAAGTGATTTATACATATTTATCCTTGTAACTGGGCTTCCCAAGTGGTGCTAATGGTAAAGAACCCACCTGCCAATGCAGGAGACTTAAGAGACAAGGGTTCAGTCCCTGGGTTGGGAAGATCCCTTCGAGGAGGGTGTGGCAACCCACTCCAGTATTCTTGCCTGGAGAATCCCCACGGACAGAGGAGCTTGGTGAGCTACAGTCCATAGGGTCACAAAGAGTCAGACATTACTGAAGCAACTTATCATGCAGGTACACATCCTTGCAACTTCAGGAGGTAGCAGTATGGATATTATCCCTATTTTACAGCTGAGGAAACATATGAGACCCAGAAAAGTTAACTAACTTGCATAGATTCACAGAGCTAAGTGGTGAATCTAGGTGGATGTGTATGTGGTGCCTGGCACACAATGCAGACCCTTGGCACACTCAGCAGCTTGGTCTCTCCCTGTTTATTTATCCCCCTCATTGTAGTCTTTCCCCCACTGTACTATGACTCCTTGAAGTGGAGGAAAGGATAGAGTCTGTCTTTTTCTTTAAAAAGAAACTTTGGCATTGAAACATGTATATTACCATATGTGAAATAGATCTCCAGTCCAGGTTCGATGCATGAGGCAGGGTGCTCAAGGCTGGTGCACTGGGGTGACCCTGAGGAATGGGGTGGGGAGGGAGGTGGGAGGGGGGTTCAGGATGGGGAACACATGTACACCATGGCTGATTCACATCAGTGTGTGGTAATCACTACAATATTGTAAAATAATTAGCCTCCAATTAAAATAAATTAATTAATCTTAAAAAGGAATAACAACAACAACCAAAAGAATGACAACAATAAAAAAGAAACTCTAGTAGGATCCTTCCACAATGTATAATATCAAATTATCACAATGTATACTTTAGATTCTTAATTTCTTTTGTCATTGATACTGCCAATAAAGTTGGGGGGAAATAAGCAAAAGAATAAAACCCCTCCGATGAAATAAGGAAAAGCTAAATACTATGTAACCTCTTAATGTGAAATCTGAAAACAAAAACACAAACCTGGAATCATACAGAGAAGAGATTGGGGGTTGCCGGACGTGAGGGCTAGTGGGAGAAGTGAGTGAAGGTGGTCAGAAGGTAGACACTTCCGGTTATAAGATAAATGCCATGGGAAGGTAATGCCCAGCATGGTGACTTTAGTCAAAGATACTGTTTTGTTTATTGGTGAGTTGCTAAGAGAGCAGATCTTCAAAGTTCTCATCATAAAAAAAAAATTGTAACTTGCTATGGTGATGGATGTTAACTAGATTTCTTGGCAAGAACATTTCACAGTATATACAAATATCAAATAATTATGTTGTACACCTGAACCTAACTTAATGATGGATTCCAATTATATCTTAATTTAAAAAAGTCAAATAACAACTCCAGTATCTGCTGTAATGTTCAGGCTTTTATGAGAGTGAGGGCTCAACCTCTCTGCTTCTGGAAGAATAACTAGATTGGCAAAGCTATAGGAAAAAGATGAACCCCTGGTTTTCCTTGATGAACTTTCAAGTATTTTTTTAAAGATAAACTGGACTGTATTATAATTAAAAGCTTTCTTATTCAATGAAACACTATTAATAGAACTAAAATATTTACAAATAATTTTCTGACAAAGGACTTATATCCAAAATATATAATCTCAAAACTCAACAAGGAAACAAACAATTCAGTTTTTTTAAAAAAATGGTCCAAAGATTTGAACAGACATTACACCAATTAAGATATTTAGATGGCAAAGTGTTTTTAACTTTGGTGATGGATTAGGGTGAGATGTGAGAGGTTTTTAACAGGCAAGCAAAAGTAACACAGTCCAGGAAAAGCTGCTTGTCATCTGGATCATGGTTGATGAATGAAAAATATATCTGGAATCACAACCCTTGGTGACCTATGGACAGAAGTATATCAACTTCCTTCCTTTCAGCTTGCTATACAAACAACTATACTAATAAGCCTCTTTTAAAAGTGTTTGTGCATGTTCCCACATGGATATTGCCATATGCAAAACA
>NW_011494912.1:545879-546543 GCF_000754665.1 Bison bison bison | reverse complement strand
GGGATGGGGTGGGACACGGGAGGGAGGTTTAAGAGGGAGGGGACATGTGTATACATGTGGCTGATTCATAGTGATGTGTGGCAGAAACCAGGACAATATTATAAAACAATTATCCTCCATTAAATTTTTTTTTTTTTTACATTTGTAGTTTAGCTGAAATTTATGCTTAGAAAGATTTTTGGAGCCATCCACAAGAAATTTATTTTAAAGTTGAGAATTGATTTGCTTTTTGGGAACAGGTGGAATGAAACCCAGATTCCCTGATGAGCAGGCCACACAGCCACTGAGGTCTAATTTTGTTGGTTTTACTAGCTGGACTGGGGGCAAGTGGCATGTAGACAGATGGCAGTCATTGACTGAGGGAGGTCACCCACACTTTCAGGAGCCTCTGGGCACAGAGCGATTGATGGCTGTGTAAATGGGCCCTTTAATCTCTGTGTATGTAGTTTAAGTGGCTAGGTGTGCTCCTTTTGGGTGTGAGAATTTACTCAGCAGGCAGAAGCTATTTAGTTCTGTTCCTTCAGTTCAACATTCATACAGCATGTTGGCTTTAGTCCAGAGTTTTCTTTCTTCCATCAAGACACGCAAGCAACCGGAGAGCTCCATCAGCCTTGCTTGCCTTGACACCACTGATTTCATAAGCAGCTGCCTACATTAAATATTC
>NW_011494912.1:543036-545779 GCF_000754665.1 Bison bison bison | reverse complement strand
TATTCAGCTGCTTATGTTTTTTGCATATCTAACGTATACCAGCAGGTTCTTCAAATTTTGGTGTCATTGACCACCATTGAGAATCTGATGGAAGTTATGAGTGTTTCCTCCCAGAATAAAGAGTGTTTACAAACTTCTGGAATCTTCTAGACATCCCTGGGGAGAGAAGCTGATTAGGGACATGGAACAGTTCTTTTAAGCAGAATGAGGATCCAGTTCATGTTACACACCCTATATACCATCAGTTGGTAATGTCCCCACACTTTGGGGTAATGTGGTTTTCTCAGGTGACCTTTCTTGTCTGGGTGATACTGATTCAAAGGTGGGTATTTTTTAAATGTTTTATTTTAATTATTATTATTTTGCTGCACTGCTTGGCATGCAGGATCTCATGGCTGGACCAGGGATGGACCCATGCTCCTGCAATGGAAGTGAGGAGTCTTAACCACTGGACCACTGGGGAAGTCCCTGGATATTGACAGGCTGGGGGCAGTGGGAGACCCTGTCTGTGAGTGTGTGTGAATCGTGGCCACTCCTGGGAATTGTCTTTGAAATAAATGAGTGACCAGATCTCGAATAACCAGGAAGGATACAGAAGGAACTCAAGTGGAGGTGCAAGGGCTTAGATGCTTGGGAGGCAGAGAGAGTAGCTGGTGGCTGGAGAATCTATTTGGTTGGAATTGAGAGTAAAAAAGCAGTGGACACAGGACGGAATTTCAGTGCAGGATTGCAGGATTGCATGAGTGCAGCACTTCTGTGTGGTAACAGGATTCAGGGTGTACCTGTGACAGGGGGCCACTCAATGGGTCTAGAGTGTCCGTTGTCACTTAGAAATGTAGAAGCTGTCCAGGAGGCATGTGCAATGGGAGGGGAGAAGCCTGTAAGATTGATGATAAGGGGTTTCCTGGTGGTCCAGTGATTGAAAATCCACCTTCCAACGCAGAGGGTGGAGGTTTGATACCTGGTCGGGGAGCTAAGTTCACACATGCTATGGGGCAACTAAGCCTGTGTGCCATGAGAGATCCTGCACACCACGACTAAGACCTGATGCAGCCAAAAATAAAAAAAAATACATAAATATATATATATTTAAAGATTCATGCTAAAACCATCAGTTAATTTGGGTAAGGGACATCTCTGGCTTTAGGGGGATGAAAAGAAATCTCACTGGAGTTGAATCTTGCCTAGAAACTTTGTTCTTGTTGTTGTTCAGTCACTAAGTCTGTCGGACTCTTTGTGGCCCCATGGACTGAAGCACACCAGGCCTCCCTGTCTCTCATCATCTCCCGGAGTTTGCCCAAGTTCATGTCCATTGAATCCATGATACTATCCCAACCATCTCATCCTCTGTCGTCCCCTTCTCCTTTTGCCTCCAATCTTTCCCCAGAATCAGGGTCTTTTCCAATGAGTTGACTGAGGCTATTTCTTCTGTTTTGCTTCCAGCATCCTACTCCTAAATATGCTTCTGCTTGGGAATCAGACCCACCATAGTTTAGAACCACTTACTACTGGCCTCTTAGCTTCTGCAACAGAAGAAATAGAACTTTTCTGTAACAGAGGGGGATGGGGTGAGTTTTAGGTGAATTTGCTTGGCACTGGTGTGAAAACCCTTCCTCCAAGTTTTCAGTGTGGACATCCCTGCCAGAAGTGTCCCAGAAACCCCAGAGATGTCTGCATTGACAAGATAGCTTACAACGGCACATGCTAAGATTGTTTTGAGGCTGGTCTAGGATTAAACAAACTTGGATGGAAGAAGAGAAACGAGGGCTGTCCTGTCTGACTCACTATATGGAGTTGCTGAGGGCATCTGTGCATGATGTAAGATTCAGTTTTCTATCCGTTTGTCAGCCTGTGAAAGGACACTGTGAAATCACCAATGTCGTGCTTGGGCTTAGTTGCTAAGTCATGTTTGACTCTTTGTGACCCTGTGGACTGTAGCCTGCCAGGCTCTTTTATCCACGGGATTTTTTCCAGGCAAGAATACTGGAGTGGGTTGCCATTTCCTCCTCCAGGGGATCTTACCAACCCAGGGATGGAAACGGTGTCTCCTACATTGCAGGAGAATTCTTTACCACTGAGCCATTGGGAAAGCCCTGAAATTATCAATACACCTGTCTAAATTTGAAAAAACAAACAAACAAAAAAACCCAAAACGCTAGCCCATCCTCCGTCATCCAATCTCAGGGTTACAGTTAGAATTAGGTTTAGGGCTCTAAACTGACACCTTAGCCCATTGCCTCAACCTTCCCACCTGCATCCCTATGGCTGAATGAAAGTTCAAATCCTATTTTTGCATAAGCTTCCCTTGACTGGGCTAGCTTCCATTTGAATGTGTGTTTATAATAACATCTAACTCAACTGGGTATTCAGTGAGATAACCTAGAGACTGTGCCTGGCCCAGTGTCTGTCTTACAACCTCTCAATAAACTGGGGTTTCTTCCTCCTCAACGTCTTTTGTGCCCAACACGTGAGGTTAAAAACTGTCCCTTATGGCTTCTGATGTGGCTTTTTCATCTAACAGTTTTGTAGTCACTTTCTTGTAGATTATACAAAGCAAAACCTATGGAATCCGGACAAAGAGTACCAAGGGAATGGAACTAAAAGATTGTTACATTTTTTCACTCACTTTTCAATGTTGAAAATCAACATTTAAAATAACAACAAATCAGCAAAAAATCACAAAACCCCAACAGTAACATGAAAACAAAAACAAAAACAACTTTAATGAGATCGAAATAGGTAG
>NW_011494912.1:542319-542874 GCF_000754665.1 Bison bison bison | reverse complement strand
CGAAATAGGTAGAAACCACCAGATTTATTGGGCTTCACTGCCAGATGTAATCTTTGTTAGTTGACAGCCTGTTCTTTTCCAGGCCCAAGGAACCAAAGAGATCAGCGCGGGGTTTTGAATTTCAGCATCAGGAGCTCCTGGCTTTGGCAAGAAGAAGAGATTTCGGAAATCCAGTCGCCAAGATACGCTTCTTATAATAAAATGCGTATAGAGGTGGGGGCTGGACACAGAAACCGTCGCTTGGACGGTGAGCGAACCCACCCAGCCCACCAACGCCCGGTTTGGCTCCCAAAGTAACGGAATCCGAGTCTCCAGGCCAGATTTTCCCTCTAGCCATTCCCGGCCACGCAAAGCGGAGCCGCGAGCGCACGAAAGGGATGTCTTCATCGCCAGCCGGGATGGAACAAACCCGCCCGCTCGGGGAGTGCTGAGAACCAAAGGGTCCCTCCAACGCGGGCAGCCGTCAACATGACTTGACGGCCCCCATCCCGCGCGGCCCGCACTCCCCCGGCGCCCCCACCCTTTCAGGGTGCGCGCGCACAAGCCGGCGAGCCG
>NW_011494912.1:541416-542219 GCF_000754665.1 Bison bison bison | reverse complement strand
GAGGAGGAGCTGGCGCTGCAGCCGGGCCCCCTCGGGCCGCGCCCCGCCTTCTGCCGCCACCTGCGCGTCCCCTCCGGGCTCTCGCGCCCCGGGGCTGTGTGGGCTCTCCCTGCCGCAGCGGCGGTATCATTGCGTCCACCAATTAGAAGACTCGGCGTTTGGCTCCTCGGGGCGCGGGAAGAGCGGCAGGCGCTGCCGGTTCTGGCGAGCGGAGGGTGCGCCGGCGCGCGTCCCTCCCCGCCGCGCTCCCCGCGACGTTCGTGGAGGAGGGTACAGAACTGCTGTGACTTTTGAGGTCCGACTCCGCCTTCCGCCTAGCCTCCCGACGCGCCAGCTCGGAGAGAGGCCGGCGTGACCGGCAGGCCCCGAAGGCTCACTGCGTGGGCTCAGGACTTGGAACGTGTCCGGGAGCCCGCGGCGCTGTGCGCGCTGGTGAGTTTGGCGGCGGGGTGGGGTGTCCCCGGGCGCGAGGGGGCGGAGAGGACGTCGCGCTCTGCCCCTTCGCCCGCCCCCTAGTGCTGCCCCCACTTTAAGAGTAATTGAGACTTGAGCGTGACTGCGGAGCCGCGACGATGCGGGCGCTGGCCACGGGCTATTCCTCAGCCCTGCGTGATGGAACGGGTCGGTGAGCGTAACAAAGGCGCCCGCCCCGGGGAGCCGGTCCTCGGCTGAAGACCGCGGCCGGCGCGCCGCGACGGCTGCCTGAGGACTAGGGTAGTGGCTGAGCGGCCGGAGGCGCGGTGCGCACCTCCGCGGGCGGGCCACGAACCCTGAGCCCGACACCTGCGTGCCGCTCCCGCCGC
>NW_011494912.1:505382-541093 GCF_000754665.1 Bison bison bison | reverse complement strand
GCTCTTGGTGTTGAACTTGATCGCGGTGGCCGGCTTCGTGCTCTTCTTGGCCAAGTGCCGGCCCATCTCGGTGCGCAGCGGAGACTCCTTCCATGAGATTCGGCCGCGGGCCGAGGCCGCTAACATCAGCGCGCACAGCGCCAGCCCCATCCAGGATGCGGTCCTGAAGCGCCTCTCGCTGCTCGAGGACATTGTCTACCGGCAACTAAACGGTAAGGACGCACGGGGATGCCACAGGGTTCAGCGTGGGCATCCGGTCCACCCCCGGGGGCCCTGCGCGCGGGGCGGGAGGCAGACCTCCTGGCTCCCGCGCGCTCCCTTTTACTCTTCCTGCCCCGTCTAGGCCAGGAGGCCGGGGCTGCTGGAAAGAATTCCCGGCTTTTCTGTGCTCCAGCTGCAAGTTTGCTTTTATCGTGGAAACACGTCAGCACAGCTGGCTCCAGGTCTCCGCGTGCAGGAATCATTACCTGGCCAGTTGGCCCCAAGTGCGGAAACTAGACGCGCGGCCGAATGGGACTAGAGGCGCAGGCGACTTAAGGGAGGAAATAGCTCTTACAGCTTAGCCTTTGGTGGGGTCGGACAGGGAGGGGCCTTTGGCGGGCTTAAACGTCTGCAAAAGTCGAGGCCTTAGATCTGGAGCTAACGCGCTTCGGTAGTGCGCTGGAGGAATGTTATCTCTCTAGGAGGCAGCCTGTTCAGCTAGTAACGAGGACCCCTCCCTTCCCGGCTCTGCTTCGGTGAAGCTGCTATTAAAAACTTCCGGATTCTCCCTGAGAGCTGCCTGAGGGCAATTGTTAAAGTTCGCGGTGTGTAGGGGAAGCAGGTTTTTAAGGAATGTAGCGAAGAGAGGTGTGCCATCCAATCAGTGATAGTTATCAGGATCTGTCCCAGCTAAAACGTTCTCACTGTTTCAGGTGGAGAGGGAGACTTTTCACACCTCCTGGTCACATCTGGTCCAGGAGCTGATGGATCATTGGACATTTGTTGCCCCCAAGGTCAGAATATTACACTAGAGTATGGGCAGCTCTCCAAGGTCCACATGACTGGTATCCAAGGCAGATTCAAGGCTGCCATCTCCCTTCCTAAGCTTCTAACTCAAGTTCTTATGGTAATTCCAGAGCTGGGTGTGCTAAGTCGCTTCAGTCCTGTCCGACTTTTGCAACCCCATGGACTGTAACCCACTAGGCTCCTCTGTGCCTGGGATTATCCAGGCCAGAATACTGGAGTGGGTTGCCATGCCCTCCTCCTGAGGATCTTCGCAACGGAGGAATTGAACCCTTGTTTCTTATATCTCCTGCATTGTCAGGCCGGTTCTTTACCACTGGAGCCACCCCGGCAGCTCCAATGCCAGAGCTACTGATAGTCATAAAGATAATGATCATAATTGTCGGTGAAATTCTTACTGTGTGCCAGACACAGTGCCAAGAGGTTACAAGTGCATTATCTCATTCAGTGTTCACATCAGTTCAGCGTGGTTCTTTCCATTTCCCATATCAGAAATAAGACAAGAAGTTTTGGAGAGGTTAGTTAACTAAGTTGCCTGAGGTCCTGCTGCTGCTAAGTGGCAGAGTCTGGAGTCAGAACCCCGGGTCTGGCTGACCAGAGAGCCTGCGTTTTTGACAGCTTCCATCGAATGTCTCCTCCTAATTATAGGGAGTCTTCACTTTGATGATGTTAGTAAGACCTGGCTCAGCTCAGGCACTGTCCTCCTTGCAGTTGGAGCTAGAGAGCAGCCCGGTGGCAGGCAGGGAGAAGAATGTCACCAGACTGTCTTCTTCCCACTTTTCAATGATCCCTTCTGGGTCCTTCCAGATGGGATGGGGTCAGATTTGCAAGCATCCTCTGAAAGGACCCCTTGAGCTTCTTGATATCACTCAACAAATATCCAGGGGAATCCTTGAACTTGTACATGCAGTGGGATGCTGCAATCCCACTGACCTCCAGCAGACAGCAGGGCCTGGCTGTAGGTGTGGACCAGCTGTAGGTGTTGTCTGCGGGCGTCTGGTGGGAGCTCTTTTCCTGTATGTCCAAGAACCAAGGCACAGAATGAAACAAAAGCCCGCAATTCATTTCTGGAGGAACTGGATGCTTATGGGATGGTCCTTATTATTTTACACAGATCCAGGCCATAGACTGATCCATAGGACTCAAAAGAGCGCACAAGATATCTGGCTCCCTTAAGTGTCAGGCTGTACCCAAGGACACAAATCATTTCAATTAGGTAACAGAATATGATATACACCCCATCAGTGCCCCAAATAGCAATAATAAAATGCTAAGCGGTATTTACGAAGTGCCACGGACACACTAGGACTCATTTGGTCTTTCCAGCAACACTAAGGATAGGTGCTGATACTCCCCTTTTAGGGGAGTAATCCCTGGTGGCTCAGACCGTAAAGAATCTGCCTGTGATGCAGGAGACCGGGGTTTGATCCCTGGGTTGGGAAGATCCCCTGGAGAAGGAAATGGCTACCCACTGCAGTATTCTGGCCTGGAGAATTCCATATAGCCCAGTGGGCTACAGTCCATGGACTTGCAAAGAGTTGGATACAACTGAGCAACTAACACTGCCCTTTAAGTAACTTGCTCATAATCACCCAACTAGGGGGTGACAGAACTGGGAATTTAAGTTCTGACAGAACTGGCATAGTCTGGTTCCAGAATTGAGGTTCTCAGCTGCTTCACTGGCTTGTCTTAATCTTTTTCTTTTTTTAATGTGGACCATTTTTAATGGTCCAAACAATAAAGAATTTGTTACAATACCGCTTCTGTTTTATATTTTGGTTTTTTGGCTGCAAGGTATATGAGCGCTTAGCTCCCCGAACAGGGATCAAACCTGCACCCCTTGCATTGGAAGGTGAAGTCTTAACCACTGGACTGCCAAGGAAGTCCCAATCTTAGGTGTGCCTCAGAGTCACAAAACACCAATACTTTGGCCACCTAATATGAAGAACTGACTCATTGGAAAAGACCCTGATGCTGGGAAGGATGGAAGGCAGGAGGAGAAGGGGACAACAGAGGATGAGATAGTTGGTTCTCGTCTCAGAGGATGAGATGGTTGGATGGCATCACCGACTCTATGGACATGAGTTTGGGTAAGCTCCAGGAGTTGGTGATGGACAGGGAAGCCTGGCGTGCTGCTGTCCATGGGGTCACAAAGAGTCCGACACGACTGATCGACTGAACTGAACTGAACTGAACTTAGAGTCACATGGAGGGCCTTTTAAGAGGTAGATTTCTAGGCCCCACTCACAGAGTCTCTGATTCAGTAGCTTTGGGTTGAGGGGGTCTGAGACTGTATCTCTGGCAAGTCTGTGGCCTGAACCATGACCCAGAACCCTCTGCTGCCTATGCCAGGCAGAGCAAAGAGGAAAACCCACTTGCCTGTTGGTGGGAGAGTGAGGACTTCCGGAAAGCTAAGAGTTTGCTTCAGATGAACTGGGGTCCTGGCTTCTTTCCCTGTGTGCTCTTCTGCCCTGTAAGCGATTTCCTGGGAGCGTGGGGATGTCCACCACGGGGGACTGGTTGCCTGGGTTAGGAAGAAGAGTTTTCTTGACTTGCAGCCTCTGAGGGGAAGCAGGCAGGAAGACTGGGTTTCGAGCTTTTCCTGAACAAGCCAGGAATTCAAGCTGCAATTAGATAGATGTTATCTTTCTGGCTGACAAGTGTAATTTGCAGTGACCTTCCCTCTCTCCACCCCACTCACAGCACTCCATCCTCTGCCTGTGCATGTTTTGGGTAAAGCGCATCCCACCTGTTGATTCTGTAGGCCTGCCGAGGTCTTCTGCTGCGGTGGGAGGGTGCTGAGATGGGACTTGGATTCCTGTGTCTACTTGTGCTGCAGCGTCTCCACTCCTTGCTACTGAAGGAGAACAAGGAAACCTTGACCTTGGTGCTCCTTATTGCTTGGGAATTAATAGAGGGCTCAAGAGAGCCAAGCACTGGGCACACAGGAGGGGCCCAGCCCCTTGGGCACCAAGTGGGAGCTGGTGATTTAATGATGTTCAGGTTTCTCAGACCTTTCCTGGGGTCTCTTATGAAGTTCAAGCAGGAGACACAGCACAGCCATCTGTAGTGTCCTCTCACCCTGGAAACAGTTTCTTGGGTGTCCTGTAAGGGCCCCTCTGGGCTGGGGATGCCAGGGGTGATCCAGACTTCCTCATAACGGGGCTTCTCTGCTAAAACTCTTAGTGCTTGTCTTTTGAAAAGTGGTTGCAGGCTGTTATTGCTTTGTTTTTCTTAATGCAGGCTGAGAAGGACACTCTAAAGGGAAAGTGGAAAAGCTGAAATGGAGGGAAAAGCACACTGAGATGATTTTGTCCTCTCCCCTCCAGACCCTCTCTGACACCTGCCCTTCCATCTTTACCATTGGGCACCCACTGCTGCCCCCTTAACTGCTGCTGTAGTGCCCTTTAACACAAGCCCCAGCCTCTGTTCTCTCACCCTCCTTTTCGGGACTCTGGCTGTCTGCATGGAAAGCACTGCTTGCAAAGGGCCCAAGACCTTCCAGGAGTTTTGTGTTTCCTGAGGAACCGTGATCAAGCCTAGAGGCTGATGGTCAAGGCCGACCACTGTCAGCCCACGTTCCCACCCTGGCCCAGTGCTTCTGCCTCCTCCAGCCAGGCTGATCCACTTGCTGAAATAGCCCTGCATTTGTCTGAGGGTTGCATCTTCTGTGTTTCAGGTGGTTTGCTCTCCCCACCCGCTTTCTACATTCATGTGTCCTTTAAAGCTTGACTCCAGGTCACTCCCTGGGGGCGGTAGGTTGTGCCAACTCCCACGGTCTGAGCTCTTCCTGCACCAGGTTGCTTGAAGCTTTCTTGCCCATGTCCATGGCACCCATGGCTTTGACTCTAGTGCCTCGGTGGCTTTGCCTTTTGAGTTCAGAACTGGACTGCAGGTGTTTTGAGGACTTGAACCATATTTTGAACTATTTAATACCATGCCCATCCTTCAGCATCTGTCATAACACCCTGTATGTCATGTGGGCAAAAAGGTTTATTGGTTTGATTAGTTGGGTGGAAGCTAGTTTTGGGAGGTAAATGGTAACCACAGAGGAAATAACCTTGACTCTGTAAAGACTGGATTATGTGGGGTGGGTGTAGTTGGAGGAAGGAGTTGGAAAGCCTTAGCTGGGTAGAGTGAGTGTGAGGTATTCATCTTGTCTCTGTCATCTTGCCTGCACCATCTTGAGGCCACCCCTGGTCGTTCACCAGACCCTGATTAAAGGGCGCTAGAACCTTCGGAGGAGCCTGGAAGTGAAGCAGTTAGCCAGGTTAAAGACCAGCACGGTTCAGTATGCTTTTTGTGAATGTGTGGTTTTATAACGTGCTCGTTTTATGCTCCTTTTCTCTCTAGAGTAGAATTAATTCATATTTTATCATGGAAATTTTAGAAAATCCAAAACCATTATGCAGAAGAAAATAACATTGTGTTAATTTTTTTTTTTTTTTTTTTTTAATGGTGGTTTTGTACTAATGTTAGGAAAACAGACGAAGGGACAGACAGAGTTCCTGATAGAATTCCCATGTAACTCTGTACAGGGCTTTTGGCTGGCTGTCACCTTCTGAGGAAGTTATTTGTTTTCTGTGATTTTAGAGCTGAGAAAGGTGAGACTTAGAGAATACTATGTGACTTGGCCATGATGACACAGACAGTGAGGGGCAGAGTCAAGATTCCAGAATATCACGGTCCTTTTCCCAGGTTGAGCATCCCCCGATAGGTCAGGATGAAGGTGGTGGGCTGTCATGAGCTCTGGCTGGTGACCTCGTCCCTCATCCATGCCCTGGTGCAGGGACTCACAAGGGCACATGTGACTACTCCATCCGGTAAGCCTAGGGCCCTGCTGTCATAAGAGGAAATGCAATCGATTGAGGTTAGGTTCCAAATTTAGATTTCAGAAGGATATTGAATAGAAGCAGGGTTGCTTGAAGAAATTGAAAACCTTTGCAGGCAGGGAGAGAAGTCAAAATTACGCAGCCTGGTCCTGCCCCCAAGCCACACGGACAGATGAAGCTGGAGTCGGAGCTGCAGGAAACTGACACGTTCCCAAACAACCCACCTGCAGCCCACCCAGCCTACTGCATCAGCAGGCCCATGAGGTGGAGAAAGTGAGTGGGCTCAGAAGGACAGGGCAGAGGTGTGTTCTCTGGGCCTTCAAGGTGGCGTTGGGAGGAGAGGGATTGTATACTGAAAGCATCTCTTCCTGGATGCCAGAGCTGGCCCTGAGCTGTTTCTTCTTTCATGGAATATACGTGTGCTCATATAGACTGTTGAGCTGGAGGGTACTAGCATTCCCAATGGGAAGGAGTAAGGGGGAGAGAGCTGAGGGCACATGTTCGCATTAAAATCACTCCTTGCAGGTGAGCCTCAGAAGGGTACCAGGGCAGTGTGAGTCTTAGGAGCTGCATGGAGGCTTTCATCGGGGCTTCCAGGTGGCTCAGTGGTAGAGTCCGCCCGCCAGTGCAGGAGACGCAGGTTTGATCCCTGAGTCGGGATCCTTGAATAGTGAAAGTAGGTGATTTATCCCAGGCGGCTCAGTGGCAAAGAATCTGCCTGCAATGCAGGAGATGTGGGTTCAACCCCTGGGTATGGAAGATCCCCTGGGGAAGGAAATGATAACCTACTTTGTATTCTTGCTTGGGAAATCCCATGGACAGAGGAGTCTGGCAGGCTACAGTTCATGAAGTCGCAGAGTTGAACACAACTTAGCAACTAAACCACAACAACAGGCTTTCATCAGGGCTTGGTGGCCAGCAGGGGCCCGGGTGTGTGGAAGGCGGATCCGCAGAGCCAGGGCCTGGGCACTGGAGGGAGGCTCACTTCTTTTACCTCCGATGGACTGATCACATCTGGTGGCTTCCAGAGAGATGGGGGGCCCGGTTCTTGGACAGCCCTGGGATACAGGCACATCTGTGTTGGCCAGTGTGTGTGCCAGGCACCCTGCCAGCAGGGGCAGCTGCCGCCTGCCCGGCCCAGAATAACTGGGGAGAGGCCATCAGCGTCATTGTCGAGGAAGAACTCTGATGCCCTGACCTTTGCTGTTGCCAAATCTGGAGTGTCCTTTGTGGATGGGGAAAAAGGTTTGGCAATTAGAGCTAAGAGTGAGAATGGAGAGGTGGAGCGTGGGCTCAGTGGAGCCACATTGAGTGGAGAAACACCTAAGGTCAGACACCTCTCAGTCTTTAAGAATATAATATTGGGAGAAAGGGTGTTCTCTTGGGCGGCAGACAGTCTGGGTTTGATGACTGGTTCTGTCACTTATTAACTGTGTGACCTACCTTGGGCAGACTTGTGGGCACAGACTTGTGGGCACAGCGGGTGAAGGAGGGGGGAATGCATCGAGAGTGGCACTTACATGTATACACTATCGTGTGTTACATAGATGGTGATAGTTTTACCACCATTTCTCAGCTGTGAAATGGGGATGCTGTGAGTCAGGCGGAGCAGGGATTCACAGTGTGCAGCATGCGCCACGGTGCCCGAAGTGTGGCAGCTGGGAGAATGCTTCTTTTCTTCTTTTTTTTTTTTTGATTGGAGGATAATTGCTTAACAAATGTTGTGTTGGTTTCTGCTGTACGTCAGCGTCCATGCATGTGTGTGCTCGGTCACGTCTGACTCTTTGTGACCCCGTGGACTGAAGCCTGCCAGGCTCCTCTGTCCGTGGAATTTTTCAGGCAAGAATATTGGAGTGGGTTGCCATTTCCTCCTCTAGGGGATCTTCCTGTCTCGGGAATTGAGCCCATTGTCTCTCATGTCTCCTGCATCGGTAGGTGGATTCTTTAGCACTGGAACACCTGGGAAGCCCTGCAATGTCAATCAGCCATAAGTATACATAGAGTCCCTTGCTCCCGAGCCTTTCTCCCCCGCCTTCTGTAATAGGTGGTCACTGAGCACCAGGCTGAGCTCTTGGCGCTGGACAGCAGCTCCCGGCAGCTATCTGTTTGACATACAGGAGTGTATATATGGCAATGCTACTGTTGATTCGTTCCCCCTCCTTCACCCGCTGTGCCCACAACTCTGTTCTCTACACGTGCATCTCAATTTCTGCCCTGCACATAGGTTCCTCAGTACCAGATTTCTAGATTCTGTATACATGTGTTAATATGCGGTATTTGTTTTCCTCATTCTGACTGACCTCACTCTGGATGACAGGCTCTAGGCTCACCCACTTCAGTTCAACTTCGTTCCTTTTGATGGCTAATATTCCATTGTGCTGTGTACCACAACTTCTTCATCCATTTACCTGTTGATGGACGTCTAGGTTGCTTCGATGTTCTGGCTATTGTAAATAGTGCTGCAGTGAACATCTGGGTACATGTGTCTTTTTGAATGAAAGTTCACTCTTTGAGGAAGGGAGCCTTGCTTGCTTGTTCCTCATCATATGTCTGATGCTGAGAAGTCCCCTGGCTCATAATAGGTGCTCAGCAGATATTTCTGGAATGAATGCATGAACAGTCGTGCTGGTCCTTGTTACCTGAGGTGTAAATCTCAAGATAGGGCAGGAAAGGTCTGTTTTGCTCTTAAGTTGCTTAAGCTCTTTGAATCAACCTAGGATTCTTCTCTTTTTCGTGGTTTTGTCCGAGGCTGAGTTCTGTTTCTCTCTTTCTTCTCTTGTCTTCTTCCCCATCTTCCACTTAACTTACAGTAGTGGTGCCTTTGGATGATCGCTTTTGAGGCCTGGGAGAAGAAATGGTCGCCTGTATATATCAAATCCCATTGCAGAAATGTTGGTCATTTCCATCTGTTTGTGAGCACTTCCTCACTGCGGGGTGTGGGTTAGCTGCATGGATGCAGAGATGTAGATGGCACGCCCACCTAGACATCTGTGGTCCAGTTGGAAGGGCGGGTTTGTAGTTTCACCAGGTGTACACAAGGTTTTAGAGGTGGAATGAGTATGGCGGTGGTGAGACCTGACCTGGCCCTCAGTAGGTGCTTGACCAAGCAGTGTTGAACTTGAAGGCGAGAACTCCAAAGTTTTAACACATAGACCAGAGGACCCAGGTAGTGAGACCACTTGGGGGCCTGACATGGAAGCAAATCATAGAAGGTGGTCAGGCAGGGCGATTGACACGGGGAATGAGTAGAGGCAGAGATGGGTGAGGGGACAGAAGGAAGGCCATGTGACCTTCATTGGCCACATGGAGCTTGTTTAGAGGACCGGATGGTGGCTGGACCCAGCCAGGCTCAGCCTCTGGCCAAGTTAGAGGTAATTCTGTAGACGTGGGGAGCTATTGGATGAAGTGGTCACTGCAGTGATGACCTAAGGGGATTGACGTTGTGTTGGGATTTAGTGTGCACTCAAATAGGTGGGAAAGTGAGTTAGAATCCAGCAATGGGTAGAAAGTTCTGGTGTCGCTGGCCCAGCCATGCCTGTGGTTCAGCACTCAATGAGCCCTCTGAGCCTCAGTGATTCCAGGTGCCCTTGCCCTCTGACCCCTCTCCTTGGCCACATCCTGAGTTGGCCCTTTGGAAAATCAGAATCAGCCCTCGGCACTCTGAGCTGCGTGCTCCCCGCCCTTTGGGGAGCTCCCCACTCCATGAGTTCACAGAGGTGTACTCAGCCCTTCAGCAATGCCTGTTGCTCTCCTTTCCTCTGGTTCCAGCCTTTCACATCAGCCTGGATGGGAATTCTCTTCCTAGCTCCTCCAGGATCCTCGCCTCTGTGCCCTCTGCTCCATCCATCTCGTGGCCCCCCGATTGGCTGATTCCCAAGGAAAGGCCCACGCAGCCAGGCATTGGCGACCTCAGCATGCCCTCTGCAGTCTTAGGTTGCCCTGAGCTTGCCCAGCAGCTGCTGGTAGGTCTTCCTTTCTGTTCCCCATTTGTTTCTGAGTCAAAGAGGAAGTAGGGGTGGATTGGAGGGATTCTGCGGTGGCGATCCAAACCCGGCTCCTCCCGCCCCTCCCCTGTTGCTGCTCTCAGATGACCCAAAAGCCTGTCTGTTCCAGCTGCTGCAGCAGCAGCCCCCTGCCTGGAGGCTTTAGCCCAGCAGTGGCTGTTGCAGCCACAGTCCCTACTGGTCTGCCTTCCGAGGCCACCACCAGGCATCTGGGTCCTCCTGCATTTCATGGATTCAGCTGGAGTGCCCTGTCACAGGAGAAGACCTGTTTCCTGTGCCGAGGGGACCAAATGATGGAACTCAAAAAATCAATCGGGGATGCCAGCTCCCCGCCGGGTGGCCTTTGATGGAGGAATAGGAGCGCCCCATCAGCTGGGAAGGCGTTTCTGAATTCTGGGTAGCACTTGAAAAATAATGCAGGGCTCACTTGGTTGAAAGACCTTCCTCTGCTTTTGTTATGACACCTCGCAGGTCTTTAGACTGCTTGACATGTGGATGACAATTGGCTTAGCCACTGATAGAGAAGTTTTCCCTTTTAATAATGTCCCTGTCATGGCTAACTGCAGAGCCTCAGCCTTGCCATGCATGAGTAATAAACTGCTGCCGTAATTACAGGCGGCCACAGCCAGACGCCAGCACACAAGCTTGCTGACAGTTAACAGGGAGCAGGGTTCCAGAAGAGCCTCCTTCCAACCCTGCCTCCGACACAATGGCTAATCGTGTGATTACTCTTTACTGAGGGCTGTCTCATGGTTATACGGGGCTTGTTAGGTGCTGTACTTTGCTGCTGGAAAGAGTGTGAATAACAGTCAGGAGACTGGGGATCTACTTCTTTGTATTTCTAGGGGCCAAAGTGTCAATAAGAGTGGCATGACTTTAGGGGACTTCCCTGGTGGTCCAGTGGCTAAGAATCCCCACTCCCAATGCTGGGGGCCCGGGTTCAGTCCCTGGTTAGGGAACTGAGAGTTTGCATGCTGCAACTAGAGATCCTGCATGCTGTAACTAAGAGCTGGCACAGCCAAATCAAGAAAATAAACATTTTTTAACAAAGAGCTATGTGACTTTAGGGGTAGACTTTTAGATTTTGAATAATACTCCCTTCCTCCCACCGCATCCTATTAAAATCTCACGCATCCTCTAAGAACCAATTCAGATGTCCTTTATTCCTTGAAACCTTCCCTGCCACCTTGTCAGAATTAATTGTTCCTTCTTCTAGGCTCTTATGGTACTCTGTGTGGGTCTACTTTTAGCTGTTGTTTATCTCTGCCTTGCATTAGAATGAATCATTTACATGGTAACAGTTTGCAAGGGAATAGGTTTTATTCATTAACATTTTCTATTTTTATTTTTTTATTGAGTTACAGTCGAGGTATAAGTTACAAATGTACAACATAGTGATTCACAGTTTATAAGGGTCATACTTCAGTTTTAGTTATTATGAAACGTTGGTTATGTGCCCTGTGTTGTGCAATATATACTTGTAACTTATTTATTTTATACAATAGTTTGTATTTCTTAATCTTCTACCCCTATCTTCCCCCTCCCTCATTCTGTGTCCCCACTGGTAACCACTCATTTGTTCTGTATGTCTGTGAGTCTGTTTCTTTTTTGTTATATTCACTAGTTTGTTTTATTTCTTAGATTCCACATATAAGTGATATTATACAGTATTTGTCTTTCTCTTTCTGACTTATTTCACTAAGCCTAATACCCTCCTGGTCCATCTATGTTGTTGCAAATGGCAAAATTTCATTATTTTTATGGCTGAATAGTATCCCATTGTATATATTAAAAGCCTTCTCTATGTCATTTAGAAATTAATTCATCAGCAAGTAACTTGTTTTCACTTAGCAAGTCCAGAAGTAGTGGTAACCAGCACTGGTCTGGAACTGTGAAGTCATTATGATGACATTATAATGTCATAATTCATTATATTTTCTTGGTCATTTCTTCATGGTTACAAGATGGCTGCAGTGGTTCCAGTCATTGCATCTTTGTGTAAAGTAGGACGTACTGTGCCACTGGTCACATCTCCTATTGTTTAATCAGGGAAGAAAATCTTTTCCAGAAGTCTTCCTGCTAAGCTCATGTGGTCCAGAGAACGGCCACGTGGCCAACCTTACTTCAAGAGAATAGTTGCTTTTCAGAGTATGGTGGAGGCAAAAGAGAAGGAGAGAAGGAATGGTGTTTGTAGAAACTGTGGTATCTGCCATCTCTACACTCCCAATATCTTTTCAGCAAATAGTAAAATAAAGGAAGACTCTATGCTGTCTAGAAATTCAGTGAACTAAAATATTAAGTCCTTGGGCATTCTGGTTAACTTGGATTTGATCTGAAGACACATCATAGATTGAAACTACTGTGTACAACCACATTTTGTCAATGCTGAGATGCACATTTTTACATTTCTGAAATTGAGATTCACTTTATGATCAGTAGTGTGTCCCAGTTTAATTGGCAATGCTTTCCTCTTTTCTTGGAACATAAAAATGGTGTCGCTGACGACTGAAGGCATCTTAGATTTGATGAAATATAATATATGATCTTTGTAAATATACATGCATACCATAGTGTACCATATGCAGTGTTTTCATTGGATATCTAATACATATCCTAGGGATTCCCTGGTGGCTCAGTAGTAAAGAATCCACCTGCCAATGAGGAGACGCAGGTTCTATTCCAGGGAAGACCCCCTGGAGAAGGAAATGGTAACCCGCTCCAGTATTCTTGCTGGAAAAAGCCCATGGACGGAGGAACCTGGCAGGCTACAGTCTTTAGGGTCACAAAGAGTCAGACATGACTGAGCGACTGAGCACATGCACACTAATACATATCCAGTGTTTCGTGTTGCTTAAGTCCACACCAAACCTGTGTACATTATATAATATATGACATATATTATATGTCATGTTATTTGACAGTTGAGGAAGTGGAAACTCAGAGAAAGCAGTTGTCCAGAGACAACCACCAGCTGCCTTTAATCTGTCTTCGTTGGTGAAGTTGGCACTTTCTGACTTCCAGGTGTGGGACTTGGTCCCAAGTAGCATTGGTGGCTGGTCCAGGGGTTGCCGAGGGAGGCTTAGGGATGCAGTGTCAGGAAGGCAGCAGGGAACCTGGCTTTCCTTAGGTTTAGCAGCTACTGGTGTGTGTAAAGTTGTAAAGCTGTTAATTCTAGAGCTCTGAATTATGCTGTGTGAGCATTAAATCCAGGCCATAATTAGAACAAACTGTGAGAAAAGTGAAATTGATATTAAGTTAATTAAAAGGCTTTGCTTATATTTGCAAGGAAATTAGCACAACGAGAGTGCTGACAAGTGCACATTGTTAATTTCTTCTTCATTTGGGCAACTCTCAGCAGGCCTGGGGCAAGCTTTGTTCTTGGCTTCTGCCCTGTGCCCTCCCGCCCATTGAATCTCCATCTTATTGGTATCATGGTGGCTTTAGTTGGGCAAGATGCAATATCATCTTCTGATGGTCAGTTTTTGATGGATACTAAGCTTTGAAGAGAAACCACCCTATCCTGTTGAGGGCTCAGGCCCTTGAGGTGTGTATTTGGTGCTTCAAAGCTCTGTGTTGACATGTAGACAGTGCAATTGACAGAGGTGGTTCCTTCACATCCAGAAGGTATTCCCTTTGGCCCAACATGTCCAGGTCATTCCTGTTCATCATCCTGACCTAGGTCACAGATTGGGTTAGCATGTGTAGAACTTTAATCTGGAATTCCTAGAAGGGTGGAGACTATCTTTCTTATGGAACCATTTATACCAGATCAGAGTCTGGATTAGGGAGGCGGATATTAGGTAACCTAGAACTAGCTTGGTCTCTGGTTGAGGTGGCATTGGCAATGCTGTATTCACTGAGAGACTGTGTTTTCCTCTTGGGCACAGAGCTTATCTTCAGGCTTCCAGCAATTACGTGGCGGGGGCATGTGACTGAATTCTGGGCATTGGAAGATAAGAGGAAGTGATGTTTGCCACTGTCAAACTAGGCCCACAAAATATCCCATGGGGTCCTCCATGCCTTCCCTCTTTACCTTCCTGTAGTGGCCTTGGAATCTATATCTTGATGGCAGAAAGGATGGAAGGATCCTCAGTCTCTGAATGACTGTGTGAAACGGTAGCATCCTGTCTTCCCCAGCCCTCTTTTGATATCTCTGTGCATTTGATGTTTGTGTTAAGCCATTGAGATCTTGGAGCTTATCTGTTGTGACAGCTAGTGTTAATCATCCTGGCTAATTCAATTAGGCAGGTCTGGAACACTAGTCTCCCTGAGTCACAGGACAGTCTGTCTCCATCCTTGATGAATATGACCAGCAAATACTGAGCAATCAGTGGGCTGGGATAAGGTGGTTGAATTAAAAGCCACCTGGCTGCAGACCTGCTTCTGTTTCTCTGCTGCTGGCTTTAAGAAAACAGTCTTGTTTTTCAGTGCCCCAGTGTTCTGTTTACAGAATGATGGAATGATTATAATCATCTCCTGCTTAGGCTCCATGTTGGAGCTGAGGGCTAAGTATTGAAATATGGCTAAGTTGTTTGCAATTATAAACAACTAAATAATATATGCATTGTCTTTATTACGGCTTCAACTGATAGGCACTGGCATTCTTCAAGAAGAGACGAACTGGAAAGGTTAGTTTAAGAATTAGCAATTAAAAAAATCATGATCTTTGCTGCCACTGAATTTTAAATCGTGCAAACATTTATGTTTGTGCCAAAGATCCACAATTTCCTTTAGAGCAATTACTGAAATGCATTCACAAGATAAAAATGGAGTTTGGGGAAGAATATTTAAGAGCTCTTTAATGATGTTAAAAACTTTGCTAATTTGCCAAGTTGTTCAGAAATCCACTTCAGTTTTTTTTCCTGCCTACCCATCTTCCTGCAATTGAACTGGTTCCAGGAGATTTGAAGAAAGGGTCTGAAACTAATATGAAAAATACACAAATCTCATGAAATATCGTTTCAAGAGTCTTTTCCTTTTCCTTCATTAGCTGAAGGTGAACACTGGGGAAAGTTTAAGAACCCTCGGGCTGTGTTTGCTTGCACAAAACCGTTTGGGGAGAAAACAAAAGCTAAACGGTAGTTACTAAGGGGTGGTTTGGATTAAATGCGTTCCGTTTGTTACTCTTTGGTGGCTTGTATGCGTAGACCCTTAGGAAGGAGTAGACTGTCTTCGTATCTTCATCCTCATCCTCCTTACTCAGATCTCAGCTTGGCACATCTGCAGCCAGGGAAAGCTTGTGGTTCCCCCAGCATCCCTGCTCTGTGGGTGTTCCAGCTTCCCATGGGTCCTGGGGGGTCCAGATTCATCCTTCCTCTTTCCCACCAAAAAGGATGTAGTGTAATGGTGCGCAGTCCATTCGTAAGTTCATAGTTACCTCTCATGGATGGATCTCTTGAAAGCCTAATCCTCAGTGGAGAAAGTTCAATAGCATTGAGTTCCAGGCAAGAGACAGAGATCCAACTCTGACCCCATCAGCTGACCCCACCAGCTACTTCCCTAACCATATTACCTCTGGGAGGGTTGGGGCGGGGAGCATACAGTGGACTGAGTTCGGGCTTTCCAGTTAGGTGGATGAAATCTCAAACTTCCTTATGGCTACTTAACATAGCCAAGCCAAACTTGGATTTAGGGCAACTTACATAAACTGAGCCCCGGTTTGCCCATCTAGAAGATAGCCACTGTGTTTAGAAGTATGATAAAGCCTGTGCAAGATGGTACTTGTCAAAAACCTTGAGGAGTGCCTATATTTAGGAGAATGTTGATAAACAGTTTTATTAATACCATAGCACTGTTAACAGAACCATTTCCTGCTTTTTGGAACAAATATTTAGTTCTTCCAAGACTCCACTTTCTCCCTGCTGAACTCTAGAGAAGAATTTAAAGTCTGTTCAAGTTGTATAATTTTATGGATCAGAAAGGTAGTCCATGAATTGCAGTTTCTTTTCATGTAAACAATGGCTAGTCAGGATTGGTTAGATTTGCACCTTTTGGCAGCAATACAGAGTTCAATCTAAAGGAAGAAGAAGTGATTTTCCTAGGTGTGGTGGTTTTAAAACGTATCTGCACATTCTTTGACACCATTCTCGGCAAAGGTGGAGTTGAATTCCTCTCCCGTTGATTATTAAGGGTTGACCTGAGTGACTTCCTTCTAGTGAGTGGAGTTGAATGGAGTTGATGTTGCATGACTTCTGAGGTGGGATCATGAAGGGTGACAGCCTTCCGACCTGATGCTCTCTCTGAGGACGTGCATCTTTGAAGCCTTGAGGCATCTTTGAAGCCTAAAGACTAGGCTGCACTGAAGCCACCATGCTGGAGAGACACGTGGAGAGAGAGAGAGAGACTGAGAGATGGAGAGGGTAGTCCAAGAAGTCTCATCTGTCCAGCTCTCAATTGGTTCTGTCTTCCCAGTGAATGAGCCAGACACGTAAGTGAACAAGCCTTAGTAGCCCCAGGAGCCCCTGCCCCCGCTGTCTTCCAGCCTCCCCAGCGGATGTCCAGTGGAACAGCCATGAGCCTTCCCCTCCCTACACCCTGCCTGAATTACAGATTCATGAGCAAAATAAATATAGTGGTTGCTTGAAGCCACTAGATTTTGAGGTGGTTTGTTACATAGCAATAAATAACTGGAACACTGGGTCACTCTCCTTGTGTTTAATCAAGTGGTTTTTTTTTTTTTTTCTCCTCACCGTGAGAAATAGGGGACTTGATGATGATAAGTGTTAACAGTAATAAACGTAACAATAGCTAACATTTATTGTGCACTTGCTGAAAGTACCCAGCACCGTGCTGAAGACTTAAATGGACATAAAAGTAGATAATATTTTTGCTAAGTCTTAGGTTTACATGCCACTGATAGACTGCCGATAGCAGCCTGACTATTGCAGATGGGGTCAGGTTGGCCAAGAAGCGGAGGCAGCCTTTAACCAAGTCTCTCCTTTAGCCTGGACCACTGTGTCTAGGTGGGAGAGGAAAGGAGCCCCGCCCTGGTGGCTTCCGCCCACGTGGGCATCACCTGTTAAGCACAGAACATCATGTCCTCGCTCGTGGACCCTCACGCCAGAGTTTCCAATATTGCACTATTTCAGGTCTTTCAGCAGAAACAAGAACACCCTTGACAGAGCCTGTCTCTGTAGGAGACAGATGATTTCCTACTTTTTGGGGAGCTGGAGAATTTGGTGTTTCTGCAAAGGATACACACTGCAAACCTACAGAATACCTTATTCTGCAGAGCTTTCAGTAACACTGCAAACTTCTTTTCTTCTAGTTAAGGAGAGTGGAACGTAGCGGCTTGTCTGAATTATAACAAAAGAAACAAGTCAACGTCCCACGTTTCCCAGAGTGAGAACATTTTTTATTTCAATCTTAAATACACACGATATCTATGGCGTCAACAGACTACAGACCGAAAGTGAAAGTGTTAGTTGCTCAGTTGTGTCTGACTCTGTGACTCTCTGGAAGAGCTGCAGCCCAACAGGCTCTTCTGTCCATGGGATGCTCCTGGCAAGAATACTGGAAGTGAAGGAGAAAACAGACAGAACAGGCTCTGTCTTGGAAGCAGGACTCCATCTTGGGCTGGACTGTGGACTTTGAGCTGTGTGCCCTGTATCTGTAGAAACGACATACAAACTGGAAAATCAGACCCCCCCAGATGAAGGAGCCTCAAGACTTGTACCTGGACTCTCCATCACCTAAAAGAATATGCTAATTATCTCTGTAACAGAACAAAGTCATAAATCCCATTATGCTTATTGGGGTATGACCATAGGCCTATTGATAAATGTCCACTGTTTAACTATCTAGGCTTATGAATCATGGGTTAACTTTGATCGTATCTCTCTTTTATCTTGTTCAGACTAGTTTCAAGGAATTTGGGGAGGTGGATTTGAGCACGTACACTTAGGGTATATAAGGTTTTAAAAAAACTGGTCAGGGTCCTTGGCTAAGAGGAGACTCCGCCTTGGGCCCTCCCGTGTAATAAACTGCACTCCATTATCTGCATTGTCCTTCTGAGTGAGTTTGTTTCCCGGAACGTGTGGCTACAACAGAAGGGGTTGCCATGCCCTCCTCCAGGGGACCTTTCTGACCCAGGGATCGAACCTGGGTCTCCTGCATTGCAGGTGGATTCTTTACTATCTGAGCCACTAGGGAAACCCTGACTACAGACTAGGGGATGCCATAGGTCAGTGGTTCCCACACCTGTCCGAGCTTCCTGTTGACTTGGGGAACTTTAGGAAAAACATACCAGTTCTCAGAACCCTCTGCCTGGAGGTTCACATTTGGCAGATGTGGAGTGGGACTTGGAAATCCTTATTTTTCAGAAGCTCGGTGGGTGATTCTGAAGTGCAGCTGGGAGCCACGGGGATGGTTGACTTCTGCACTTTGAAGTACTTTCTAGTCCTTTCCTGGTGCCAGAAGCTTTAAAGCCTTCGTAACTGTGAACTACTTCTTGGAAGGTAGCCATCTATCACTGCTTGCTTCAATGTCTGCATCTGCAAAAAAAAAAAAAAAAGTCCATTTTATAGGGCTGTTGGGAGGATTGTGTGCTATGCTGTGGTTAGTCGCTCGGTCATGTCTGACTCTTCGCAACCCTTTGGACTGTAGCCTACCTAGCTCCTTTGTCCATGGGATTTTTCAAGCAAGAATACTGGAATGGGTTGCCATTTTCCTCCTCCAGGGGATCTTCCTGACCCAGGGATCAAACACACGTCTCCTACATTGGCAGGTGGATTCTTTACCCACTGAGCCATCAGGGAAGCCTGTTGGAAGGAATAGATGAGTTTATGCATGCAGGGTGTCTCTTATGTTCCTGGCTTCTAGTAGATGATGATGATGGCTTTGATGGTGATTTGCTTTCTAACACTTGATTAACTTCATTACCAGCATTTGCCTGTTAATTTCAAGATTTCAAAAGGCACCTTCAAAACTGATTTCTTTTTTTTCTAATTAAAAGAACATTTAACATGAGAACCTACCTTCTTGATATGGGCATTGCTGTGGCTTGTGTTTTGGTGGCTCAGGCAGTTGGCACTCCGTTTGGGGCTTATGGCGCCTTCTGTTCTGCCAGTACCGAGCCTTCATCTCATGCCAATGGGGGGTGTCTTTTGTTTGATAAGCTGAATCTGGGTGCATATATTTCATTCTCTTTGCTCAGAGAACAGTTTTTTAACTTTTCATGTAAAGCCTGCTTTTCCTCTCTTTCTCTAGTGGCTAAGTCGTGTCTGACTCTTGCGACCCCATGGACTGTAGCCCGCCAGGCTCCTCTGTCCATGGAATTCTCCAGGCAAGAATACTGGAGTGGGTTGCCATTTCCTTCTCCAGGGGATCTTCCCAGCCCAGGAATTGAACCCGGGTCTCCTGCATTGCAGGCCAATTCTTTACCAACTGAGCTATGAGGGAAGCTTTTCCTCTACCATTTCCTCAATCCATATATGGAAGTATTGATCTTCTGGCTTTATAAACAGGTTGTTGTTATTGTTCAGTCGCTAAGTCATGTCCGACTCTTTGCGACCCTATGGACCGCATGCAAGGCTTCCCTGTCCTTTACCATCTCCTGGAACTTTCTCAAACTCATGTCCATTGAGTCGGTGATCCCATCCAACCATCTCATCTCTGTCATCCCCTTCTCTTGCCTTCAACCTTTCCCAGCATCAGGGTCTTTCCCAATTAGTCAGCTCTTTGTATCAGGTGGCCAAAGTATTGGCACTTCAACTTCAGCATCAGACCCTTCCAATGAATATTCAGGATTGATTTCCTTTAGGATTGACTGGTTTGATCTCCTTGCTGTCCACGGGACTCTCAAGAGTCTACTCCAGTACCACAGTTCGAAAGCATTAATTCTTCATAAAGAAGGACCCTCAGCCTTCTCTATGGTCCAGCTCTCACATCCGTACATGACTACTGGAAAAACCATAGCTTTGACTGTAGGGACCTTTCTCTGCATAGTGATATCTCTGCTTTTTAATATGCTGTCTAAGTTTGTCATAACTTTTCTTCCTAGGATTAGGGTGTTGTGTTGATTTCTGCTGTACAGCAAAGTGATGCAGTTATACACATATATACATTGTTTTTTATATTCTGTTCCATTATGGTTTACCCAGCATATTGAGTGCAGTTCTCTGTGCTTGACTATGAGTTTGGGTTTAGTCGATGCAAACTATTACATATTGAATAGATAAATCACAAGAAACCTTCCATGTTTTAGAAACTTTTCCAAATCTTTTGTGGTTGTCTTGGCCACAGCTAGTTGTCTACCTTCTTTTCTAGCTGTTGAGTTTTTCTGAAGCATTCAACTTGGTTTTCAAGGAAACAGTCACCCCCTTTCTTGTCCCACTCATAATGTCATCAATTTATGTAATTTAATAGAATTACATAATTATAGTAACAAGCACAGCTGGCATGAAGAGGTTTGAGGAAAAAACCAACAAACTGTTGGCAGGTATACAGCTCGATGGGTGAGAGAAGAAGCAGAAAGGCTCGCTAGAGAGAGGGGTGCCCACCAGCCTCGCTGACAGTGCCCTGGGAGTTCGCTTTGCCTTTATTCTCTTGTACAGAGGTGATGGTGGAGAGCATGGTTTCCAGCATCAGTCAAGAGAGCCTCTATTGTGTGAAATGAGCATGTTCACTGTGGAAACAGGGAGAGACGGAAATGAGAAAATAAAATGGTTATCATTCTACAGCATTAAAATAACAATGTGTGTGGATGTGTGCGCTCAGTCATGTCTGACTCTTTGTGACCTCATGGGCTGTAGCCTGCCAGGCTCCTGTGTCCAAGGAATTTCCAGGCAATAATGCTGGAATGGGTTGCCATTTCCTGCTGCAGGGCATCTTCTTGACCCAGGGATCGAACTCGTGTCTCTTGTGTCTCCTACATTGGCAGGTGGATTCTTTACCTCTGAGCCACCTAGGAAGCCCCCTAATAATAGCATTTTGCTGCTTTTTGCCCTATAAACATTTTTACAACTTTAAGATCATATTTATTTATTGAAGTATAGCTATGTACAGTATCGTTTCAAGCGTACAGAAATTCAATTATATGTATGTGTGTGTATATATATACATATATATATAGGTTATTATAAAATATTGTGTAGTGTTTCCTGTGCTACACAACAGGACCTTGTTGGTTATCTGTTTTTATATGTAATAGTGTGTATATGCTAACCCCAAACTCGTAATTTATCCCTCCCTTCATTACCTTTTCCGCCTTTGTCACTGTGACTTTGTTTTCTATGTCTGTGAGTCCCTTTCTGTCTCGTAAATAAGTTCATTTGTATCATTGATACTCATATTTAAACATTTGCCTCCTATGCTTCCTCTTAAAACATTGTTCTATAAATATGTCCCCATATTATTAAACATCTTATTAACATTAATTTTAGTTGTTATATATCACTTTCATGCAACGGTTTGACCCATAAGTCACTTTCTCACTTCCCTGTAGGCAGAGATTGCTCTATTAGAAAACACTCTGATTATTTTCTTCCTGAGCAGGCAAAAATTCACTTCTTCCCTTCTCTTTGTCTCCTTTATTGCCCTCGTAGAATACTTTGTTGTAATTAAAAATTACTGGAATATAGTTGATTTACAGTGTGGTGTTAGTTTCATGTATGCAGCAAAGTAAATCAGTTACACGTATATCCACTCTTTTTTTGGTTTGTTTTTGACTCTTTTCCCATACAGGCCATTACAGAGTATTGAGCAGAGCTTCTTGTGCTGTACAGCAGATCCTTATTAATCTATTTTCTGTATAGTAGTGTGTATGTCGATCCCAATCTCCCAGTTTATCATCTTCCTGACCAGAAATCCCATGGACAGAGAAGCTTTGTGGGCTAACAGTTCATTTTCGCAAGAGAGTTGGACACGACTTAGCAACTAAACAACAGCAAAGAATATTTTACACACTTGGTCGCCAAATGGGTGGAGGTTTTCCCACACCAAACAGTTCTCTGTGCCACCAGCTCGGTATCCTACAGATCAGCTCAATTCTGACATTGCTGCTGCCGCCAAGTTGCTTCAGTCACGTCCAACTCTGTGACCCCATGGACTGTAGCCCACCAGGCTCCTCTGCCCATGGGATTCCGCAGGCAAGAATGCTGGAGCGGGTTGCTGTGTCCTTCTGCAGGGGATCTTCCCAAACCAGGGATCAAACCCATGTTTCTTGTGTCTCCTGCATTGGCAGGTGGGTTCTTTACCACTGGCATCACCGGGGAAGCCCTAATTCTGACATTACCTTGAGACAGAATGAATTCTGCAGGTTAAGGGCTCAGTCTCACAAGGCTGCCTCCCCCCACCACTCACTTCAGATGCTAGGGTTTGATTACTTTGCTAGTGTGGCTCACAGAACTCAGAGTAGCATTTTAGTTACTTTTACCAGCTAATTATAAAAGGATACGCTGAAGGGTACAGATGGATATCCAGATGGGAGAGATGAGTCTGGCAAGATGTGTGGGAAGAGGTGAGGAGCCTCGGGGCCCTCCCCACCTACCACCCTCCCAGTACCTCTGAGTGCTCTCCAACCCAGAAGCTCTCTGAACCTTGTACTTTGGGGCTCTTATGGAGGTTCATTATCATCTCATTAACTCCATTTTCAGCCCTTCTCTCTCCTCAAGAAAATGTGAGTGAGCTGAAAATTCCAAGCTTCTAATCGTGGCTTGGTCTTTCTCGTGACCAGCTCCCATCCAGGAGCCATCCAGGAGTCACCTCATTAGAACCAAAGACACTCCTGTTACCCAGGAAATTCTACGGGTTTCAGGAGATCTGTGCCAGGAACTGAGGTCAAAGGCCAAAATTAGCACAAAAGATGCTTCTAGTGTTCTTCTCACTTAAGAAATTCCAAGAGTTTCAGAAACTCTGCCAGGAATTGGAGGCAGAGGACAAATAGATATTTTCTGTTATCTTATAATTGCTTTCAGATGTTATTATAAATAATGATCTGATAAATATCTTTAGATATAGAACTTTATATCCAGTGTCAGAAATAGCCTAAATGTGGAATAATTAAGCCAAAAGATATGGGATTTTTAAAGGCTCTAGATATATTTCCAAACTGATTTCTGTTACACTTTTACCATTTTATATTTTCGCCCATGGGCTTCCCTGGTGGCTCAGATGGTAAAGAGTCTGCCTGTAGTACAGGAGACCCAGAGTTCGATCCCTGGGTCAGGAAGATCTCCTGGAGTAGGGAATAGCTATTTATTCCTACCTATTCTTGCCTGGAGAAGTCCATGGACAAGAGGAGCCTGATGGGCTACAGTCCATGGGGTCACAGAGTTGAACATGACTGTTATTCACCAATAATGCACAAAAAGTCCTGGTGTTACCTTATTCTCTTTCACAAGGACTAGATATTATAATTTCTAAAACCTTGCTGTTTTGATAAGCAATCACATCTTCTTGTTTTAGTGTGCATTTTCTTGATTGGTAGTGAGATTGAATATTTTTCCAAATATTATTTATTTGCATTTGCATTATTATAAAAATTTTAAGTTCTGATTGATCTGTTAAAAACAGAATTTCTCTGTTGATTAATTCAATTGTTGATTTGCATTTTTTTTTTTTTTTGGTAGTGAAGAAATGATCTCTGTGTTCAGTGGTTATTATAAATAGGCTTTTTAAACTGATTGCTTGCTTATTCTTGTTGATGATTTTTTTTGGATGGGTTGTATAGGTTTTACATTTTCATAGAGCATTTAATCTTACAGTTTTTTTCTCATTCAGTGTTGAAAAATATTCACATATCTTTTTTTGGTTTTATTTAAGAATTAAGTTTAATTTTTAGCATATGACTAAAAATACATGGGAATTATGCTTGGAAATTATCCTTGAGACTTGAGGTTCTAACTTGATCTTCTTCACTTATTTAAGTTATTTCAGCCCCATTGGTTGAGTAATGCTGCCTTTTCCAATGATTTGTCATCCTCCTTTATCTTGCTCTCAATTGTTAGATATTAAAAAGATCATGTTTCTGAGATGTCTGTTCTGCTGTAGCGCTGTATCTGTACCTGAATCATTACCATGTTCTATTAATTATGTGATCATATTATCCCTATCATTTCTCATTTCTTCCTTTTTTTTTTCTTTTTAAGAGATGCTATTGCTGTTTCTTTTTGGTCACAACATCTTCATATGGGAATTCTTACTTTTGTTTGTCTTTCAAAGACCAGTAACCTTCCTGAGAGAAAAGGTACATGGATGATACATTTTCAGAGATATTGTTTGGTTTATTCTTTTTGCCTTTACATACACACACACACACCCCTTGGCTAACTATAAAATTTTGTTGTCAGAATCTTTCCTCTGAAAGCTGTGACATCTAGTATTGCAGTGCATAAGTCCAGGTAGTCTGTCTGTCTATCCATCCATCCATCCATCCACTCATCCAGGATGAGCTATGTAATTTATGTGAAAGTTGTTCAGTTGTGTCCAACTCTTTGCAGCCCCATGGACTGTAGCCAGCCAGACTCCTCTGTCCATGGAATTCTCCAGGCCAAGAATATTGGAGTGGGTTGCTACTGCCTTCTCCAGGGGATCTTCCCAACCCAGGGATCAAACCCAGGTCTCCTGCATTGCAGGCAGATTCTTTACCATCTGAGCTACCCAGGGAAGTCCAGTAATTTATGGGGCCCAGTGAAAAATGAAAATGCAGGTATCATGTTCAGCAATTATTAGCAGTTTCAAGATGGTGGCAGCAGAGCATTAAACCAAGTGCCAGGGCCCTTCTAAGTGCAGGGCTCTGTGTGCCTGCATGAAGTCCCTGTGGAGTCAGCCCTGCAGTCAGTTATCCATTTCATGGATATTTATTGAGCATTTCCACTTTGTTTTGTGTGCTTTAAGGGAAAGAGCCCTCCAGATACGGACAGTCAGTGGAGGACACAAGCATGTCAGCTGTGGCATCATTAGTACTTGATGAAGCTTTGCATGAGATCTGTGGATGCACAGAGTAGAGAGAACTCCACCAGACCAGCTTCTAGAGAAAGTTTCTGGAGGAGATGGTACTTGTAGATGTCCTAAGACTTTTGCGTTGAGTGATACAAGGAGGCTTTGGAGGGTTTTCAGCTCCAAGGAGTGACATGCTCCAATTCGAATGCGTTTAAGAGAACACCATGCTGTATAGATGTGATGCTTTAGGAGACCAGAGTGGAAGCAGTTAGGAGGCAATTAAAATATTCCAGGCAAGGGAAGGTGGCATTGGTGTCTGGACCTGTTTGGAAAAGTGGAGGTGGTGAGAAAGCAGTCATGGTCTAGATATATTTCGAAGACAGTACTGTGACAATCTGTGGGTGAGATAAATATGAGATAAGAGAGAAAGAGCAGTTAAGGATAGCTCTGAATTTTAATTGAATTAGAGAAATGGAATCACCATTCACTAAGATGGGGAAGCCTTGCAGGGGAGCAGGTTTGGTGGGGGAAGATGAAGCATCCAACATGAGCTTGAGATAGTAATTGAACATCCGACTTACCTATGAATATACCAAACAAAATGTATCCTGTTAAACAACATACTTATTAAAGTGGAGATACTGAATGGACAGTTGGATGTGCAAGTCTAGATTTGGGTTTGATCAAAGGGAGGGAAGGAAGAGGCTTTGCCACGGAGGCTGTTGAAAAGAGAAGATAAGAAAGACACGGTCAGTAAAATGTTCCTGGTGACTGGATACAGAGAGAAGACAGAAACAGATTTAGACAATGAAACTGACCAGCTTTTAAAGGACCTTTCTTCCTCGTTCATTAGCTAAAGAGGGGTCTTATAGAATATAGGGTCAGAATTCTTTCTTTTGGAAAAAGCCAATCTTGAAAGTGTTTCTTCTTGGTCGGATTCCTGTGGGAGATGTTGAAGGTAATTTCTTGATATTTATTTATGATCAAGACAGAATCACTGGCACTTAAGTGTTGCATTATTAATGATTTAGGAGGAAATGACTTCTTTCAGAAACACCAGTTCTGAAGGCCTGTTCGATAGAGGCCAGGTAGTAAATTATTTTCAGTGACCCACCTAAAGAGTTGATGCATTTTTGAAAGGGGTTGCAGTGATTACCTTCTATGGGTTGAGTCCAGGCAGTCATGACTTTGGAAGCAAGTCTAGGGTCAATTTAATTATGACACTTCAGCACGTTTTATTTTATTAAAGGATTTATTTATTTTTACTTTTGGCCGCCAGCTTTCTATATTTTCAGGGAGTGGGGAGATACTCTCTAGTTGCGGTGCACGGGTTTCTCATTGCAATGGCTTCTCTTACTGTGGAGCACGGACAGGCTCTAGGGTGACCGGCGTCAGTACTTGCAGCCCAGACTCAGTAGCTGTGGCTCGTGGGCTCCAGAGCGCGGGCTCAGTAGTTGTGGCGCATGGGTTCAGTTGCTTATGTGGGATCTTCTGGGACCAGGGATCCAACCCATGTTCATTGATAGGTGGATTCTTAACCACTGAACCACCAGGAAAGCCCTCAGATGGGCTTTTTAGAACCTATAGATTTGGAACTGAAAGAGAACATTTCTAAGACACAGGAAAGAGCCAGCTGGGTACCAGGTCTTTGTGGTCCGACTGGGTGTCTGACTGTCTAGTTCCAGGCAGGGTGGTGAATTATACAAGGGAAAAATACACATCCCCTTTCAAACTTAAGAGACATGTTTTTTGCAGAGAAGGGAAGTCTGGGAGAAGTGCCCTGAAGTGGGACTTGCCATGTGTATTCTGACTTCAGGAGGAAACCCAATGAGGGGACAGAGCCCACACTGATAAACTCAGTGAGGGGCCCAGGTAGATAGTCAGGGAGCCTGGTGAGCATGGGTGTGTGATGTGACAAGGGTATTTCTGTTATCATCATCTCAGTATTTCACTGACTTTCAAAGGAGAGGTTAAGTTATCTGAGGACATTTTTGCTGCGTTCTGAAATGGATTAAAACCCGTCTGTGTTTCCAGTGAGTGATTTAAATATTGTATAGCTCATTTATAATTGAATAAGAATGTGGTAGCTCTTTCCAGATTTTGAAGGCATTCTCTGCGAAAGGGCTGTTTTGTTTTCTCCTTTTCAAATAAACATGAATTAGCATAAGAAATAAGGAGCCTGTGAAAGGAATCAATAAAATTAACTGGAATTGGATTTCACACTTTGAATGCCTTACACGTTCTTATTAGGGGAGATACGGAGAAACAGGTAATCAGTTCAGAGAGAAGCTCAAGCTCATGAAAGAGTGACCTACTTCCAGAAGATGAATATTTAAAATAAAAAAGGCTTGAAAAATAATTCGCTTTACATTGATGGACCACAGCTCCAAATAACAGGGAAGCCTAACAAAAAGGCTTTTTTTTTTTTTTTTCTCCTGGGATTGGAAAGGGCAGTAGGGGTAGCTCAGAAGAGTGAAGAGGAAGATTGGGCTTGGAGTCTGAAGATCTTGGTTTGAGTTCTTTTTTTTTTTCAGATTTTTTTTTTAATGTGGACCATTTTTAGTCTTTATTGTATTTGTTACAGTGTTACTTCTGTTGTTTATGTTCTGCTTTTTCGACTGAGAGGCATTTGTGATTGTAGTTCCCTGACCAGGAATTGAACCCTCACCTCCTGCATTGGAAGGCAAAGTCTCAACCACTGGACCATCAGGGAAGTCCCTTGGTTGAGTTCTGATGTTGCTGATTGCTGCTGCTGCTGCTAAGTCGCTTCAGTCGTGTCCGACTCTGTGCAACCCCATAGACGGAAGCCCACCAGGCTCCCCCGTCCCCGGGATTCTCCAGGCAAGAGACTGGAGTGGGTTGCCATTTCCTTCTTCAATGCATGAAAGTGAAAAGTGAAAGGGAAGTTGCTCAGTCGTGTCCGACTCTTAGCGACCCCATGGACTACAGCCTACCAGGCTCCTCCATCCATGGGGTTTTCCAGGCAAGAGTACTGGAGTGGGGTGCCATTACCTTCTCCGGATGTTGCTGATTACTTTATTTCAAATACGTGTTTTAGTTTCAACCTGGAAACTCCTTTCCTTTGTATTACAAGTAGAATAGACTTGGTTTTTAATGTTGGAATCACACCTGTTTAATTTGTTAGATGTAACAGTGAAACAGGAATCTAGGAGTTCAGGGCAAGCTTATAGAATCTGCCTGCAGTGTGGGAGATGTGGGTTCGACCCCTGGGTTGGGAAGATCCCCTGGAGAAGGAAATGGCAACCCACTCCAGTATTCTTGCCTGGGAAATCCCAGCAGTCCATGGAGTCCCAAAAGAGTTGGACATGACACAGTGAGTAAACAACAACCATCACAACCACCTAGTGTAAATATTTAAGGAGGAGCTTGGTGAATTGTCTTCCTTCTGAAGAATTGTCCTTTGCAAAGTTGTCCCAACCTCATCCTTAAATCGTAGTGTGCCCATCTGTGGATTTTTCTTTTTCAAGTGAATCTTGGTGGTCAATGTCAAGTGGCTCGATAGAGACAAAAATGAAGCTGTCTGTTCATCTGACAAGTAATGCTGAGTTTCCTCCAGAATAAAATGGGGATACCCACCTTATATGTTCAGAAATCTCCATTCCTCTTTATTTACTTGGACTTTTTATGAGCTTTAATGTTTTTTAAAAAAAACCATTTTATTTGACTGTACTGTGTGACTTGTGTGATCTTAGTTCCCGACCAGGGATTGAACCCATGCTCTCAGCGCTAAAGTATGAAGTCCTAAGCACTGGATCACCAGGAAATTCCTTAAAATTAAAAAAAAAAAAATAGCTTGAGGTGTAATTAACATGATGTAAACTGCAAATGTTGAGTGGGTACGATTTAATAAGTTTTTATGTATGCATGTGGGCTTACTTGGTGGCTCCGCTGGTAAAGAACCCTGCTGCCAATGCAGAAGACCCAAGAGGCGTGGATTCCATCCCTGGGTTAGGAAGATCTCTTGGAGAAGGAAATGGGAACCCACTCCAGTATTCTTGCCTGGAAAATCCCACGGACAGAGGAGCCAGGCGGTCTACAGTCTGTGAGGTAGCAGAGTCAAACATGACCAAGTATGCGTGTGCACACACACACACACACGAGGTATTCACGCACCCCTAAAACCATCACCACAATCCAGTGAATAAACGTATTATTACCCCCCCCAAGTTGCCGTGTGCACTTTTTTAATTCTGTCCACCTGCCCTTTCCATCCATCTTTCCCCAGGCAATTACTTCTCTGCCTTCTGTCACTGTAGATAAGTTTGCATTTTTCCTGAGTTTTAGATAAAGGGGATAATATAGTGTATATTCTTTTTTGGCTGACTCTTTCACTCAGCATAATTGTTTTGAGACTCATCCATGTTGTAGTGTGTATCAATAATTCATTCCTTTTTATTGCTGAATAGATTCCATTATAGGGATAAGCCACAGCTTGTTTATCTTGTTGATGGACATTGGATTGTCTCCAGATTTTGGCTATGCCAAAGAAGACTGACAGGAGCATTCGTGCACAAGGCTTTGGGTGAATGTAACTTTCATTTTTCTCAAGTAAATACCTAGACTCGGAATGGCTAGATCATACAGTAAGTATATATTCAATTTTTTAAGAAACGGCCAACCTTTTTTCCATTTCATATTTCCTCCAGCAGTGTATGGAAGTTCCAGTTCCTCCAGATCCTTATCCACACTTTTACATTTTAGCCATTTGAATGTGTACAGTGATACTTCTTTGTGGTTCTCATTTGCATTTCCTGAATGACTAATGATGTTGAGCATCTTCTTGTGTGTTTATTTGCCATCTGTTTACCTCCTTGGTGAAGGCTCTGTTCAAAACTTTTCATGTGTTTTCTCTTTTTTTTTTCCTTTTATTATTGAATTTTGAGAATTCTTTATATCTTCTGGATAGAAGTACCTTATCAGATGTGTCACTCACAAATATTTGCCTCTAGTCTGTGGCTTTTGTTTTCATTTTAAATGTCTTTCCAGGAGAGGTTTTAAATCTTGATGAAGTCTGATAATCCATTTGTTCTTTTATGGACCATGCTTTTGGTATCCTGTGTAAAAAAATCTTTGCCTATCCAGTTGACACCACAGTTTTCTTTAATGTTTTATTTTTTACATTTCCTGGTTTTAGGTTTTACCTTTAGATCTATGATCTGTCTTGAGTTTATTTTGGTGTATGAACAAAGTTATGGATTGAAGTGCCTTTTTGTGAATGGGTATCTAGTTGTTCCAGCATCATTTGTTGAAAAAATTATCCTTTCTTCATGAAGTGCTTTGGTACCTTTGTTGAAGATCAGTTGTCTGTATATGTGTAGGTCTATTTATGAACATCTTATTCTGTTCCATTGCTGTGCTCATCTGCATTTGCAATAATACCAGATTGTTCTGATTACTATAGTTTTATAAGTCTTGCAATGGATGGTATTAGTCCTCCAACTTTGTACTTCCTTAAATTGTTTTGGCTGTTCTCAGTCCTTTACATTTCCCAAAGAATTTTGGAACCAGTCAGTTTCTGCAAGTGGGGATAAACCCCGATTGGTCATCTATTAATTTTGTAATTATTTTTATTTTTTAATTGAAATATAGTTGATTTACATTGTTTCAGGTATATAGCAACATGATTCAGTTATACATCTCTATGTATATGTGTATATTCAGTTACACACACATACATATATCACGTTTCAGATTCTTTTCCATTAGATGTTGAATAGAGTCCCCTGTGCTGTGATACAGCAGGTCCTTGCTGTTTATCTATTTTATATATAGTAATGCATGTCTGTTAATTCTGAACTCCTAATTTATCTCCCTCCACCAGCCATCTTTTAAATTTAATGCTGTATTTGATTTGCTAAAATTTCATTTATAATTACTGCATCTGTGTATCTGTTGACTGGTAGCAAAGGACATTTTTTCCTGGACCTTTATGAGTTCCAGGTACTCTTACCTCTAATCCTTCTGGGAGGTTTTTTCCCCAGCCTTGGATCCTTTCTTCACATAAATGCACTGACTGGTCTTCAGCTGACACAGGAGGGTCCCCTCTGCAGATCTCTGGAATTATCTCTCTGTTTGGCTCTCTCCTCTCCAGCACGCTGCCTTGGTTTCTCTGGACTCTAATCTTTATCCCCTCAACTCAGGGAAGCTGCTGGCTGCCTGGGTTCCCACCCCCGCACTGTGGTCTAGAAATGGCTGTCAAGGTAGTGGCTCACCTCATCTGTTTGCTGTCTCTTAGGGATCACTGTGCTTTGTTGCCTGATACCCAGTGTCTTGAGAAGGGTTCTCTTTATATGTTTTGTCTTTTTTGCTGGTTTCAGGTGGGAGAGTACATTTTGTCTCTGTTACTCCATTTTGGAGAAGGCAATGGCAACCCACTCCAGTATTCTTGCCTGGAGAATCCCAGGGATGGGGGAGCCTGGTGGGCTGCCGTCTATGGGGTCGCACAGAGTTGGACATGATTGAAGGGACTCAGCAGCAGAAGTCCCTTACTTGGGTTTTACATCATGATTTCTTACATCGTTTTGTTTACTTTTTAAATGGGCTGTTGCTGTGGCCAGGCTGTCTGACCTTTTTTTATGTGAGTGCAAATTCTGTTCATCCAGTCTGCTTCCTTTGTGTTACATTTACAACATGTTTGTTTTTTCTTAATTGTTTTGTTTTTTGTTTCTTGTTCCTGTTTGACTATAGTCTCCATGTGGAGGATGGCTGAGTTTTATTATATTTGTGTCTTGCCTTGATAGTAAATGTGTTTATAAAATGAGTGAATGAATGAATGAGAGTGAAATTTTCCATTTCCATAAGAATATATAGGGTGTTGTTCTCCCCTCCCCTTTCAAAGGAGTAGATCAAAAAAGGGTATGTTCTAAGACCGAAGCTCTATTTAAAGTTTAGCTTATTTTGAATTTTAAGTGTGTGTTCAAGTGTGCGTGCATGAATGCATGCTGTAATGATGGGGTGCTTGGTGTTTTAACACTGGTAAAGAGATGGCTCATTGGGAGTTAAATTGCCCCTCAAGTAATTCATGGTGTTTGATAAATTTCTCTCCAGGCTATACAGGTCTGGGAACATATGGTCCTGAACTTTGCTTTTTAATGGACATTTACTAAACAAATGCCATTATACTTTATAGCTATTTTAAATACTCTGTGCTGTTTAGTTATTTTTTTTTTTCACTTTTATTGTTAAATGGGATAGAGGCAGATGATTACACGACTTCATGATACATGATTAGTGGAAAGTCTTTATGGGAATTTTCTGTGTTCAGGGTGCCTAGTGAGATCGAGGGAAGAACAGTACTAGAGAAAAAAAATTTCGTAGAGGGAATATCTCTATGAGTAATTATTTTAGAAAGAAAATGTATGTCTCAGAAATATGGTCATTAGAAATTCTTGATTTCTAATTACCTGTAAGTTACTAATTTGAGAGGTGAATTACCATGTACTTTGGTCAATTCTTTGTGATTTGTGCTTATAGCTACTGCAGAATGTAAAATGTAAAATGAATGCAAGCTGGGTTTTTTTATCTCATTGAACAGTTTGGAACCTTGCATCCCACTGTAATGGAATTTGCTGTGTAGTGCCAAAGGGTTTTTTGATTCTGCAGTTTTTGTGCTGTTTACTTTTGCTTTATTTGAGAAAGGTGCTTGGATGTTGCCAGAGACCACTGAGAATTGCGTGTAACTATTTAGAAACACAGGCTTCCCAGGTGGCGCTAGTGGAAAAGAACCAGCCTGCCAATGCAGGAGAACATAAGAGACATGAGCTCGATCCCTGGATTGGGAAGATCACTGGAGGAGGGCATGGCAACTCATTCCAGTATTCTTGCCTGGAGAATTCCATGGACAAAGGAGTCTGGAGGGCTACAGTCAATAGGGTCACGCACAGTTGGACATGACTGAAGAGACTTAGCACACACACATATTAGAAATACACACGATGCGGCTGAGTGTGAAAGGGAGGGTGTGTAGGTTGTAAATCATTCCTTGAGTAATTGCTGGGCTTGGAAATGGTTTTTCTTTAACTGATTTTTGTGATCGCATTTGTAAAGAGAGATCGTGAAGAATGGGGGAGTAAGGGGGTTTGCAGCCAGGACGACATGAATGAAAGTTTCTAGAGTGTTTTCTTTGACTGGTTTGGATTTTGCATTTGGTTTGGATTTACCTTCTGGAAAGAATGGCTGCCCCCCACCTGATCTTTTTGCTTGACTTTTCAGTTGTTGGCATTACCTGTATGTGCTAAATGTGAGAGATATTTTATGGAAAAGAAAGATATTGAGGACTAGAAAGGAGATAACCCTGTGGGACAAAAGAAAACATGATGTAGGAAGAATTTCATAAGAGGGCAAAAAAGTGAAAAAGAGAGTTGAAGGTGTATGTGTTCATCAGAACCATTGGTAAAGTTAGCCAGGTTCAGGAATGGATCATAAGAGCCCTGAAATAATCCTTTTCTCTAGTTTTATCTAAGAATCTTGGCTCTGCCCCAAAGCAACGGATAGATGCTTTTTTTTTTTTAATGAGTATTGTATCATTGAAAAATTTTTTTTGCTTTTTTAAAAAACTTACATTGTATAGTTGATTTACACTGTTGTGTTACTTTTTGATCTATAACAGAGTGATTCAGTTATAATACACACATCAACATTCCTTTCCATTATGGCTTATCAGGGGATATTGAATAGTTCCCTGTGCTCTGCAGGAGGACCTTGTTGGTTTTGATTTCTCTTTCATGCTGAGGACCTCATAAAGACTAAGCCCTCTAGAGCGAAAGCTACCTGAAGGCAAGACTGTGTCACCATCTCCTAGTTTCACGTTGCTTTACACATTATAAGAGCTTAATACATGTGTACTGAATAAATAAACATCCCTTAGCTTTGGTGTGCTAAGTTGCTTCAGTTGTGTACAACTCTTTGCAACCCCACGGACTGTAGCTCTCCAGGCTCCTCTGTCCATAGGATTCTCCAGGCAAGAACATTGGAGTGGGCCGCCATTTCCTTCTCCGGAGGACCTTCCCAACCCAGGGACTGAAGCCTCATGTCTTATCTCCTGCATCAGTAGGCAGGTTCTTTACTACTAGCGCCACTACTAGCTTTGGAATTGCATGCAAACCTCATGATTTTTTAAATGAACAGAGGACACTGATGACTCAGAAAAGCAGTTTGCGTGCCTTTGAGATGTCTTGGTGCTTTGCGTTTGGTTTAGAAAGAGGATGTTGTTCTGTCCTAAATGCAAAGAGAAGAGAGGTTATGAAGGAACTGACGGCGGGACAAGGAAATCCAGGAGAAGATGGGGATTTGGGTTTTATGCCACTGACAAGTGACTATATATTTCATGTTATCATGATTAGGATTGCTCTGTTTTAAGAGGAGGAAGTCTTTTCCTTTTTTTTGGTCACAACACAATGTTCTGTGTAGCCGCTGGACCCTGTCCCTGGACACTGTCTTGCCTGTTATAGGAGAACCTGGGGTAATGATATGATGATTCGCTTGTTTCTGTGAGCCTCAGATGGGGACGGTGGTGCAGGTAGCGACCTCAGGAATTCTCAGGACTTGGTGGAATGGTTCTGGATTTGGATCCTGGAATCCCCAGCCATGTCAGTAGGAAACAAGATGGCAGGCTTGCCCTCCTGGGGTCACGGTATGACCATGGCTTTTAACTCTTAGGCTGTGCATATTTTGAGAAGATGATACGTGTCATTGCTTCCTGGGATGAGACAGTGTTTAACCTAATGATGTGACTAAATAGTTTATCTTTCTAATATTTTTGTCTTTGCTATTAAACGGAAGCCACATGAGCACAGGGGCTTTTGCCTGATGTATTCACTTTGTGTCCTCAATACCTAGAGCAGTACTTGGAAGAGAGTAGACATCAGTAGATGTCAGTTGAATTTGGAGATTGTATAACTACAATAAATGGGGATCAGGTGAGGGTGGGAGAGAATGAGGAGGGCTGAGTACACTTGTGCTTGAAGCGAGTTCTGTCTGAGGTTTTTCCTTTGAGACAACTTAAGAGACTCTTCAGTGCGTTCTGTGTCCCCGTGAAACGAAGCAGGACCCCGTGTCCTCCACCTGCCTTTTGCCTCTCAAAAAACTTTAACCAAAGAATAAGTTTAACCAGGGAAGTGAGAAAATGCAGAAGCAAAGAAAAGTAGGACAAAATAATAATAGTTTAGTTGGTAAGCAAGGGCTTCCCTGCTGGCTCAGATGGTAAAGAATCTACCTACAATGAGGGAGACCCGGGTTCAGTCATTGGGTTGAGAAGATCCCCTGGAGAAGGGAATGACTACCCACTGAAGTATTCTTGCCTGGAGAATTCCATGGACAGAGGAGCCTGGTGGGCTACAGTTCATGGAGTAGCAAAGAGTTGGACACGACTGAGTGACTAATACACACACATACACAGTAAGCAAAGTCAGGAACCTTTAGTTTCTTCTTAAGGGCTATAGATAATATTCGGAGCCGTATCCTGTAAGCTGTTTGTGGATACTGAAACCCCTACCAGGTGGAAGAAATTAACCACATGGTGACCAGACTGCAGCCGTGACATAAGCTGCCATAATTCCGAAAATTGGCCTCAAGGAAATGGAAGCAGAGCAACCCTGGAACTGAATACTAACCATACTTAGAACAATCAAAATGGCACTGATCAGACCACTGCATGACCAATTTCAAGATGACTGTCAGAGCTGACTGTGCTGTTTCTGCATGTAGCCCCCTGCTTCCATCTATAAAATCTCTTGTCCCCTGATTGTCAGGGGATTTCCTGTGGCTCAGGTGGTAAAGAATCTGCCTGCAATGTGGGAGACCCATGTTTGATTTCTGGGTCAGGAAGATCTCCTGGAGAAGAATGGCTACCCACTGCAGTATTCTTACCTGGAGAATCCCATGGGCAGTGGAGCCTGGTGGGCTGCAGTCCATGGGGTCACAAAGAGTTGGACACAACTGAGCAGCTAACACTTTCACTGATTAGGCGGCC
>NW_011494912.1:500046-505269 GCF_000754665.1 Bison bison bison | reverse complement strand
CCCCCTGCCCTGCCAGCCGCCCTGGTTGCTGGCATCCAAAATAAAGCAAACATTGCTTTTCACTAACCTTGCCTCTTTATTGGCTTTTGAGTGGTGAGCAGCCAGACCCAACTTCTGGTTACACCAACACAGCGTCAGGCATCAAGTGGACCAATGGGTGCCAGCCTGCCCTGCCCTTGAGAAGGTCTTACTCAAGCTGGAGTGAGATGATGGACAGTAAACCATAGCCACTGGGGTGCTGCTATGGGGTCTGCTTGGAATACTGGGGGAAGGAGAGGGCATCTGAACTGAGTGTTGACATTTTCATAGAATGACAGAAGAAGAAGACAGAGAGGAGTTCCTCTATGCAGAGGTCATAGCAGAGCCTTGGCAGTAAGGTGTGAGATCTTGGCCATGGGGTTGCAGAAGAGCTGGGCATGGCTTAGCCACTAAACAGCAACAATTGTAAACCTGTTGCAGTACAGTACTATATAGCCGATGGTGTTAGTTGGGTACCTTGGCTAATTTTGTTGGACTTACAAACAAGTTGGACTTATGAACATGGTCTCAGAACAGAACTCATTTGTATGTAGGGGACTTCCTCTATTGCTGTTGACCCTTTTTTGGAAAATGTAGTCTAAGGACTGAAATGACAGAATTTGTAGTTTGATGTGGGGGAAAGGAAGATCAAGGAGTCTGAGATGACACCCAGACATCTACAGTGAGGGTCATCATTCATAGAAAGGCAAAATATTGGGGTTGGCCAAAAAGCTCATTTGGGTTCCACACCCGAACGAACTTTATGGCCAACCCAACAGATAGAGGGACAGACCCCATCAGGAAAGGGGAGATGATAAGGAAGAAGTTTGGGTTTGGGGTCCCATTGATTTGTCAGTAAAACCTGCATCAGAATAGCTTTATAAGCTGTAAAGCCATAGATGCAGCATCATTCTAGGATTGGTCAACTGAGTTTCCTAGTAATAGTTTTCTGATAGCTTTGAACTGAGTTGGGTTTCCTGGCCTCTCTGCCTGCTGAGTGCTGGGACTCTCAGCATTTGCTTCCTTCAGTGGAGTCAGAGCCACCAATCAGAACCCAGAACTTACTGAATTCATCCACCAGGCAATTATTGAGCACCTGTGGTATGCTGGGACCGAAATACTTCAAGTGTAAACTGAAGGCCAACATTGCTTGAAAAAGCGTTGTCTCTAGGAGTGATGATGCCTGGGGCTACATGCTGATCACCAAGCTCCAAGTATACAGAGCTCTGAGCAGGAGCAGATGTAAGATATGCCCACTGGGCTCTTCCTCGCCTCTGGGCTCCGCATGGTGTGCACTGTTGCTGGTGTCTCTTGGAGCATGTATACTTTTGCCCCGAAGGAGAGGGCAAGCCACACTGTATGGGACATTGATAGACCCTGGGCTTTCTTGATTCCCAGGTCAGACTCAGGATCAACAAGGTTCCATCCCCTCCTGCATCCCTAGGGCAGAGAGCAGAGCCAGTGCCCAGATGACCCTGAGCAGTATCACTGTCTCCATCCACCCAGTGTCCCAGAAAACCTGCTTCCCTGGGAACACTGCACCCTACTCCTCACTCCTGACTTCCTACCTCTGGAATCTAATTTAGTATCATCCTTCCTGGGTAGGTTCTGGTACATACATATATTTAATATTTATTTAGTTTTGGGCTGTGTTGAGTCTTTGTTGTGGCATGTGAAATCTTCACTGCAGGTTCACAGGGGTTCTGGAGCTCATGGGCTCAAGTAATTGCAGTGTGTGGGCTTAGTGGCTCTGCGGCATGTGGGATCCTCCCCAGCCAAGGATCCAACCTATGTCCTCTGCAATGGAAGGTGGATTCTTAACCACTGGACCATCAGGAAGTCCCCCTGGTTCTGTTTATTCTGCTTCACTGTAGCTTGTACATAAATGACTCTCATTCAAGTTAGAAAGCCCTGAAATGTAGAAAGAGTTATATTGAAGGAAGGAGCCTTTCTGCCTAGAGAGAAGAGGGAAGTTTCTTTGAGAAGGCAGTTGAGCTATACTCTGAGAGTCAGTTGGATATCTAAGATGACAGAGATGATAGAATAAACATTCCAGTTAAGAGTACCAGCTTGGAAAAAAACAGGGAACAGGACAGAGGGATGTTTTGTTCTAAATGATTCTTATCAGCAGTCGGCTTAAAAGAGCACATGGATAATTTGTGTGAGGTTATTTATGTCTTGAAATTCTTATTAAAATTATTGCATCCTGCCTGTATACGGACCTTAGCTGTTATCAAGAAACCTGAGTAGACCACTCAACTGAATTTAGGCTATAGATTATGTCTTATATGAATAGAATCATCAAATTGGGAACATTTTGCCAGAACATTTTTAGTCGAAACTTTTGAGATGTTTTGGAAAGAGTTGTAGCATTTTAAAATCAACACTGAAGTTTGATACAGAATGAGTGTTTATTTCTGTTGAAATAAAGGAAAATAAACCAGAAGGATAAAGTTTGCTTGCCTAAAGATTTAAGTGATCTTCTAAACTCTGTATTTTCCATCATCCTCTGTTCTTAATTCAGAGACCACTGAATGCATGTCATTTCCAGTGATATTCATGCCTTCCCGTAGATTTGAATTACCATCTGCAGTCATTTTTCCTTTAGGCTGAAGAACTTCCTTTAGCATTTTTATACTGCAGGTCTGCTTATGATGAATTCTCTAATTTTGTTTATTTGAAAATACCTTTATTTCATTTTCATTTTTGAAGGATGGTTTTGCTGCATGCTGAATTCTGGGTTGACAGGAATTGTTGCCCAGTATATTAAAGATACCATTCCATTGTCTTCTGTCCTCCATGGTTTCTGATGAGAAGTTCACCATTTGGATTATTTTTATTATTGTTTTCTTGGTCATTGTTATTATTCCCAGAGATGTACCATGTCACTTTTTTCCGGCTGTTTTCAGGATGTTAACTTTTATATTTTAGCAGTTTATTTGGATGTGGTTTTCTTTATCCTACTTATGTTTTGTTGAGTTTTGTAAATCTATGTTTGTCTTTCATTAAATTTGGAAGTTTTACATTTATTTCTTTGAAAAGTATTCCAGCCCCATTATCTGTTTCTGCTGCTTCTGGTACTCCAAATTTAAGTTGAACTCATTTTCTTCAATTTATTTTTCTGTTCTTCAGGTTAGTTTCTGTTGATCTATCTTGAAGTTCACTGATTCGTCTGCTATCACCAATGTGCTGTTGATATCATTCCAATTATCTTTGACAGTTATTGTTCGTTTCTATTTTTAGAATTTCCATTTGGTTCTGTTTGCATAGTATCTAGTTTTCTGAGATCTCTCAGTTCAGTTCAGTTCAGTTGCTCAGTTGTGTCCGACTCTTTGTGACCCCATGGATTGCAGCATGCCAAGCTTCCCTGTCCATCACCAACTCCCGGAACTTGCTCAAAGTTGATGTCCATCAAGTCAGTGATGTCATCAAACCATCTCATCCTCTGTTGTCCCCTTCTCCTCCTGCCTTTCCCAGAATCAGGGTCTTTTCCAATGAGTCAGTTCTTTGCATCAGGTGGCCAAAGTATTGGAGTTTCAGCTTCAGCATCAGTCCTTCTGATGAATATTCAGGACTGATTTCATTTAGGATGGACTGGTTGGATCTCCTTGCAGTCCAAGGGACTCTCAAGAGTCTTCTCCAACACCACAGTTCAAAAGCATCAATTCTTCGACACTCAGCTTTCTTTATAGTCCAACACTCACATCTATACATGACCACTGGAAAAACCATAGCCTTGAATAGACGGACCTTTGTTGGCAGCTGAAATCTCTCAGCTGCTTTTTAATTGTGTATGTATTTTCATTAAATTTTTTTTGAACATTCGTACAATAACTGCTTTAAGTCCTTGTTTGGAATTTGAACATCTGGATCATCTTTGAGTTAATTTAAAAATTACCTTTGTCTAAGATGGATTATATTTTGCATGTTTAGTGACTTTTAAAATTGGTTCTTGGACATTATGAAATACATGTTTTAGAAATTCTGCATCCTGTTCTGTTCCTTTCAATAAGACTTTTGTTCTGACAGTTGACTTCGCTGGTTTCAAAGTCCAAGCTCAGAGCCTTGTGCTGGGGAGCAGCTGACATCTGCACTTATTTCATTTCTAGTTGCTGCTTTTTCATGTCACCTCCTGAGGCCTCTCACTTCCATGTATAGTTTAGAAGTCAGCCAGAAATTTGGGTGAATTTGCACACAGATTTTCTGGGCTCACCCCATCTATAGTTGCTTTCCTCCAAGGATTTTGCCTGTAACTTTTTGGCTATTCTTCTGGCCACTGAGTTTTCCTCTGATGCTTCAAGCCAGTTAAGGCTGTGGCTTTCTGCCATTCCTGTGTGTGTGCTAAGTCACTTCAGTCATGTTTGACTCCTGCGGCTGTATGGACCGTAGCCCACCAGGCTCCTCCATCCATGGGATTCTCCAGGCAAGAATATTGGAATAGGTTGCCATGCCATCCTCTAGGGGATCTTCCTGATCTAAGGTTTGAACTTGAGTCTCTTAGATCTCCTACATTGGCAGATGAGTTCTTTACCACTAGTGCCAGCTGGGAAACCCGCCATCCCTAGATACATGCAAATTGGGTAGTGCCTCCCTGGGTTGGGAAGATCCCCCAGAGAAGGAAATGGCAACCCACTCCAGTATTTTTGCCTGGAAAATCCCGTGGATGGAGGAGCATGGCAGGCTATAGCCCATGGGGTGGCAAAGAGTTGAACATGACTGAGCAACCAACACTTCAAGTAAAGGCTGCTTCAAATTTACAAATCTCAGCTTCAGCAATTGCCTTTCAAAGGTAGACTCTGGTTCATTTCTGCCTGCTTTTGGTCCTTCTCTAGTACCTTTAAATACTCTCTTTTAAAAAAATCGTTAGATGTCCATCAGCAGATGAATGGATAAGAAAGCTGTGGTACATATATACAATGGAGTATTCAGTTCAGTTCAGTCGCTCAGTCGCTCAGTCGTGTCCGACTCTTCGCGACCCCATGAATCGCAGCACGCCATTAAAAAGAATACATTTGAATCTGTTCTAATGAGGTGGATGAAAGTGGAGCCGATTATACAGAGTGAAGTAAGCCAGAAAGAAAAACACCAATACAGTATACTAACGCATATATATGGAATTTAGAAAGATGGTAACGATAATCCTGTATGCGAGACAGCAAAAGAGACACAGATGTATAGAACAATCTTTTGGACCTGTCGGAGAGG
>NW_011494912.1:471032-499946 GCF_000754665.1 Bison bison bison | reverse complement strand
GAATCGCCAGTCCAGGTTCGATGCAAGATACAGGATGCTCAGGGCTGGTGCACTGGGATGACCCAGAGGGATGGTATGGGGAGGGAGGTGGGAGGGGGGTTCAGGATTGGGAACATGTGTACACACGCAGTGGATTCATGTTAATGTATGGCAAAACCAATACAATATTGTAAAGTAATTAGCCTCTAATTAAAATATAAGTTAAAAAAACATTAATATGTTTTGTCTAGATTTGATCATTGTTACCTGCAGAAGAGTTAGTCTGTACAAACTATTCAGACATATTGAAAGCCAGAGTCAGCAATTAGATTTTCTTTACAGGTTTATTGAGGTATAATTCCTATCTAATTAACAATGCATATTTAAAATCTACAATTTGATACACTTTAATATATGTTTACACTCTAGACCATCACTGCAATCAGATAATGGTGAGTTTTTGAGTTTTATTAAGATGTCATATGAAATTGAGTGGTAGGAAATAGGCCATGCTTTGTATTTTACAGGTTGCTTTCACAAGCAGTATCTCATTTTGGTCTTGACTGTACCCCTGAGTTATGGACTCATGTTTGTTTCTCCCCCATCCTCCAAGTTCATAGGTTGAAACCCTAACTCCCCATATGATAGCATTAGGAGATGGGGCCTTTGGAGGGTGAGTAGGTCATGAGGTGGAGTCCTTATGAATGAAATTAGTGCCTTGAATAGGAAGAGACAGGAGAGCTTGCTTTCTTTCTCTGGTCTCCACCGTGTCAGGATGCCACGAGGTGGCCATCTCCAAACCAGGAAGCAGCGTTCACCACATACAGAATCTGCTGGCGCCTTGGACTGCCTAGCCTCCAGGACTGTGAGCAATAAAGATTTGTTGTTTAAGCTATCCAGTCTCTGGTAAACTGTCCCCGAACTAAGACACCTTGTGAATGTCCAGTGGGTTTTTTTTTTTCATAAATTAAAAAATTTAATTTTATAATTGGAGTATAACTGTTTTACAATGTTGTGTCAATTTCTGACATACAACAAATTGAATCAGCTATATGTGTACATATTAATATATCCCCTCCCTCCTGAGCCTCCCTTCCATCCCTCTAGGTCATCACAGAGCACCGAGCTGAGCTCCATGTGCCATACAGCAGCTTCCCACTAACTGTCTCTTTTACACATGGTAGTGTATGTGTGTGTTCTGGACTGAATTGTCCCCGCCCCCGCCCACCATCCTTAACCTGACAAAGTCATATGTTTACATCCTCACCTATAGAGCCTCTGAACGTCACCATATTTGGAGGTAAGGTGTTTGTTGTTTAGTCACTGATTCATGTCTGACTCATTTGCCACCCCATGGGCTGTAGGCCACCAGGCTCCTCTGTCCGTGGGATTTTCCGGGCAAGAATACTGGAGTGTGTTGCCATTTCCTCCTCCAGGGGATTGTCCTGACCCAGAGATTGAACCTGCGTCTCCTGCATTGGCAGACAGATTCTTTACCACTGAGCCACCAGGGACACCTCCCAAAGCCTCCTTCCAAACCACTAAATCAACACTTCCTAACTGGCCTGTGCATCAAAATCACCATCCGAGGCCTGGAGTGGTCCCTCTCCCCGGTCTGCGTTTCTAACAGGTCCTGCTGAGGCTGCAGGCTCAGGGCCACACTTGAAGTAACTGCTCAAGGTCAAGTGAACCTTTGCGAATTCCACCGTCTGCCCTTTCTTTTTTGGGGCTGACTGTATGTGAATGTGTTCCTCCCAACTGCAGTCGACAGTCAGAGAGGTGTCTTTGGGATCATTAATCATGATTTAACATTTGTAAGAAATCTACTTTATGACTTCGCCTGAACTCTGGAGCCTTGTTTCTGGGGCCTCTAGGGGAACGTTTGGAGAGCACGGCATGTTCTGCGGCAGATTCTTCGTGAGCAAACGAGACAGCTTTCCAAATGGTACAGCAGCGGCCGTGTCCTAGGGAGGGCAGAGCTGGCTGTTCTGGCAGCCGATGCGGTGGGAGGTTCTGGAATTCTGTGATGCTTATTAGATTATCTGCAGAATCTTTGCAAATCCTGGGGAGGGTGTCCTGACATCTTCCCCATTTGTTGGGCTACTTCTTGGATTTCCTTTTGGATTGCAAAGAAAATTATGTGTCTGTTTGTGAAACACTTAATGTTTTCAGGCTTTGCAAGCTGGGTCTTTGGATGTAGAGGGTAATTTGATTATTTCTTAGAATGGACCATGTGTGTTTCATGTTAGGGCTGCTGGGGCACTGTGGACTTTGCGGAATGCCATGACTCTTCTGTGATTTTAAGACTCAGATGTGCAGAGGGGTGGGTTCAGCTTTTTTTCCATTTAGTGTCAGCTTACGGCAGGAGCCATGCCTGAGACGTGACAGTGTCATTTTCTCCAGGAACTAGGCCAGAACCATTGGCAGCACACCCCCTCTCTGGCTGGACGTTTAACCATTTCACCCACCTGATGATGGCAGCTGATGGCTTTGTTGGTCGCATCCATTCCTCCCCCAACCCCCAGTGCAGTGCTTTAAGACAGGAGGAATCACCCTGAGCAAACAGCAGTGGCCTGGACCAGTGGTCCAGACCTTAAAGTTTTCCCAATTCTTACCTCTCAGTTTGGATGGTATGTATTTTACGAAGGCTCCCCAGGCCTGTGTTTTAAAGATGCAGGGAACTTACAGGGTTGTTGAATTCCTCCCAAGGAGTTTTCCCCTTTAGCGTTTCTCTAGGTGAGAGCTGATTCTGGCTTCTCCAAGACCCTGATGTCTGAGCCCTTCAAGAACTCATCTCAGAGTTGCACCCCCAACCCTCCCCTCGGCCAGAGCCTAGTGTCTGCTGCTGCTTGTCTTTAAAAACCAACAGACGTATAAATGACATCAGCAACCACACCTTCACTAAAGAACTGCCACAGCGTGTGTTCCGGGCTGAGTTGTCGTTCTCCCCCTCCCCCACTAAAGGCGTTTTTAAGTCTTAACCTGTAGAGCCTCCGAATGGAACCATGTTTGGAGGTAAGGTTTTTCCTTCTGTTGTTTAGTTGCTCGGTCACGTCCGACTCTTTTGCGACCCTGGGGACTGTAGCCCGTCAGGCTCCTCTGTCTATGGAATTTTCCAGGCCAGAATACTGGAGTGGGTTGCCATTTCCTTCTCCAGGGGATCTTCCCGACCTAGGGACTGAACCCACGGGTCCTGAATTGCAGGTGGATTCTTTATGACTGAGCCACCTGGGAAACCCGGTAAGGTCTTTAATGAGGTAATTAAATTGAAAAGAGGTCTTTAGGGGTGGGTCCTAATCCAGTGGGACAGAGTCTTTATAATAAAGAGGAAAGGTGGACACAGTGAAAAAGTGGCCGTCTACAAGCCCAAGGGGAGAGGCCTCGGAAGAAACCCACCCTGCCCGCACCTGATCTCACATCGCAGCCTCCAGCCTGTGAGAAAACAAATACCCTTTGTTTAAGCCACTGAGTCTGGGGTACTTGGTTAAGGCAGCCAACAAGCTCATGGGTTTCCCATCTGGCGCTAGTGATAAAGAATCCACCTGCCAGTAGATACAGATTTGATCCCTGAGTTCGGACAGATCCCCTGGAGTAGGAAATGGTATCCCACTGCAGTATTCTTGCCTGGAAAAATCCCATGGACAGAGGACCCTGGTGGGCTACAGTCCATGGGGTTGCAAAGAGTCAGATGTGACTGAATGCACACACACACACACACACACCCCCCAGGCTAGTACACAGTGTCGGGAACTCCCTGGTGGTCCAGTGGTTAGGGCTCCGCTTCTACTGCAGAGGACAAGGGTTCAGCCCCTGGTGACAGACCAAGGCCCCGCATGCCGCATGGTGAAAACAAAACAGAAGAGTCCCCAAACCACAGTGTCGTGCCACTGAAGGAACCCAGATCTTTCAGATGATTGCCTTTCTGGGCTTGGATGCCAGGGCCTACTTCCTCCGTCTTCTCCAGCTCTGTCCCTTAGGCCTATGTAGAAAGCTGTAATCAGACGCAGGCTCTGCTGGTGGTTGTCTCCACTGACACATTTAACCTTAGGTGAACCCTCCCCATCTTCAGCTCAGCCATCTAAGAGACTTACCCTCCAGGGAGAGGCTCTGTGGGGTTGGAGAATGCCCTCTTTGACTAAATTTGCCAACTTTGCCAATCCTCAGCCCAGCTTTCTGACTTTCTTTTCTTTTCTCAAGGTGGGGAACAGCTGGTTACTTAGAAAAGGCCATGAGATTGGGGTCTACACACATACACCACTGATGCTGTGTATAAAATAGATAACTAATGAGCGCCTACTGTATAGCCCAGGCAACTCCACTCAGCGCTCTGTGGTGACCTAGATGGGAAGGAAATCCAAAAAAGAGGGGATATATGTATACGTATAGCTGATTCACTTTGCTGTGCAGTAGAAATTAACAGTGTAAAGCCATTGTGTGCCAATACAAATTAATTTAAAAAACAAATAATAAAGGGCATGCTTTTGAAAATGAAAGGCTATGCACTTCTTTCGCTTCTTGGTTTTGGTGTATTGCAGGTATTATTAAAGACCTATTTTACATGATTCTACGAGTAGCCATACCTGCAAATGCTGAGCCGGTGGCGTTACCTAGAACTCTAAATCGACTCTTACAGCGGCACTAAAAATTGCCTGGGAAATGATAGAGGGCAGTTCAGGGCTGAGTCTGGAATCAGCCAGCCATGCAAACTGTGGAAACAGGTGACAGGCATGATCTCACGTTCTACAACTCAGCTTCCATGTCTTCAAAATGGGGGGTAATAATTACAGTCAGCCAGGGACTCCCCCGGTGATCCAGTGATTAAGAATTCCCCGTTGCAATTCAGGAGACGTGGGTTCGATCCCTGGTCAATGAAGTAAGATTCCACATACCACACGACAACTAAGCCTGAGAGCCTCAGCTAGAGTTCAACAAAAGACTCCACATGCACCCCAACAAAAGATCCCACATGCCGCAACAATGACCCGGTGCAGCCAAATAAATAAATATTAAAAAATATTAGAAAAATAATTATAGTCATCCATAGGGTCATTGGGCTTCCCAGATGGCGCTAGTGGTAAAGAAGCTGTCTGTTAATGCAGGAGACATAAGAGAGGCAGGTTCCATCCCTGAGTCGGGAAGATTCCCCTGGAGGAGGGCATGGCAACCCACTCCAGTATTCTTGCTTGGAGAATCCTATGGACAAGGGAGTGCAGGGACTACAGTCCATGGGGTCACAAAGAGTCAGACACGACTGAGACAACTTAGCATGCGAGCACACACGCATAGAGTCATTGTGTATTTCTACACTTAGAGTATATGAAGCAGAAGCTCTGCCAGAGTGAACACTCAGGAAAACTTAGTTAACTCTTAGCATTATTACTTTCATAGTAAAGACCTCCAGGCTAATTCAAGATTCCTATGTGCTCTCTGAATCACCAGAGATACATAAAACAAGGGTGATTATAATCTTTATGTTAAGTATCAGTTATTCTATTTAGGATCTCCAAAAATGGTAATCCATGTAATTGGATATGGAACCTGTCTTTGAACAAAGAGAATCAGCTTTTTTTGTGGGGTCTTAAGTCCTTCAATGTGTATTTCCTGTTAACTTCCTTTTTTATGTAGAACCAGAAGCTAAAATTGCATCTCTTTCTAAATTTTCTTTCTCCTCCCCAAAGGGAGGAAACACTTACCTACTGGGGTTTAGGATCTAGGACCCAGATGTTCACAGTGAGCTGGGTTGTGGCAAAACTTTGTGCATAAGTGTATGGCCTCTTTTGTGTTCTCCCATCCAGGCTGAGCTGGGCTGTGCCTCCTGGGGGAGGCCTGACTATCTTACTGTCTGTGCTGTTCTCCTGTGGGTGCTCCATGGAGCATTGCATTTTGGATTTGGGCTTAGCAGATGGAAGAGACTCTTAGAGCTCTATCCAAGGACTCCTAAACCAACCACATTTCACTTTGCATTGGCCATTGCCTTTGTGTGTGTGTGTATGTGTAGATTCGACTCTTGTGACCCCATGGACCAGTCTCCTCTCTCCATAGGATTCTCCAGGCAAGAATACTGGAGTGGATTGCCATAGCGTCCTCCAGGGGATCTTCCAGACCTAGGGATTGAATGTGCGTTTCCTGCATTGCAGGCGAATTCTTTACCACTGAGCCACTGGGGAAGCCCATGATTTCCCTATGCAGTACCAAAATGAAAGTGGGATTTGAGCTGATACAAACAAACTCAGCTACCTGGTCCTGTAAGGCAAGATCAACACTGTAATGGAAAATAAGTATTTTCCCCATGGCAAAAAGCAAGAAATGCTGGGCTTGTTGCATCCTGCAACTCTTTCCCTCAGGACAGAGCCTGTGTTTCTCTTATTTTCTCTTTTTCTCCCCAAAGATAAACACCCAGGCAGGTAGCTGCCCCCAACCCTGCTCCCTAAATCCCTTTCCTGTTTTCTCTGGATTTTGTATTTAAGAGTCTAAGTCATAAATCCCTGACAAATGGACCTAGCCACAGGGTGAGAAGGCATTAACTAGAAAAAAAAAAAAGAAGACAACATTTCCAAGTTAGTAGATGCTTTAGAATGATTAATTAAACAAGAAAATCTGGGATAAAGATACGGTGAAACTTGCAAGGGACAAGTAGAAATCTCTCCTGAATTATGCTCGCTTTTGTCTGCTTTGTCTATTTAGATCATTGTTGTTAGTTTTTCTCAGTATTTTTGTTTTCAGAAAAGCCACAAACGTAAGCTGTTTCCTAGTGTTATTTTTTTCCTCCTGTCCATTTTCCATCGTGGGATACTTTGTTCTTTTGAGAATATTTGTTTTTGTTGTTTAGTCTCTTGGTCGTGTCTGAATCTTTGTGGCCTCATGGACTGTAGCCCTCCTCTGTCTATGGGCTTCTCCAGGCAAGAATACTGGAGTGGGTTGCCATTTCCTTCTCCAAGGGATCTTCCGGAGCCAGGGCTTGAACTTGCATCTCCTGCATTGTCAGGCGGATTCTTTTCCATTGAGCCACCAGGGAAGCCCTTTGAGAGTGTAGCTTGTGCGTAAAAGTCAAGAGTTTCTGTCCTGCTAGTGTGCTGAGGACAGTGCTGCTTGCTGAGAACCATATCATTTTACATGTTGAAATGTCTGTAGCAAAACTCTGGACACATCACTGGGTCACTGGACACAAGTATATGTCACAAGAAATGGGTCCTGGGGACATGAAGATGAGTGGGGAGCTGTATCCCCTCTCAGTAGGGAATCTCGGTTTAAATGTAAAATACCCCGGGTATATTAAGTATCTCTGTATTGATTCATGTCCCATAGCTAATAAAGAAGATAAAGCAAGGTTCTGAAACAAGAAAGAGAGGAAGGCTGTATGTACAAAAGGGTTTGGTGCTTCTTGTAAGACAACCTTTCTCCTGGTCCTTCAGTCGTTTCTGCCAACAGAGGCGATGGGGTGGTATGCCTGGTGTTTAGGTGCCAGAGGGGTCGACGAGAACTAGAACCTGACTGGTCTGCCGTCTCAGTTCCTGGAGAGGATGGGCAGTTGGAGAGTGGGAGGCAGGGGCGATCTTGGCCGTGAGAGCTGACCGGTCATTGTGATCCAGTGGCGGTTGCAGGCAGAGAGCAAGCAAGGATGCAGGTTGCTGATCCCGTGGCCATGCTCTGAAGAGGCCTCTCAAAGGACGTTTTGGGTGAGAAGTCGGGAGAAGGGTTGCCCTGTCCTCACCCCTGCCTCAGGCAGAGCATCTTTACTTGGACTTCTTATGTATCGGGCATGTCCCATAGGACTGTTTGAACAAAGACCATAGATAAAATAAGGTTAATAACCACTTCTTCTGAGGAATCCCAAAAGACTTGAGGCTTGGTCATTAGGAACAGCTGGTCATTAAGGAAAAGCAGCTGCACAACATGAGCTTGAACTTGAATTTGAAATGTGAAGCTAAGAATGCACAGAGTCCAAAAAGAGAGAGAGCTCAATTTAGAGCTAAGATCCTGCCCTTCCGCTTCTTAAAAAAATTTTTTTTTTTTTAGTATTTCTAAATTGGGGTGTAATTTACATATAGAGTGAAATGCACAGAGCTTAACTGTACAGTTTGATCAGTTTAGACAAATCTGATTCATTTGTGTAATCCACACCCCACCAATATGTAATAGAAAAATTCCGTCATGCCGGAAAATTCTCTGTACCTCTACCTGGTGAGTTTTCTGCATCTACCAGAAACAAGCATGATTTTGATATTTTTGGTTATAAATTAGTTCCCCCTGTTCTAGAATTTCACAGAAATGAAATCATAAAGTATATACTCCTTTTTCTTCACTCAGCTTGATGTTTTTGCATTTATTTTTGTTAGGGGTCTGTAAGCTTTTTCTTAAAGGAACAGATAGTAAATATTTCAGGCTTGCTGGTGGTCACAAGGTCTCCGGCAATATGCAAATAACTGGGGGCAGTTCTGTTTCAATAAAACTTTATTTACAAAAATGAGTCACTGGTTTGCAGGTATAATTTGCTGACCCCTAGTTGGTGTCATTTTGTTTATCTAGAGTCTTGTCCCTTTGTATTTTTGAGAAGTACTCCATGTATGGATATATCATAGTTTATTTATTTATTTTCCTGTTGATGGATAGATAACCAGGCCCTTTCCAGTTTGCTGCTGCTGCTCAGTCGCTTCAGTCATGTCCGACTCTGTGTGACCCCATAGACGGCAGCCGACCAGGCTCCCCCATCCCTGGGATTCTCCAGGCAAGAACACTGGAGTGGGTTGCCATTTCCTTTTCCAAAGCAGGAAGGTGAAAAGTGAAAGCGAAGTCACTCAGTCGTGTCCAACTCTTCGAGATCCCACGGACTACAGCCTACCAGGCTCCTCCGTCCATGGGATTTTCTAGGCAAGAGTACTGGAGTGGGTTGCCATTGCCTTCTCTGGTTTGAAGCTATTATAAATAAAACTGCTATGAATGTTTTTGTGTAAAACTTTTGTGTGCCTCAATTTTAATTTCTTTTGAATAAAAATCAAGGAGTGGAATTACTGTGTCATAACTCTAGAAAGAGGGGCTTCCTGGGTGGCTCAGTGGTAAAGAATCAGAATGCCAATGCAGGAGACATGGGTTCTATCCCTGGGTCTGGAAGATCCCCTGGAGGAGACAATGGCAACCCACTCCAGTATTCTTTCCTGGGAAATTCCATGGACAGAGGAGCCTGGAGGGCTAGTCCATGGGGCTGCGAAGAGTCAGACACAACTGAGCGACTGAGCACATATGCATGCAAGTCTTGAAGAAACTGCCAGTTTTACAAGGTCATTTTACCAAGATACATTTCTGTCAGCAATATCTGAGAGTTCCGGTTGCTCCTCAGCCTTGCAACATTCAGTGTTGTCAATCTTTTTCATGTTAGCCATTATAGTGGGTGTGGAGTGGTGTCTTATAACACTCTGCCTGCTTCTGGGTTGATGAGCTTGGTCCTAGGCATTGTCTTTATTTCAAGACATCTCTTAAGTTATTAACCTCCCAGGCGTTCAGTACCCTCTCCTTACACACAGAGGGCTTCCCAGGTGGCTCAGTGGTAAAGAACCCACCTGCCAATGCAGGAGACATGGACCCAGTCCCTGGGTTGGGAAGATCCCCTGGAGGAGGAAATGGCAACCCACTCCAGTATTCTTCCCTGGGAAATCCCATAGACAGAGGAGCCTGGCAGGCTCCATACAGTCCATGGGGTCGCAAACTGTTAAACGTGACTTAGCTACTGAGCACGAGCACCTTACACAGAACCTGGGTGAGTAAGTGCATGCATTGACCCAGCATCTCTGACAGTGTGTATTTTGGTCTTTAATCATCATCTACTTGAATTGTCCACATGGGTCAGATTTTACACTGATACCCGTTTGTCTTCTTTGCTGTAAAGACTCCACTTCCTCGACTCAGTCGATGGAACAGAGCTGGGAGAAAGAAGGCCGCAGGGACATCATTTCTGGTTTCACAAATGCCGTGGGCTTTCTTCCTTCAGAGCTTTCAGACCAGGCTGGCTCTCATTTATTGAAATACTCAGTCAATTCTTTCCTGCCATATGGTTGATTTTCCCTGAGGATGAGGGGAAAGATTGAGAAAAGAGACTCATATGCTGCTGGTTATTCTGTTGTGTTTGGATGTGGAGTTTAATTTGTGTTGGAAACTAGAAGTATTCTTATTTCATTGATTTCTTTCTTCCTTCTTTTATGAAAGGAAAGAAGGAAAGCTGGGAAATTAACTACAGACATAGCAAGTGAATGATAAAATAATGAGTTGTTGGTCCATGTGCAGTTAAAAAAGGAAGAATGTTTTACTTTCTTTTGGTGTGAATTGACAAAAAGTACGCTGACTTGTATCAGTGCAGTTCCTTAGATATAAAGCTTTATTGTATTTGCTCTCTTACTAACTAGTAAAAATAACCCTGTGATGTTATCAGATACGATGCTCCTTTCATAAGTGAGGAACCTGAAGGTCACAGGGATGTGGTAACTTGTCCACGGTTGTTTAGCCTGGATTCTGGTCCTGGTTAAATAGGAATCTGAAATTGCAAATTTCAAGGTTTGTTGTAAGATACTTCAGAGAATTTTTTTTTTTTAGAATGACTAATTTCCCCCCTCATTTTGGAAAAAGAGATAAGGGATCGTAAAAAGAAAAGTTTTTGGATCTTCAAGGTCAAATAATGTAGCAAGGTACAGTATTGAAATTATCGGAAGAAGAAAGGACAGGTAGGTTTTGGGGAAGTGACCTTTACATAGAGATTCATCTATGTGATGAAAGAAACCCTGTCTTTGGCATTGCTGCCTACCAGTGGGGACCTGATGTGATGGGGTGACAGTCTGGGCTCTGATGAGCAGTTCTGATGGAGCATCTGTCCCTGGAGAGGTCATTTAATCCCTCTGTACCTCTGTTATCTCATCTGTAAAATGGGTTCTTGGGTATGATCTTTTGTCTTTCCATTTCTAAACTTCACTCATTATCTAATGTAACTTTAGTTTTAGTTGCTCCCTTGAATTAGTGATGTCTTTATCATCCTTTGGTATTGATGACCACCAGTGTCTAGTGCTGCCTCAGATTTGTACGGTCCTATTGGAGTGAAGTTCTTAAGGAAGGAATTAAATGGACCAAGAGATGGATAAGAGCTGTCTGTCCCTGTGTCTGGAGACACTATAATGGACTCTGGCCACAGCTTCTGACTCTTGAATCCATCTTTAGATCCAGGGCTATGAGTTGATACAGAAACATGCTTGCCCAGCTCTGGCCTGAAATGGAGGGAGTAAGTGGAGAGGCAATAGTAGCTAATAAATATATTATATATATGTGTGTGTGTATATATATACACATGTATATGTATATATACACACGTACATGTGTGCTAAGTCACTTCAGTTGTGTTTGACTCTGTGCAACCCTATGAACTGCAGCCTGCCAGGCTCCTCTGTCCATAGGATTCTCCAGACAAGAATACTGGAGTGGGTTGCTGTGCCATCCTCCATGGGATATTCCCAACCCAGGGATCAAACCTGTGTCTCATAGGTCTCCTATGTTAGGCAGAGGGGTTTCTTTACCAATAGTGCCACCTGGAAAGCCATATGTATATATATATAGCCTGTGCCTGGTGCCTGCTCAGAACTTAACATTCATTACTTACCTTATTGAAAGTCGCTCAGTCATGTCCAGCTCTTTGTGACCCCATGGAGTATACAGTCCATGGAATTCTCCAGGCTAGAACACTGGAGTGGGTAGCCTTTCCCTTCTCCAGGAGATCTTCCCAACCCAGGGATCGAACCCAGATCTCCTGCATTGCAGGTGGATTCTTTACCAGCTGAGCCACAGGGGAAGCCCAAGAATACTGGAGTGGATAGCCTATCCCTTCTTTAGCGGATCTTCCCGACTCAGGAATGGAACTGGGGTCTCATGCATTGCAGGCGGATTCTTTACCAATTGAGCTATCGGGGAAGCCCCACTTACCTTATTATGTCCTCATAATAACTCTGAGGACTATGATTAACCCCATTTCACAGATGAAGTTTTCCTAAAGCCATAAGGTGCCAGAGCTGGGATCTGAACCTAGGCTGGGTAACTCCGGAGCCTAAACTCTTAACCATTATTTCACAGTCACAAGATAATTATATTGATAAGCCAGTTTCTTGATGCTTACTTGTGGCCAGGCACAGTGTCGAGTACTATCCACGTATTAGGAGGCTGTGGGGAGAGGGGAAGTTTGGCTGGCAGGATGGACCATCTACTTACCTGTCCTCCTATCCATCTTCCTATCTGCCCACCTGTTCTCCCAGGTATTCACCCACCCAACCAGCCATCTACCCAGCCAGCCAGCCATTCACCTGCTCACTCAGCTGCTGAGCCAACCATTCACATATCTCTCTATCCACCCAACATCGTATACTAGCAGGCTGTAGAGTTATAAAGAAGAATAAAACCTCTTGCCTTCTCTTAAGAGGTTGATGTCACTGTAATAGAAACTCTCTTTCCTGTCTTCATTAACGTAAAACGTGCACTTCTTCTTAGTGAGTTAATAGTCAATTCCCTTTGGATTAATACTGCTGCTTCCCTATAAACACGTATTTCCCCAGCAGAGAAAGCTGCTGATTTCTTGAAGTAAAGGCACAAATGTTTTTAACTCAGTACCTTGTGTTGAAAAGCAATTCCTTCCAAAGAAGCTTTCATAGCCTCTTTGTGATAACGGCAGGTTATTCTTGGAATAAGGATGCTTCCTTTTAGAATCCTCCGCTATGTAATCAGGTTATCTTGAAATGTCTGTGCCTGACCAGTGGTTCTGGGAGGCAGTGTGTGGAAGGTGTTTTCACGGTGATGGATCACCCCAGTTTGGTCTGCCTATGGTGTGTGCTTGTCGCCGTTATGAGCACCCCTGTAAATAATTCCAGAATACGTTCCTTGGGACCCTGTGGCCAGGTACGATTTTGGCCTTCACTGCACATATCTGTGGGTGTGACATGCTTTAACGATTTCTCAAAGCCAGCTCTGAAGGATTTAAAGTGGTGTATTTGCTCTGTACTTTTGTACTTTTATCCTGCAAAAGTGTTTTAAAAATTGCATTATAAACTTCTATTACTGTGTCCAAATTATTTTCATCTCTCCTTATCCTCATTCCATCTTTATTTAAACACATGGACCTTTTTACATGGTTAAAGTTATTATGGATATTCAATTTTTTTTTTAGCTTCACATTACTTGGTAAATGTTCTTTCTTGCTCCTACACGGCTGTAATGACCCTGTAATAGTCCATGGTTTAATATACCGTTATTGCTTTTCCATTTTCTATTGCTGGATTTTAGATCATTTCTATCTTGTAAAAAATAACCAAATGCGTCTTGCCATTCTTAGCATCTGTATACGGAAAGGGTAAAAAAAACCACAAGCAAACTCTTTTTTTCTTCTTTTGAATATTTACATACATTTATGTGATTGGGCTATTGTCATATAATTACTCTTTATATAACTTAGTCAGACTTTCTTCCCACAAAATTGAGCCAATTTACTCACCTCCCTGCCAAAGCCAGGCTTCCTAATTTTTCTTTGTTTTTCCAATTTAATAAATTTTCAAGAATTTGTCCACTGTTTTGATTTGCATTTCTGTAATTACCAACACCATTAAACTTATTTTCATTTACCATTTTCAGTTACTGTCTTACTAAAGGAATTTGTTAACCCACACGTTCATGTTTGGGTTGCAGACAGGTGGAACGTTTTTCCTTTGTATGAGGTATTTGTATATATGGGGCTTCCCTGGCGGCTCAGTGGTAAAGAACATGATTTAGCAACTGAACAGCAGCAGTTTGTATATATACTGGGGTTTTTCCCCCTATGTGTGTAATAATAATATTTATGTCTGAGTTTTTCAGTGCTATTGTCTGCCTTTTATTTAAGGTTTTCTAGGCTTAAAAGTTGATAATAGTTATAAAATTACATGTACTAGTAACTGCTGCTTGCTTAGTACTCAGATATTTATTGAATGAATGAATATTTATCTTTCCTTTGAAATCTCTTCTAATAATAATACCTTTAAAAGCCTTTTACTTGGGAGAAGAATACTTTGTTTTATTCTAGTTTTTCCTGTGGTTTGATTGGTTGTTTTTAGTTTTTTTTTTTTTCCACTAAACTTAGGTTGAATATGGATCTAAAGCTTATTTTTCTACATTTTGTTGTTTAGTTTCTATTATGTATGTTATGTATTTCTATTAGGTAAATTTTATTTTACTTTTCCATTTATTTAATTCTTTAGATGTTTGGATCTATTTCTGGGGTCTTTCTTTTGCCTCACCGATCTGATGCTTGGCTTTAAGCCATTATTACTGTCTCTGATATGTTTGTTTTGAGCATTTTCTAGTATATAATGGAGAAAATTCCCTTTATTCATTCCTTTTTATTTATCCTTTCCCTCCAATACTAATATATTTCTCTTTTTTTGCAATTTTTAACTGGATTTTATATAAAGCAGTATAAATAAATAAGAAAAAGTTTTATGGAGCCAAAGGATTATAAAGGGCAGCTTTCCCTTCTCTAGTTCCAGTGAAATATAACAAAGAAGCTTTAGTTATATTTTAAAAAAATGCATCATACATAACTGATTGTGGTAATCTATATATACACACACTTATATGTAAAGTATGTATATGTGTGTATATGTATAAAATCATTATGTGTATACTCAATGAATACAATGTTTATGTCAATTATATCTCACTAATTAAAAAAACATCACCCCGATGATATTACAAAAATAGTAAAGAAAATAAAGTGGAAAACTTCCTCGCGGTCACCTTGAAGTCGTGTTTTCTTGAAGTGCACCTGCGTGTGACCTAAGTCTCCCAGTCGTGTCTGACTCCTTGTGACCCCGTGGACTGTAGCCCGCCAGGCTCCTCTGTCCATGAGATTCTCCAGGCAAGAATACGGGAGTCGGTTGCCATGCCCTCCTCCTGGGGATCTTTCCAATCCAGGGATCGCACCTGTTTCTCTTACGTCTCCTGACTTGACAGGCAGGCTCTTTACCACGATCACCATCTAAGAAGCCCGAAATGCAAACAATCCTGTTTAAATGTACATTAAATTTTATACAGTTTTTAATTTTAGCTTAATTTAGTTTCTATTTTAAATGTATCCATTTAACTTTATATTACAAAGATTTCTCTGTATTATTATGCTTTAATAATGGTTGTTTTACATGAGTCAGTAAACTATTACATCGAGTCATTGTTTGGCAGTTTACTTAACTAGTTCTTTTGCTAAATAATTCAGCTGTTTCTAACATGTTGCTATTATGGATAATGCAGTAATAAACTTTGTAGTCCATATGGCTTTTTCTTGTTGAGAATGATTTTTTAGGATATGTCACCGAAATGAAGTTACTAGGCCAAATCATATAGACATACAAGTGTTTATAGGAATTGCCACATTGCTCTCCCAGTCTGAGAATATGTACAAATTGTGTAATGTAAACAAATGCTTGGTGAATTTTACCACAGGTTTGCTTTTTAAGAAAATATATATTCATCAACATATATTGCTATACATATTTCATAAAATATATATTCATGCATATAGCTATCTATATAGCAATATATATTTTATATCATAAAATATACATTTGTATGTTATATTACTATAAACATTTCATTAATATACATTCATTCATATATAGCCCTATTTATATCAATATATTTCATAAAACATATTCATATATATATAGCAATAGTCATTCTTATATTCATGAAATTAGGGCTTCCCAGGTGGCATAGTGGAAAAGAATCTGCCTACCAATGCAGGAGACTTGGGTTCGATTCCTGGGTTAGGAAGATCCCCTGGAGTAGGAAATGGCAACCCACTCCAGTATTTTTGCCTGGGAAATCCCATGGACACAGGAGCTTGGCAGGTTACAGTCCATGGGTCATAAAGAATCAGACATGACCGAGTGACTAAGACACACACACATATGTGTGTGTGTGTGTGTGTGTGTATGTGTTTATGCATGCAAGGTGACCACACAATTTCAGTTTGTATTTCTTGGAGACTGAACGTTTCTCCTTTGTTTCAGTTGTGTGGGACTTCTGTATTTATTGATGGCTGCACTGGGGTTTTGCTGCTGAGTGGGCTTTCCCTAGCTGCGGCAAGCAGGGTCTGCTCTCTAGCTGCAGTGCACGGGCTTCTCGTTGCAGCGACTTCTCTTGTTGGGGAGCACAGGGTGTAGGTACCCAGGCTTCAGGAGTTGCCGCCTGCTGGCTCAGTATTTGTGGCACATGGGTTTAGTTGCTTTGAGCCCTGTAGGGTCTCCTGGACCAGGGATTGATCCCGTGTCCCGTGCATTGGCAGGCAGATTCTAATCCACTGTGCCACCAGAGAAGTCTAGTGGTATTACTCTTTGAAGTGAAACTCATTCCCTAAATTCCTCCTCAGGAATTCTCTCCTAGGCAATATATAGCCCTGATTCTAATAGTATTATTTTATTTTTAGGGTTTTCTCACCAGTGATGACATTGTCAGGACAGCCAAGGTGCTGGTTTCTAGGGCAGCTGTGATGAAGACCTCTACCTGGGCAGACTCCTTTATATTGCTGGCTGTAGGATACTGATCATCTCTGCGTTCTTCCACATTCTCCCTTTGTTTTTCTCTCTTTATTCAAGATCCCCCTCTTCTCCTTAAGACTGCTCAGTGAAGTTCAGTCTCTCTGGAATCTACCAGTCTAATTTGTGATGCCTTTCTCTCCTCGCATCAAAGAGAGCCTTTCTTTGAGCCTGCCTTCGATTGATTGTTTTGTATCTTAGGAAGCAATCTATATTTAGATTGTAATGCAATTTCCACGGCTTTTTCTTTTATAACTTTTGTTACATTGTATCTTTGTTTTATTTTTGACATCATGTATTATTGTGTTGGAGCTTCCAGGGTGGCTCAAGTGGTAAAAAATCCACCTGCCAAGGCAGGAGATGCAGGTTTAATCCCTGGGTTGGGAAGATCCCCTGGAGAAAATGGGGACCCACTCCAGTATTCTTGCTGGGATAATCCCTTGGACAGAGGAGCCTGGTGGGCTTCAGTCCACGGGGTTGCAAAGAGTTGGACATGACTAAAGCTACTGAACATAAGCACATACATACATTATTGTGTTACAGCCCTCTTCTTTCCCATCATCTGCCCCCACCTTCCGATCTTCTGCTATACAGAGTCAGAATAATTTCCTTGTATGCTCATCTTCTGTACTGATGGAGAAGATAGATACCGTAGTCCATTCTTCTTTTACTATGTTCTAGGGACTAAAGTGAGTGCATCAAGCAGAGTGGATGGTAGGGGTGATGGAAGCTGGTCTGGGTGGTGGTGAGGCTAGAGTAGGGTACCTGTCATTCTTGTCAGGCAGACAGTCTGAGCAAAGGCTTCCAGAGGCAAGAATCAACATGCCACGATCAGTGTCTGCAGTGCCTGGCATGTAGGAAGGAGGTAGTGAGAAATGGACTGAGAGCCAGTCACCAGTCTTTGGGGGCTGTCTGTGCCACACTCTTGGATGTGAACTTGATCTTCAAGGTATGATGAGCCATGGGAGATAAGCCAGCATTTTTTGAGATGGAGGAGCAAAGGTTCATTTAAGAAGGTTTTCTGATCACTGCCTTTGCCTGGGTATTTGTCATACACATGCATTTAGAGCCACTGGTATACATTCAGATTACTAAATAGATACACAGTCATAGTTCAGTTCAGTCACTCAGTCGTGTCCCATTCTTTGCAACCCCATGGACTGCAGCATGCCAGGCTTCCCTGTCCATCACCAATTCCCAGAGCTTGCTCAAACTCATGTCCATTGAGTCTGTGATGCCATCCAACCATATTATCCTCTGTCATCCCCTTCTCCTGCCTTCAATCTTTCCCAGCATCAGGGTCTTTTCCAGTGAGTCAGTTCTTCTCATCAGGTGGCCAAAGTAGTAGAGCTTCAGCTTCAGCATCAGTCCTTCCAACGAATATTCAGGACTTCAGGATTGACTGGTTGGATCTCCTTGCTGTCCAAGGGACTCTCAAGAGTCTTCTCCAACACCACAGTGTTAAACACAGTCGTAAGTGTTGATTTAAATGTGATGGTCCCCAGAATAACAGGGAGGGAGAACACCTCCTCCCACAGAGAGACCAGTCAGGAGGAAATGGTGCATCCCCTCCAATAATTACTTTAATCAAAACAAATCAGGCAGACTTATCCATATAGGCAAATCCCCTCAAAGAAGCATATATGACACGGCTTTTGCACTGCATTTTACTTAATGTAATAAATGCTTATAAAGTCATACAGCGTCTTTATTTTCTTATGTAAGCTGTTTCATATTTTATGGGATAATATGAGCTTCCAGGAATGGAATCTCCATTTGTAACATTAAACTCACAGGAAAGACATCATTGATTTGTAATTATTTGACTTGCTACCTTTGTCCAATAATTGATTAGGTTGAACTGGCCCTTTTCTTCTGAAAAGGGCTGGAGAGTAAATATGTTCAGCTCTGCAGGCCATATGGTCTCTGTCACAGCTGGGCAAGTCTGCCACTGCATGTGAAAGGAACCATGGACATTTCATAAACAAAAGAGCAGGGCCATGTGCCAATAAAACTTTATTTTCAGACAGTGAAATTTCATATAATTTCCATGTATCACAAAATATTATTCTTTGAATATTTTTTCAATCCTTAAAAATATTAAAGTATTCTTAGCTTATGGACTGTACAAAAACCAGCAGTGGGCTGGATTTGGGATCAATTTACTGACCCATTGGCTTGGGCTTCCCTGGTGGATGGCTCAGATGGTAAAGAATCTGTCTGCAATGCAGGAGACCTGGGTTTGATCCCGGGGTCCAGAGGATCCCCTGGAGAAGGGAATGACAATGCATTCCAGTATTCTTGCCTGGAGAATTCCATGGACAGAGGAGCCTGATGGACTACAGTCCTTGGGGTCACAAACAGTGGGACATGACTGAGAGACTCACACTTTCACTTTCACTTAGCTTAGATTGTAATTCACCGGGGGTCTGGATAGTTAAGATTTACTTAACGAGTTCTATTGCTTGGTAGTATGCTTCATGCTTTTCATAAGTCGGCATACGTAATTCTTAGGAAAACTCTGAATTGTGTATTTATTTATTTACAGGTGGGAAGACTGAGGCTTACTGAGGTCAAATCACTTACTTGCCCAAGGTTATGTATAATGTTGCTGTTTTTGAGCAATTTACAGACTTGTGGGGAATGCAGTGGGTAATTAAGCTATTTTGTAATTGTAATAGGATGTCATTATCATTCAACTAATAAGTAAACTTCCTAGAGACAGCATATTAATAAAGCCTGGTTTGAGCTTAGCTGTTGGGTTGTCACTCTTGATGATGGTGTTAGAGACAGGAGAGTTGGAGTATGAACCTGGCTCTACCTCTTGAAAGTACAGTGGCCTTTGAGTTATTCATCTTTGCTATGCCTGTTTCTTCACTTGTAAACAGAAATACAAATTGTGTTTACATTTATTGAAATTTATTGTAGCTCTTTCAGTTTTTGGAAGGGTTTTGTGAGTGTATGTGTCAATATTTGTATAGTTTTTTATTTTCCTTTTTATAATTGCTTATTTTATCCCCAATTATTTTTTTCTTTTTAAATATTTATTTATTTTTAATTGGAAGATAATTGCTTTACAATATTGTGTTGGTTTCCGCCATTTATCAACATGATCTCCCCAATTACTGATTTGTTTAAATTTTATATTTCTCATTGGCTTGTGTTTTAAAGTTTAAAATGGATGACTGAATTCTGAGAGTATGATTTCATGGTATATCACTAAAACAGAGATTCTCTGGGATTCTGTACATGGGCAGTCTATTTTTATGTGTTTTATGAGCATTTATTATTTGAGCAATGTTCAGCATTCTCTGGTTTTCAGTTCTCAGTGTGCCATTATAATGACCATATATAATTTAATAAATTTACACCAGAAACTAACACAACATTGTTAATCAACTATAGTTTAAAATAAAAAGTTTAAAAAAAGGAAAAGAAAAAATTTAAGTTAATTAAATTAGTTAATGTAAATTAATTTTAACTCATACATTTAGCAGTCTAGCCATTTTTGCTTTGAAAAAAAATCTGGGACTTCCCTGGTGGTCCAGTGGTTAAGACTCTGCGCTTCCAATGCAGCGAGTGTGAGTTTGATCCCTGGTTGGGGAACCAGAATCCTTCATGCCACTTGGCACAGCCAGAAAATATTTTAAAAATTAAAAAAAATCTGCACACATCCTTTTATATTCACTTTTGGTTCACGTGTAATAGATTTTGCTGTTTCATGTTTTGCTGTTTCATGTCATGAGTAGTCTTTCCTCCCTACCATGGGATAATAATTACATTCTTTTGCATTTGCTGTTACATTTGGATCATCTTCTGTCATCTTAATTTTTATTTTCAGTTTTATAGTTGTTTTGACATCTCTTTCCAATTATGACTACATAATCCTGGCCATTCCTCAACAGCCTTACTCCTTTTTTTTTTTTTTAATCTTCCTATTAGCTTTATTCTTCGAGTAACCAGGCTCTTTGCACTGTAATATTGCTGAATCCAATGGATTAGCAAATGCTCATTTCTATGTACATATATTTAAATGTTTAACCACTTAAACCAGCATATTTAATTGATTTAAACCATCACCTTTGAAAAGTTTTTTAAACAAAATTATTCATAGGTAAGATGTACAACATGACAATTTGGTATATACACACACATAATGAAATGATTACTCCAGTCAAGCTAATCTATCATCTTCTTCCAGAGTTACCATTTTTTATGTGTGTGTGATGAGAGCTCTGGAAATCTACTCTTTCAGCAAATTTTTAGCAAATTTCCAGCATCCAATACAGTATCATTAACTGTAGTCACCATATTGTACACTAGACCCCCAGAACTTACTCATCTTATAGCTGGAAGTTTATACCCTTTGACTGACATTTCCCTATTTCCCCTACCTCCCCTTCCCTGGTAACCACCATTCTCCTCTCTGCTTCTGTGTTTTCCAACTTTTATTCATTTATTTTTGACCATGTAGCATGTGGGATTTTAGTTCACAACTAGGGTTTGAACTCAACGCCCCCTGCATTGCAAGAGTGACATCTTTACCACTGGATCCCCAAGGAAGTCCTTCAACGTTTTTAGACTCTACATAGCTTCTCAAGTGGCTCAATGGTAAAGAACCTGCCTGCCAATGCAGGAGACATGGGTTCAGTTCTTGGGTTGAGAAGATCCCTTGGAGAAGGAAATAGGAACCCTCTCCAGTATTCTTGCTGGGAAATTCCACGGACAGAGAAACCTGGCGGGTTACAATCCATGGGGTTGCAAAAGAATCAGACACGATTTAGTGGCTAAACAACAATGTCAGCAGTTGGGATGCCCTCCATGGAAGAAGAACAGCTGTGGTCCCCAACTCCCCACCCTGTCCCCAGCCTTTCCTCCATCCATTTAAACTTCTGAAGCTCAGGCACCTATTTTCTTTCCTTCTCAGTAGCTTTGTCTTGGAGAAGGCAGTGGCAGCCCACGCCAGTACACTTGCCTGGAAAATCCCATGGACAGAGGAGCCTGGTAGGCTGCAGTCCATGGGGTCACAAAGAGTCGGACACTGAGTGACTTCACTTTCACTTTTCACTTTCATGCATTGGAGAAGGAAAGGGCATCCCACTCCAGTATTCTTGCCTGGAGAATCCCAGGGATGGCAGAGCCTGGTGGGCTGCTGTCTATGGGGTCGCACAGAGTCGGATTCGACTGAAGCGACTTAGCAGCAGCAGCTTTGTCTTTGAAGCCACACTGGGCATGGTTCTCATTCTTACAATTCCTTACCATGTGGCAGCCCTTCCCATTAGTGCCCTTTATTTATCTTTCAGAGTTAGCATTTCAACTCCGTTGCTGCTTTGAAGTCATTTCAGAAGGGAAATTTGTCAGTAAGAGGTGTGAGCAATAAACAATGCCTTCAGGCATCAGACTCATTTAGGTCCTTTTGTTGAAGGCCTCTGAAGTGACAGCTTTGCAGGGTAAAGAATACCTGAAGTCTCTGTTTTTATTTTTGAGGGTTTATGCCTATCGCTAAGGTCTAAGACAAGAATGATGAGAAACGGCTCATTTGTTGTGCTTCTTTGGACGTGACCTGCTTTTTGATTTTTAGTGCATTAAGGAGACTTTTGGGGCTTCCCAGGTGGCTCAGTGGTAAAAGAATCCACCTGCCAATGAAAGGAGACATAGGAGATCAGGGTTCGATCCCTGGGTCGGGAAGATCCCTTAGAGGAGGAAATGGCAACCCATTCCAATACTTTTGCCTGGGAATATACATGGACAGGGGAGCCAGGCGGGCTACAGTCCTTGAAGTGGCAAAGAATCAGACACGACTGAGCATGCTCACATGCATCTAAGGAGGCATTTCCTGGGAGAGAGATTGGTGTCTTCCTCCTTGCATGTGGATTCTCAGAGGAATGCATGAGCCCCTTTCATCTCCAACCTAAGATTTTAAACAACTGGTTCCTTCTAGGACACTTTTCCTTCTTTCTTTCTTTTTTTAAAGAAAGAAATGGAAAATTTTATTTGAGCCAAATTAGCTTCCCTGGTGGCTCAGACAGTAAAGAATCGACCTTTTATGCGGGAGACCTGGTTTCTATCCCTGAGTTGGGAAGATCCCCTGGAGGAGGGCATGGCAACCCACTATGGTATTCTTGCCTGGAGAATCCCTATGGACAGAGAGGCCTGGCAGGCAAAGAGTCGAACATGACTGAGTGACTAAGCACTCACAGAGGATTATAACCTGGGAAGGGCATTTCAGAAAACTCAGAGAATTCTTCTGCCCGTTAGAAACCCAGGCACAGTTATCTAAGTTTTTTTTGAGACAGAAGGTTGTTCATTACATGACATATTACTGACCATTTACATGACTCAGACCTGCAAGTACAGAGTGGTTGGTCATTGTGACCCCTTTACACAATCAAGGAGTGTTATCTTCTAAGTTGTCTTATGGGTGCGATGAGAAAGTCATTATCGCAAATGGGTTGATCAGGTATTTCTGCCAAAGGAGGAGGTTTGGTCGATGCCTAATGCAGATACATGGTACACAGTAAACTTTCTTACTTCTTGATTCATCTTTTAGAGATGTCCTTGCAAGGCTTCCCCCTTGTTGTACAGTTTATGTCTCCCCTACATTGGTTTAGCTTTCTTCCATCCTCCAGAGTGTTGCTCCATTGATGCAGCATTTGCAGAAACAGTCCTACTAGTGATTGCATTTCTGGAACGTTCTTAATTGTGTTATCATTTTATCGTAGTCTTCTTGGAAACTCCAGGGTAATCTTGATTGATTTTTGTAATGCACTCTTTCATCTCTGCAAGAAAAGATGCCAACCATCTGAATGCCATTATTGAGTCTGGTAGTTGTTACAGTTTGCTTATCAAATGTGGTTCCGGTTCCATGGGCCCACCCATCCCAGGGTTTTGCACTAATGCCATATATAATACATTTTCATCCATCCTGGGTTTTCAAATTTGCTTTTACTGTGCTAAAATTTATTTTTTCCGTTTTGTTTTCTGTTTTATGAGTATTATTAATGGAAGAGCCTGTTTTGCCGTTTGAAAACTGTTTTTATTATGATTATTTTTCAGAATGGTCTATTATTGTATTTGTATTTTTCCCAGATGTAACTATTACTGTAAATGATTGAGAGTTTATTATGTTCACTTTTATTTTAGTTGTATTGTGATAATAAAATTTAAAATTCTACACGGAAGTAGAAAGGATTATATAATGCTCCCCCAGGTACAGCATGTAGAGACCCATGTACCATGCTGCTTCAGTAACGATCAGTTTTTCTTTCTTGCTTTGTTCCTACTCCACTGACTTCCCTTGTTTGTTCCGGAGTATTTTAAAGCAAATCCCAGTTACCTTGTTGGTCTTCCCAGGTAGCACTAATGGTAAAGAACCTGCCTGCCTTGGCAGGAGATGTAAGAGATGCAGATTTGATCGCTGGGTCAGGAAGATCCTCTGGAGGAGGGCATGGCAACCCATTTGAATATTCTTGCCTGAAGACTCCCATGGACAGAGGAGCCTGGTGGGCTACAGTCCACAGGGTTGCAAAGAGTCAGACATGACTGAGCGATTTAGCATGCCTGCAGATACCATGTCATTTCACCTGTAAATGTCAGATATTAGATTCCTGGGCATGGCTGATGTTTCTTCATGGTGTCATTTAATTTGCTGCCTTAGGCCCTGTGTTGTTTTTTTTGTCAAGCCATGTGGCTTGCAGGATCTTAGTTTCCCATCCAGGAATTGAACCCAGAATCCTAACCCCTAGAGCACCAGGGAACTCCCATAGATCCCCTACTTCTTATAAACTGAGAGTGGGATCAAGGGCAGGGCTTCTTAACCTTTTTGACCTTATGACCCCTTTACAATCTTAAAAATTATCAAGGCCCCCCCGGATGCTTTTATTTATGTGAATTGTATCTATTGATACTATGTTAGAAATTAAAACAGAGTTTCTTAAAACACAACTAGATACAGGCTCACCCTCCATTGACTGTAGATGATGCCATCATGTGTCAGGTAGCTTCTGTATACTTCTGGAAACCCCACTGTATACTTGTGAGAGAATGAGAGTGAAAGAGACAGTATCTTCATATTACTAAGAAAATATTTGGGGTCTTGTGGAATCTGTGAAGTAGTCCTGGGGGCCCGCAGAAGTTCTACATCACAGTTTGAGGACTGCTGATCGAGAGACTTAAGTACATTCAGATTCATCTTTTTCTGGGTGGAGAAAGGCAAGAATACACCTAGGTGATACTGTGCGTTCTTACTGAATCCCATCAGGGGCAGGTGTGGTCTGATTGACCTGTTACTGATGCTGAGATTGATCTGAGTTACAGATGAGACTATAGAGTTGGGCCCTATTTTGGTGATGGTTTCATGTACCTTTGAAAAAACAATATATTCTTCTGTTTCTCCTGTTGTAAGCTTATAGTGAGTTAGTTCTACGTTCTCCATTGCTTTATTTAAGTATTTTAATTTTTCACTTGGTTACCATATTATTCTGAGTATTCTAGTTTGGCCCTATTTCTGTGAAAAATTTTTTTTGCTAGAATGTATGACATTTTTGCCTTTTATATATATTATATTATAGTGTTTGGGGATGCAACTTTAATATTTTATTCATTTTTAGTACCTTACTGTTATATTCTTTCCTTATATACATGTTTATTTAGTTTTTGTTTTTACTTAACTCTTCTGGATTAAATTTTCATATGTGAGTATAATGTTGCACTTGCTTTTGATTAACCCAGTTTTGTATTTTAATCTTGGATGTTTGTTTCCATGAGCCTTCTGTAATCAGCATATTCTTGTGTCTGATTTACCTCAATGGAGAATTTCCTTCTTCTTTATCAGACCAATTAGATTGTTAATGTCTAAGGCTGTGACTCTTCTATTTGAACTACCTGATATCATTCTAGTTTTTACATCTTTTATTTCTTGCTTCTCTTAGTCCTGTCTTCCTTTTTAAAATTTTACGTTAAAGTACCTAACTCATATGTACGTTCCTTGTTATTGAGAAATCCCAGTAATAGGGAAATGAAGAAACCAAAAGCTCTTTCCTAAGCTTCTCCCTGCCCATGCTAATTAGCAGTTGATAGTTTAGCATGTGCCTTTCCAAAGCTGTGTCTATGCACTTATCCACAGGTATTGGCCCGCATAGACATAAAAGTAAATGCGTGTTATTTTTTTTCATGGTTTCAAAAAATGATAAATGGGTATGTACTCTGTGTGTTTCTCTGCAGCTTACTTTGTCTTTTCACCTGACAATGTGTCTTGAAGATCTGTCTCCATTAGTAAAATAGCTCTGAATGCATTCTTTTAGATGCCGCTTGGCCTCGTGCAGAGTCACTAAGGTTTGTTTGACCAGACTGCTGTTGATGGACTTCAAGATGTTTCCATTGTTTTCCTACAGCAACCATTGCCGCAGTTATCATCTTTGTTGCAGCTTGTTTGGGATATTTATAGTGTTTCTCCACATAGAAACCTAGAAATAGGAATACCCAGTAAAAAGTTCTGTGTATCTTGAACAGTAATAGACACCACCAAGTTCTCCCAACTACATCAAAGTGGTGAATTCCCTGTTCTCATATCTTGTCCATTTTCCCACAGGGTTGTTTGTAGGCATGAATTTTATATTCTTCCTTCCTTTATTTCCGTGGCAAATATTTGCTTCCAGTGTTTTGTGTGGCTTTTAGCTTCATCTGCATGTTAAATGTTTTAATCTTTTAGAATTTGTTAATTTCTTTCTGCAGGAAAATTCCTCAGTCCCTTTAAAATGTTTTCTGTTTGTCTTTTGCATGCAGTACTTTAAAAGTTTTAATGTCTTTTCACATCTTTGAGATTTAATTCCAACACCATCATCACTCATGCCAGACAGATAACCTCGTTACTCCAGATTTCTGGGGAGGTCTGAGGAGAAGGTGGGTTAAGGGTGCGGTGGTGGTGGTGGTGGGGTGGGGGTGGGGTTTATTGGACCCTGAATCTGGCTCTTTTCTTGTGCTGTCTGCAGCTGCCAGTATCTTGTACTCTAATCTCTCTATGATGTTTCATGCCTGTGTTGGTATATGTGTTATTTTCCAGCTGGAATGGACCCCGCTTTTGTTTGGCTGCTGTTTGTTGAGTGATGGGAACATGCAGGGCACCCTGAGAGGTACATCAAATATGTCATCTCTGCTGCTACTCACTCTCCTGCAAGGGCCAGTATGGTCCTCTCCAAAGGCGATCTTTGATGCACCATTCCTCCTCGTACCCCGCCAGTGCCTAATGCCCTCCAACACTGAAGTCACGCTGGCCTTGGCTTGCTCTAGCCAGTACAGCGTGGTGAAGTGAGGTCATGCTGATTCTGGGTGTTTAGTTTTAAGAAAGTCAGTGTGCAAAGGAGTAAAGCTATACCTATGGTAGACATGTCGGCTAACCATTGGCCAAACTTTATCTGAGAAAAAAAAATGGTGCCAAAGTCAAATAAGTTGGGGACATTCTACTCATCATTTCTCTGGCTTGGATATTTACAGTGGGGATTAGTAGGTGAGATGCTGGGAGAAGTCTTAGATTTTAGAAATCTGTTTAACCTTCTCTAATAGGACATTTTTGCAAACCTGCTTCAATTTATTGCTAAACGTCTTTTTAGAAATATGATATATTGGACTTCCCTGATGGTCCAGTGATAGGAATCCACCTGCTAATGCAGAGGAAATGGGTTTGATCCCTGATCTAGAAAGATTCCACATGCCGTGGGGCAACTAAGACCATGCACCGCACCTCCTGAAGCCTGTACTCCCCAGAGCCTGTGCTCTGCAGCAAGAGAAGCCACCACAGCGAGAAGCCCATGCACCTCAAAGGAGAGTAGCCCCGACTCAGTGCAACTAGAGAAAGTCTGAGTGTAGCATTGAAGACCCAGCACAGCCCAAATAAATAAATTAAAAAGAAAAAATTTAAGACATATGGTGTATAGTTTATAAGAGAAAGTCATTTGCTTTACCTGGAAATTGATAGTAAGAAAGATGGGAGGTTGTCTAATATCCTGAAAGCACAGTCTTTGGATTCAGAAACCCTGGTTCAAATCCTCCACTAACCTACCTACTGGCTTTGTGGCCTCAATGAGTTACTTAATCTCTCTGTGCCTTTGTAAACTGAAAATTGAATCTGTTTTTACTTCTAAGCATTTTATTTCTAACTCATGTAAAATATCTCAATGCAGAATAAACAGTAGCCATGCTTTTACTTAAAAAAAAAAGAAGGCCTGTGTACCCTGGCATAACTGGGGCCTCTGTGTACGAGAGAGGCCCTGATCCTAATGGAAATAGAGAAGAGGAGCAGGCTGCCTGTGCCAGTGTCCAGCTGAGCCCATGTTTCTGTCCATCCCAGCCCAGGTCCCAAACTGTTGGTGAAGCTGTATTGGGTGCTGCAGCGTCATCCCACATTTGACTGTAGCCACAGAAACAGCTGAGCCCAGCCAACACACAGAATCATGAGAAATAATAAAATAAGGGTGGTTTTAAAATGCTAGGTTTAGGGATGGTTTCTTATGCTGCAAGAGGTCACTGAAGCAGTGAGGCATAAATAATTGCCTTAAGTATATTAGGGCTAGAGACTATTTAAAGGACGAACTAGTAATAATGTTAACAATAGCCATCATCCAGAGAAGTGTCTTCAGTGGTCCAGGCATGGTGTAGATATTTACATACATTCTGCATGGTAAACTGCTCCATGCCCTTCAGGGATCATAAAAGCTTTAATAAGAACATGGGTATTAGCAGCTACTATTTACTGAGCAGCTAAAACAGGCTGGACAGTCTCTCTAGGTACTTTGTGTGGGTTATTCTCAGGCAAGTCCAGCTCGTCCTTTAGGACTGTGTCTGGAGGGAGGAGCTGGGTTACTACAATGGCTGAGTCATGTCCCTGCCTCCCGTTCCTTGCCGGGCAACTGCTCCTCAGCTGTGAGCATGTGGCACCGTGACCTGTCTCTGCCCCCTCTCTCCTGGTGCCTGTGTGTTATAGTTGTTGTTTGCATCTGTATTTAGCATTTGTCTTCTTATGACTCTATATGGCTTGCTCCCCAGTAGCTCGGGAAACTATGACAACGTGTTGAATCTTCTGTACAACTTCTGCAGTTAATAATTGCCTCACTTTTCCCCTTTCCTTGTTTGGATGTTTTTGTTTGAGCTTTTGGGTTACTACTTCAGACGCTCTAACAAAATTGTAACCCCCTCTGAATGCTCTTTTCCACATGGTCAAGCACATTAATTCCATTTTCCGTTGTGTTTTGTTCTTTCCTTGAAGATGATCTTCCCAGTGCCCTGGGGTGCCTGGTGGACAGCCTCCTGGGAATTTCTGGGAATTCCCTCTGCCTCTTCCTGGGCTCAGTGCCCAGTTTCC
>NW_011494912.1:420066-470932 GCF_000754665.1 Bison bison bison | reverse complement strand
GCCCAGTTTCCACAGGCCACTCTTGTTCTTTCCCTCTCTCTCTTTTTAAATTTGCTCCCTTGGGGTCTTTGGTTCGAGTATGTATCCCTTTATTAAATATTTACCTCCTTTGTTTTCTCTGTTCTCTATTTTCTGGGCTGCTTCTACATCAAATGCTAAACTTCCTTGCCTGAACCTATGATGTTTCTTATTTCTCGACTTTCGGCCCTTTTATCCCTTTTATCCCTTTTATTCCTGGGAGATTTGGTCTCCCAACTCTTAAAATGTAAAAATTTTGCTATTTTAAAATTCTGAAATATTGTCCCATTCTTCAGTGAACCTCTTCTGAACACCCTATTTCTATTTTGTGAGTGTTGTATCTTTCCCTCACATCTCCGAGCATTATGGGGGTGATTTCCCATGCTCTGCATGAGGTCTGCATGCTCCACGTTCCGAGTGTCTGTCATCTGTTGCCTTTGGTATCTGCCCTCTTGTCGTTAATTTTCCTCAAGGCCTGGTGATGTTTTCTTCTTTCATACTGAGGAGGAAGTTGCCGAGAACATTTGGGTGTTTTTTGTTCATTGTAGGGTAGAACAACCAATGGTTCCCAGCAGGTGGGCTGCTGTTTCCTTGGATGTAATGGGCTGAACTTTGTCTCTCCCTAAATTCATTTGTTGAAATCTTAACCCCCAACACTGAGGTCATTAGGATGAGTCCTAATCCAATCTGACCAGTGTCCAGATAAGGAGAAGAGTTTAGGACACAGAGGCCCACAGAGGGAAGACCATGTGAAGGTATAGGGAGAAGATGACCATCTAAAACCCTAGGAGAGAGACTTCAGAAGACACCAGCTGTGCCGGCATCTTGATTTCAGACTTCTAGCCTCCAGGATTGAGAAAATAAATTACCATTGTTGGAGCCAGCCATTCTGTGCTGACTGATACACCAGAGGATGCTCACATGTCAGTATCTGTAGCTCATTCCTCTGGGGCCATTCAGGTTTTCTGGAGATGACACACCCAACCTTCAGCAGGGTTGTAGGCCTGCCTATGTGCATGTGGGAGGTCGTGATGGAGTTCAAGGTCGGGAGCTAGATTTCCATGTGACTTCCTTTTCCTTTGACCCCTCACCTTCCTCTGTGCCTGAAGCTCTGACACTGAAACATCTTGTGAGAAGATGTAGTCAGCTGTCTGGATGGAATACACACAAGGGGTGGAAGGTTGAGGGCAGGGGCATAGTTGTACCTGATATAAAACTGCAGTCATGCTTCATTCTTAACTCTGTCCTCACGTTCTGGAGCCTTCTTTCTGGAGTTCTGGGCACGAACTGGTATCTTTCTCTGCTGTTAGTTGGTCTTCTACTCTGCTGGATCCTCCTGTCTCTTTCAAATTTCAGTTTGTACTGCCTGTCTCTAGTTCAGTCTCTCCTAATTCTTGTCTTTGTAAGTCCATAAATTTCCCCTCTGTGGATAGGAAGGGAATTTATTGGTTCGAGGAAGTGAGTAGTCCAGGAGTGGGGGGCGTCAGCATCCTTATGCAGTGGACAAATGGGATCTAAGACCTATTTCTTTCCATCTCTCCATGCCGCTGCCCCAGGATAAGCTTCATTTTTAACTCTCTGTTTTGAAGCAATTTTAGACTTACTGAAGAGTTGTAAAAATAGCACAGTGAGTTCCCTAATGATGACATCTTATATAACATTGGTATGACTAGCCAAACTAAGAAAGTAACACTGGTACAACACCAAGCTGAATACTAAACTAAATCTGATAACTAAATGGTAGACCTGATTCAGATTTTATCAGATTTTTCAGGTCATGTTATTTATTTCCCAGATCTAATCCAGGATCCTACTTTAGTATTTGTCCAATTTTCTCAGTCTCCTAATCTGTCAACTTCCCCTGTGTTTCACTTTTGAACAGCTCTGTATTTTATAGAATATCTCTTAATTTGGGCTTGTCTGGCATTTTCTTATGATTTGATTGAGGTTTGGGATTTGGGGGAAGGACATCACAGAGGTGATGAGCCCTCCCAGTGCCTCATATCAGGAGGTACCTGGTGTCTGTATGACCAGTGATGGTCATTTGCTCACTTACTAACGTGGTGTCCACCATGTTTCCCCTGTAAAATTCCAGTGGAGGGCAAAGGTTTCTTCTTTTAATTAATACATATTTGGGGGATACTTGGAAGCAATGCAAGTATCCTATTTCTCCTTAAACTTTTGCCAATTATTATTTTTAAAAATATTTATCTGACTGGGCCTGGTCTTAGTTGTGGCACCACGGATCTTTGATCTTTGCTGCAGCATGCGGGATCTTTGATTGCAACATGCAAACTCTTAGTTGTGGCGTGTGGGATCTAGTTCCCTGACCAGGGATTGAACCCAGGCCCCCTGCATTGGGAGTTCAGACTCATAGCCACTGGACCACCAGGGAAGTCCCTTTCCCATTATTTTTAGCACTCAGTGGTGAATATTGCCTGCATTGATGATTACTGTGGTTTCTAAGAGAGATTTTCTTTTTCTCTCATTCCTTCCACACTTCTTAAAAAAATTTTTTTTTATTGCAGTATAGTTGATTTACAATGTCGTGTTAGTTTCAGTTTCAACATTTACAATGTTGTGTACAGCAAGGTGAATCAGTTATGCATATACATACATCCACTCTTGTTAAGATTCTTTTCCCGTTTAGGTCATTCCAGAGTACTGAGTAGAGTTCCCTGTGCTCTACAGTAGGTCCTTATTAGTTATCTGTTTTATATATAGCAGTGTGCATGTGACCATCCCAGTCTCCCATTTATCCCCCTCCTTTCCCTGGTAACCTTAAGTTAGTTTCTTGTATCTTTAAATCTTATTTCTGTTCTATAAATCAGTTCATTTGTATCTTTTTTTTTTTTAAGACACCACATATAAGCAATATTATGTGATTGCCTGTATGTGGAAAAGATACAAATGGACTGTTTTTCCTGCCCTGTGTGACTTACTTCACTAGGTATGGTAATAGTTTAGGTCCAGGCACATAGCTGCAAATCACATTATTTCATTCTTTTTTATGACTGAGTAATATTCCATTGACGATATGTACCATATCTTCTTTATCCATTCCTCTGCCTATGGGCATTTAGGTCGCTTCATGTCCTGGCTGTTATAAATAATGCTGCAAACTTCCACCCTTCTGAACTGGAATTCTTCTGTCAAGAAAACTTATCCCTGCTCCTTCATTTTGTTGCTTATCTCAATGATTTATTTCTATCAGTATGGACTTGATGAATATTTTATTCTTTGGGCTATATTTAAGGCTATGTTTGTTTCTCTTTTAGCTTAGGTTGTTGTAGCATTGGTCATAGCTAGCTCATTCAGGTTGTCTTTTTTCCTTGTGTCCTTTCAATGTGCTTCTTTTTTTTTTAACACTTCCTTACTGATACCACAAGATGCTTCAAGCTTATCTTTTGTAGTCCATAGACTTAAAAACATTTTTACTTCTGTTTTGATAAGGTTTCAGGAGGCAGAGAAGAAGCATGTGTTCACAAAATGTTTGCCTTAAATTTTTTGATTGTAAAGATTTTCTGTTTCTTATGATGTTATGGTTAATTAATTTATATTTACTATTGTCTAAATAAATAATCTGAGTAGACATCTGTTTGAAGCAGTACTTCCAGTCCCTGTCTTTCCAAAATAGTAACACGAATTTCCCCACTCATCCTTATCCTGGTGTACTTGAAACTAACCATACTTCTAACTCCAGCACAGAACCCTGCTTGATTTAAGATATTTGGCACATTTCTTCTTGGTCAGAAACACCAAACCAAAAGAAAACCTTTTCTAGGGCTTCTTGGAAGAAGCTTTCTCTTTCTTCTGTAGAAGCAACCAGAAGAAATGTTCTCTCTTTCCTTGGATGGTGATGTGTTCTCAGATCTGGAACTGCAGCAGCCACTTTACCACCATGAGTTACGAGCTGGGAGCTGCCACGGGGAGCCATCTCCATGTAGAGCCTGAGGGTGAAGCCCACCCAGGAAGGAGAAAGAGACTGAAAGAACCAGCACATTAAAAAAAAATTGATCTGTGTTATTTATAATAGTGAGAAATTAGAAATAATCAGTCCCTCAATAAGGGCATGGCAGATATAACCAATGGTATGTAACCTAATGGAATAAGTGTAATGATTAAATATGCTAATGAAAATTATAATCAAATCAAATGACATAAAATTTGCACATGACATTATGAGAAGTGAAAAAATCTGGTTACAAAATTATATGTATCATTTTTTTAACGCTGCAAATAAAAAACACTGGTTTTGTTTGAACAATTGAATTATGATTTTTCTTCCTTTTTTTCTCTACCTTCCAAACGTAATAACGTAACAAAATTCAAACATTAAAATATAAGGCCTAAAACTCAACAGAGTTGCCAAACTGCCCACTTTTCTTTATTTTGTTAAGGTATTTAATAATATAGAAAAGGTTAGGGACTTCCCTGATGGTCCAGTGGTTAAGAATCTGTGTGCAATGCAGGAGACGTGGGTTCGATCCCTGGTCTGGGAACTAAGATCCCACATGCTATGGAACAACTAAACCCTTGGGCCACAAAGAGAGAACTCGTGTGCCACAGCAGAAGATCCTGCATGCCAAAACAAGGACCCAAGGAGGTCAAATAAATTAAAAATATTTTTAAAAGCTTTAAAAAAATAAATTTGAAACCTTCACATTGAATGGCTGCTGTAGGAGGCTTCACCTGGACTCCGTTCCGTTTGGTCATCCAGCTCATGAACCAGATTATTCCCTTTATCGTTGAAGCCAATTTGCTCATTTTCCTGGCACCTTCATTCCTAACTAGCATAATCTCATTCTCACGGAAATTGTGCTTCACTACCTTAAATGGTCGAGAAGGGCGTGCTGTGGAGATAGGTGTAACCTCCCCTGATCTGCACCTGGGTTGGAGCAGTCACGTCTTCTTTTCCATTTCCAGGTTGGCAAGCGGTTTCTGCTGCGTCGTAATGGCAGTGATGGCTTGGGAACTGCTGTCTTGACGTCTGAGACGTTTGTGGCTGTAAACTCACTGCCCTGGGCCTTCTTGTAGATAGGTAGCGTTCAGTCCGATCTGTAAATAGGACTGCATGTCCGTGTTCACCCACGGAGCTGTTCTGTACCATGTTCTTAGAAATTTCTGCAGACTGTGGCAGCGGATGACACAGCCGACCCTTTGACCAAGCAATGACATCTTAGGAAGTTATCTCAAGGAAACAAGCAGACAGGTGTGTAGTACACAGGGAAAGAATGTGCCTGAGGGTTATTTCAGACTTGTTACTACCCCAGAAAATTGAGTATGGCATAAACGAGCAATAATGGGTAATTGGTTAAGTAAATTATGGCACATTCATGCAATGGCATGCTATGCAGGCATTTAATGGTGATGCTGATGTGTATTTTTTGACATGAAATGTTGTTTATGATGCATTGTTAGGTTAAAAAGTTACATACAGTAAGTATAGTATGATTGCATTTTGTAAAAAATTATAGTAGATAAGAAGTTAGAGATTCTGTTATAGGGTATTTTTGTCCTTTTGATTACTTGTTTATTTTTCTGAATCACATAAATATCACTTATGTGTATTATTAGTAAAACTGGTATATTAATAAAAGTATAATATATTAATTTCTATGTAGTAATACATGTGCGCGCTCAGTCTCTAAGTTGTGTCTGACTCTCTGCGACCCCAAGGACTACAGCCCACCAGGGTCCTCTGTCCATGGGATTTTCCAGGAAAGAATACCAGAGTGGGTTGCTATTTCCTTCTCCAGGGGATCTTCCCAACCCAGGGATCGAACCCATGTCTCTTGTGTCTCCTGCATTGGCAGGTGGATTCTTTACCACTGAGCCACCTGGAAAGCCCATATAGATATAAGTGTGTGTGTGTGTGTGTGTGTGTGTGTGTGTGCACGCGCTCAGATTACTTTGCAATCTAGTAGTATATTAATTAAAAGAAAAATGAGTTATATGACACAAGTGTCCTTCTTTGGAAACTTACATTTCTGAGCAATGAGTTGAGTATGTAAGAGGTAATTAATAAGTGATCATTTAATGAACTGTTGGGCTTCCCTTGTCGCTCAGACAGTAAAGAATCTGCCTGCAATGCAGGAGACACGGGTTCAATCTCTGGGTTGGTAAGATCCCCTGAAAAAGGGAATTGGCTACCCACTCTAGTATTCTTGCCTGAAGAATTCTGTGAACAGAGGAGCCTGGTGGGCTGAAGTCTATGGGGGTCACAAAAAGTCAGACAGAACTGAGCCACTAACACTTTTTAGTGAACTGTTAAAGTCTTAAGTGTCTGTAAGTAGGATAATTTTCCTGCCTCTCACTTGCCCTTCTGGGCAGTTGGCTTGAGCCGCTGGGGGTGGGGAGGCGAGACCTCCTTGGGGAGCAGCAGAGCAAAGGTGAGTATAAAAAGCAATGACCTGGATTCTCACTCGGGAACTTTCATTTCCTGTCTTTGTCATCTAGTCCCCGGTTACACTGGGGCAAGGAAATGGCTTCTCGGCTTCATAGCAGTGCGGTAACAAGAGAGGTAATTTACCTGAAAGAGCCTTACAAAATGTCATTGGAAAGCCTCCGTGCACCTTTCAGATGTTGTTTGGGAAAGAGCTGCAATGTCGGCCGTGTTTGTTCGTTCCTTAGGTTGACTCTGTACCACCCTGTGCTGCCTTCTTATGCAGAGGTCCCCAGCCCTGGGGATCTAATGCCTGTTAATCTGAGGTGGAGCTGATGTAATGATAGTAGAACTCAAGTGCATGATAAATATAATGCTCTTGAATCATCCTGAAACCACTCCCTTCCCCAGTCCATGGAAAAAGTGTCTTCCACGAAACAAGTCACTGGTGCCATAAAGGATGGGAACCATTGTTCTAATGAACGATGATGCATCATTGGAATGGGAGAAGCTGGGGCATCATCATCTTCTCTCTATTTTTTGAGCCCCTCCCCAGATTCCACCTTTCTAGCATTGAGTAGGGAGAATCTGGAGGTTGAGTGGCAGGTTCCTGGGAGAGTTCAGGGGAGAACTCGGTTCTCTTGAGGTCAGTCTATCTGCCTCCCTTGGGCATCCTGTCTGAATACCTGCCTCATCCCTCTCTACTGCTTTGCATGGATATACAATTTGGATGCTTCGGGCTCTTTGTAAGCCATGATTCTGTGCCTTTGGCAAGAGACCCCTGTTATTCTTCCTACCCTCTCTGCTTGATGGCTTCATGTCGTTTGCTCCCACCATTTGATGTGATTTGATGGTGTGCAGCATGAGGTTCCTCCAGCCATTTCTGCCTGTTAAGCAAGCATATATTTCTGGGATTGATGTTTTAATTTAATGAAACACATTCTAATGAGGGTCAGCTGCAGCCATGAATTTTTAATGGATGATTTGCTGAAAAGCACTTCAAATGGTAACATCCTGTGTTTGGCTGAATAAGTCCGAGATCCAGCACGTGGATTGAATGAAACCCAGGGTGAGATTCCACTGGCCTGTCTCCTTAGGTTGTGTGCCACGGTCAGGTCCTTTGCGTCTATGACGGTGGCTCTTGGATGCCTCTTGCCCAGGGCTCCCTTTCATTATAATAAGTAGAGAACGTTTGGGATCCTTCAGCCCAGAGAAGGAGGAAACAGTGGTCCTCAGAGGATCCCAGCTTGGTGTTTGCTCCAGGGACCCACCTTCAGAATATAACAGGGCAGATCATCAGGAGGGCCTTGCTTGGTGTAAATGTGCATGTGTACATGTGTGTACACACACACACGTGTGTGTTGCCGACTCAGGTTGGGGGAAGAGTTCAGAGTCTCAGCGAAGGAACCTGGGGCTGACACAGCTGGTATCCTGCTGAGAAGCCACTCTCCCTTGTATCAGTTTCCTCTAGCTGCTGTAAAAATAATCACACCCTTGTGGCTTAGAACAACAGACGCTTGTTCTCTCATAGTTCTGGAGGCTGGTGTCCAAAGTCACTGGACTGAAAATTAAGGTGTCAGCAGGGCGCAGATACCTCTAGACGCTCCAGGGGAGAGTCTCTTGCTTCTTGCAGTTTCTGTTAGCTTCTGGCATTCCTTGGCCTGGGTCCACCTCTATTCTTCAAAGGCTAGCATCTCCATATCTCTCTCCGCTCTGCCTTCATCTCACCTTCTCACCTCCTGTGTGTGCCTGGTGATTTTCCCCCTGCCTTCTTCATGGAAGGACACATGGGATTGACTTCAGGGTCCACCTGGATAATTCAGGAGAACCTCCCCATCTCAAGATTGTTAACTTGACCACATCGGCAGGGACCCCTTTTCCAAATAGATTGTTTTCATAGGTTACAGGGATTTGGACCTGCTGTTTGGGGGACATCCGTCAATGTGCAACAGTCCTTCTTTCTCCCTGGCAAGGTCATGATTTGATCTTACTTGGCCAGTTCCTCTTCCCAAGTGGCACTCATGGTAAAGAACCCACCTGCTGATGCAGGAGACATAAGAGAGGTGGGTTTGATCCCTGGGTTGGGAAGATCCCCTGGGAGGAGGGCATGGCAACCCACTTAAGTGTTCTTGCCTGGAGAATCCCATGGACATGGGCTACAGTCCATGGGGTAGCAAAGAGTTGGACATGCACACATGGCCAGTTCCTCTACTGAGTTCTATTCCCCTGCATCTTGCTGGTCTGGGAGGTGAGGAGCACATTGACATTAGGCGTCCAAGATTTGTTTTTGTCTTTGACAAAGACAGCAGCACAAGGAAGGTATCCTTTGCTCTTTCTTTTCTGCTTTTCTTTTTTCTGGGTGCTCTGAGGACCTGACTCTTAGAGGTGATGTAGCCTTTATACAGTCCTGGTAGGATGTCTGAGAGAATCGCAGAGCTCAGGCAAGACTGCCCGCCTCCACGTCTCTCTTGCTGAAGCCACTGCTTGTTGAGAGTTGCAGCCAGAAGGCTGTTCACTGACCTGGAATCCACTCGGGAGGTTCCTTCTGCCCTGGCTGACAGGCCAACCTGACCTCAGTGGCCTTGGGGCAGGATCAGGTTACCACGGACCCAGTCTGGATCCCAGAGTCATCTCTTGGAGTATTTTTAGGCTTTCAGTGGCCAGAGCACATTTGAGCAGCAGCTGTTGGCCACATGGTTCGGCCACAGGCTATGCTGTTTCTGAGCTTTGCTGTCTGGTAGCCAGTGGGTCTGAATGATAAAGTCAAGTCAGGGAAATCCACGAGGGGAAGACAAATTTCGGGGCTCTTATGAGTCATTTCTGTTCTTGATGTGGAGGGAAGTCCCCCAGCTATCCCCAGCAGCCCCTGATGTCCAGGCAAACAGAAGGACAGGATGCTCTGACTCTTCAAAGGTTTCTGTATCAATTCAGCAGATGTTAAGTGTGTGCTGGTAGCTGGGCCCTGGTCACAGGTATGGGCTGTCAGAAAGGGTGGGAATCCACCCACATTGTTCATAAAGTTTGGTGTCTGTGACAAGCTGTGCCCAGGGTAGGACCAGTTCCTTTTTAAGTCACCCCACGGTCAGAAAGGAAATAATGGGATGGAGCCAAGAGCAGCATCCTGCATCTCTGATGGTCTCAGACTGACTAAGCCAAATGCCAGCTCACCCTGACTCCCTAACTTTAACCCTTTACAGAGCAGATTTTAGGCATTACGCAGTCCAGACTAAAAACTGTTGAACCAGTGGCTGAGACCTTGGAAGAATGGCCTCAGGGAGTAGGTCCAGTTGAGTAAAGAGACAAGAGAATGGAGTGGGTTTGAACTGGAGAAGAGAAAGCCAAGGCTATATCTTGTATTATTATTGCTGTTTCTGCTCTGTGCCTCTCCCCACCCCCACCAATCTGTTAGCATTGGACAGATGCTGAGTGTCCAACTATAAGATAATTGGTTAAAATTAAAATAGGGTTATATCAGTTAAGAAAACATTCAGCCTCAAGAAACAGAAAACCAACTAACAGCAATTTAAATAAAGAGTTTGTTTTACCCAAGATCAAGAACTTGGGAATGGGCTGCTACTGCATAGAGTCAGAAGTTGAATAGCAGAGATTCCCTCATGGCCACAAAGAGGCTGCCGCAGCTGCAGACATACCACCTATGTTCAAGAAAGAGGATTAGAAGTTGGCACCAGCATCAGGGTAACAACTTTCTCAGGCTTCCCTCCCCATTTCCTGCATTAGATTTTTTTCCTTTATCTCTTTGGTCAGAACTTTGTCACCTGGCTAGTCACAGCTTCAGAGGAGGTTGGGATGGTGAGTATTTGGGGGCTGGCATAACACTGCTTGGAGAAGGAAATGGCAACCCACTCCAGTGTTCTTGCCTGAAGAATCCCAGGGACGGGGGAGCCTGGTGGGCTGCCGTCTATGGGGTCGCACAGAGTCGGACACGACTGAAGTGACTTAGCAGCATAACACTGCTTGTGGACCTTTAGTATCTGGGCACCTGCAGAAAGAGAGAATTGTGAGCAGTAAACCCTGCCAAGGAGGCAGGGATGGAATCAAGGCTCATCCCTGGGTGTAGTTCGGGTGCCATAATCTTCTGGTTCTGCAGATCCCCACCTGTGATGGGTGTGTCCAGAGATAGGCCACGTAGGACAGTGGTTCTCAAAGTGTCCCTAGAAGAGCATGATTAGTATCACCTGGAAACTCATTAGACATGTAAATTCTCAGGCCCCTCCTGGACCTCTTGTATCGGAAATTCTAGGGTGGGGACCAGTGCTCTGTATGTTAAGAAGCCCTCTGGGTAATCCTGGTCCACATTTGGATTTGAGAACCACTGATTTAGGGGTGGGAAAGTCTGAGATCAGGATGCCAGCAAGGGCAGGTTCTGGTGAGAGCCTTCTTTCTGGCTTGTGGTCACCAAACCAGAAAGGTCAAGAGGTCACCTTCTTGCTGTGTCCTCACGTGGTGGAAAGGAAGAGATGCAGGGAAACCCTACTTCCAGCCTCATTTCCATCCTACCATCATCTCTTTGAGGGTAGGGATTCAACATGTGAATTTTCAGGGCACACAAACATTCACTCCAAAATAATGGGATGGTAGGGTCTGGGTGGCTGGCCTCCTTTGGGACATAAGAGAGTCTTTAGCATCTCCAGCTCTAAGTCAGCATCCACTTTGGAGAATTCTCAGATTGCCATGGTGACCAGTGAGCCTGGGAAGCTTAGTGCGAGGGTCGTCAACTAAACCCCCAAGGCAAGCCCTCTGTTGCCTTCTCCCCAGGACTTGACTTCTTGTCCCCCTTTCTCTAATCACCCCCCATCTCACTGGGGCAAGGGTGACAGCTTCTCTTGGGGCCTTGGTGGTCAGTGTCAATGGAGGGCACAGCCTTTCAGAGCATGCTGTACCACTACTGACCGCCCCAGGGCTCCTTGTATTTTAGCAGAGGTGCGGAGGGGACTCAGAAGGAGTGGGAGGCTAGGGGGTGGGATTTCATAGGGGATTTCACATAGTGATATATGTGTCCATGTGTGTGTGCTAAATCGCTAGGCCACCTGGGAATTCCCCTCATCCCTTCCTTTTTGAGTGTGGAGTCTGTGAGTTATTGAGCTCTGGGCTTCATGGACTGCAGTGCCAGATTGAGGACCACTCCCAACTTTGTAGTCTTGCATCCTGTTTTCACGGAACTGGGATGAGATAGAGGAGGGAAAGGATGGAGCTGGAGCTGGGGAACACCTTTCCTAGACGGCCCATCCTGGATCGCCTGGATCGCTGAAGGCTCCAAATGTGGTGACTGGGTGAAGGACTCATTAACTGGAAATCACATTCAATAGACGTAGACCCTAGGATTCCAGTGGGTTAAACTGCAAAGAGAGCTACAACTCTAGAGGGTTTATGTTGGCACGACCAGCACAAGGGCTTCCCGGGTGGCGCTAGTGGTAAAAAACCTGCCTGCCAGTGCAGGAGACTTAAGAGACATGGGTTTGATCCCTGGGTCGGGAAGATCCCCTGGAGGAGGGCATAGCAACCCACTCTGAAGAATTCCATAGACAGAGGAGCCTAGCTATGGGTTATTGTTCATAGGATCACAAAGTCGGACACGACTGGAGTGACTTAGCATGCACGCATGCATGACCAGCACAACAGCTCTCTGTTGACCATATGGAAAGCCAAAGAATAGCAGAAGGTTACTTTGTGAGTCTGGAATCCAGACAAGGGAGCCAGATGAGTCAGGGTGTGATGCCCCCAGTCTAGGACAGCCATTGTATCCATGTTGCCTCCTGGAGGGTGATCTTGTCTTGGGGGCTTTCATTCTGGGATTCCAGGCTGAGCTTGGTTCTTTGGCGTACACACTATGGCTTTAGCTGTTTAATAGTGGATGAGCCTACCGTGTGGGAGCCATCCTGTCTCATTTGGATGACTTTGCACATTTGATTTTTGAGTTAGCATGTTCTGACATTACACTTAATCTTGGAGGATGAACAGGATATGAAAGGCGGTGTAGGGTGAAGGGAGGGAAACGAAGCTCTAACTCCCATGCCCTGGTCAGATGTTATGGAATGGACCTTCATCTATGGGCGTAGCTAACCATTGCTTACGGAGTTTTCTGATAAACCATAGAATTGGACCAGATGACTCTGTTCCCACTGTTGAAGCAAGCTGCAGTATAGGATGCTGCTTCTTGAGTTGGGGGATAAGTTTGGGGACATTAAATGGCTTTTTGTGCCTTGACTTCCCCTGCCTAGGGACTGTGGGGTCTCCTGCCTGTTAGCAGACACTGGAGTCTTAACTTTGCCCTTAATGACAAAAACTCAGTCTTCTCATCTTGGTTCAGTGCTCGGTTGGGAAAGGGACCCTCGGTCCAGGCTTTGAGACTTTGCTACTCAGCACAGCCTCCCTTACTCTGTATCTCTATTCTTCATAGTGCAACAATATTTCATTTTGCAGTTTCTGTTTGCTAAGGACCTGAAGTGACTTGGATGGAATTAACGCTGGAATAAATGATGTATGAAATGAGAAATCTTTGTCCGGTTCCGCACGGGGAAGGGAGAGGGGGAAAGAGGGCCATTGACAGAAGCACCGCTGTACAGAATTAGTGCCGATGAGACGGAAAACGCAGAAAAATGAGACAAAGGATCGTCAGATAGTTTCCTTCTTTTTTATTGAAAAGTCAGGCTTTTATCAGTCTCCCATCATGCCTCCCTTTCAGGCTCTCAGAGGTGGAAAGTGGATCTTAACACTAAATGAGATCCACTTAGTCCAGCCTCTGGCCTATGCTTTGTGGGGGCCTAGCACAGGGAAGGGTTTTGAAGGTGTATTTTTCTCCTTTCAGCCCTTCCTTCCTCTCGGGTGACCCCCCCTTCCTCTGAGTTATCAGTAACCCTCATCCTTTCATCTCTTTTGCTTTGAAAAATCTGCTAAGAAAAGGAGCTTACAGGCTCATCCGCACTGAGGTTTACATTGTGGACAGGGCTTCATTGCTTCCTTCTCTTGGGGTATTTTGATTTCGAATGGTGTGAAATCAAGATCCAAGAGCTGAACTTGGGAAACGAACGTTTTACACCAGAAAGTAGGCCGTATCTTCTCGGGGTGCACATCCTTGGGGTTCAGCCACATGACCTCACTTCTCATAGCCCCTTGGCTGGATGAGCCCCGTCTCGTTTTGGGGGTGCTTTCTGCATGCTCTGCAAACCACGCATCCTGGGTGGCCACACCCTCTGTTGGTTGTAAGACTGTGTGATTCTTTATCCAAGGAGGAGACAGTTGCATTGTTTTGCCCCAGAGCTCCTGCCTGTCCCACCTGGAGGGCTGGCTGAGCTGGTGTCCCCTCCGTCACCAGGTGCTTCTGAATTTCCAGATGAAATCTCCAGGCTGTGCCATTGATCTGAACCAGAGCAACACTAACAAAAAGCATGGAATCCGGGCCAGCCCTCGGTGGGGGGGCACCTGCCCTTGACTTCGCTCACAGCACTTCTGTGGGCTGTTTACAAAAACCGCACCTGCTGCTTTGCTGATGGTCGTGCTGGGGGAAAAAAAAATCACCATCTAAACAGTTGGAAGGAGAGAAGAAAAGAAAGCTAGTCCTAGGAAGGCAATGAGCCGTCCTCTGCTCTATTTTTGTCTCTGCTCCATGCTCGCTGAGTGTCCTTGAGGGACTTGCCTCCCTTCTTTGTCTTGGTTTGTTCCTGCCCTGGCAAAATTTCATGCATTGCTCGCCAGGACTCCCAGGAAATCTTATGCATTCCTGACAATGTTCAAGCCCATGCTTCATGGGGGGCCAGAGAGTGGGAGGTGGGGCCACTGGTCATGAGAGGGGAGCAGCAGTCATCAGATTGTAAGCAAATTGAATTCTTCTTTGTTCTGCCCTGAAAGAGGGTCTCATTGTCCCCATCTGTAACCTAGAGAGGCTTCCCCTTCATGAACCGCATGGTGGGCAGAGTAGCTGACGCCTGCTGACTGTTTACTGTGTACTCTGCACCCACTTAGTGAGCGTGAGTTTACTTGCTTCCTGTTTTTAAGATGAGAGAATTGGCACTCAGCGGGATCCAGTCGTTTTCCTGCAGCAGGATGGGACGGGCTCTCATTTTCAGGCCCCAGCCCACAGCCTAGCACATACTAGGTGCTCTATAGAAAGTGAAAGTGTTCATTGCTCAGTCTTGCTGACTCTTTGTGACCTCATGGACTGTAGCCCACCAGGTTCCTCTGTCCATGGGGTTCTCCAGGCAAGATTACTGGAGTGGGTTGCCATTTCTTTCTCCAGCGGATCTTCTCAACCCAGGGATTGAACCACGTCTCCTGCATTGCAGGCAGATTCTTTTATTGTCTGAGCCCCCAGGGAAGCCCATATACATACACAGAGGATGGCTAAATCAGAGTTGGGGACCTGGGGGTGTTATCTATCCATGCTCTGCCCCTGCCTTTTGTTGTCTTGATTTATTAATATTTGCCTGTAAAATAGGTGTGTGGACCAGATGCCTGGATCCCAGGATGTGAGGGGGGATGGTTTAAGGAAGGTGGTTGTCAGCACCCCTGTCTACCCCTCCTGAGTTTGAAATCACTTGAGAGAGAAGCATAGAAATCAGGACAGTGGAGTAAAACAAACAAACAAATAAACAAACAAAAACATATACTTTATTAGTGACAGAAGTTGGCTGGAAGGGTGTTGCTTAAATCTGTGGCCAGAGTGGGTTTTCTGCTCTTTCATCCCAGAATAAAACTTACCTGCAGAACATAGCCAGAGCTGGTCAGTTCCCCTGTGGGACAGACCTAGTTCCATTGGTAGAGCACAGACCATACCCTGTCTGTAGCAGGCAGAGGAGGGAGAGAGAGAGAGAGAGAGAGAGAGAGAGAGAGAGAATGAGGGCTCCCAGGTAGGCTGAGCCAAGTGATTTTCTTCCTTACTCTTTCCTTTGGGTGGGTCATTATGGTTCTGGGGTGGGGGCAGTGAATGTGAGGCGTGGGAGAGAGGTGACTTCTGAAGCCTTTCACCTTTGCATCTGGCTACATTCAGTATTTGTTAAACTGATGGGTTAATTACGAAAGGCTGGGGGATTGCAGGTTCCCCAGCCATAGGCATTTCTCAGATTCTGTCTTGGCTCTTGACCCCAGTAAAATGATGAAATGACACCTCACTTGATATGCCGGTAAAACTCTGCCATTATCATCACAAGGAGGTCACGATAAGCAGCCTTTGAGGTGGCCCCCAGGATCCCAGCCTTCCGTATGTACACACTTGTGGAGGAGGGCATGGCAACCCACTCCAGTATTCTTGCCTGGAGAATCCCATGGACAGAGGAGCCTGGTGGGCAGTAATCCATAGGTCAGCAAAGAGTCCAACACGATTGAAGTGACTCGGCACCCGTGCATGATCCTCTCTCCCAAGGGTGGTAGAACTGTTGATTCCTTCTAATAAACACAGTATAGCAGGTATGTCATATGACCTTGTGAAATTAGGTTATAAAGTGACTGTGGCTTCCATCTGGCGGTGGCCTCAGATCACTCACCTGGGAGAGCCAGCTGCCACGTCAAGACGCAGCCCTGTAGAGAGGCCCATGTGGCCAAGGATGGAGGTCTGTCAGACACGCACGTGAGCCTGGAAGAGCCTTCATCCCACTCATCCCCATGCTGAGCTTTCAGATGAGACAGTGGCCCTGGCTGACAGTTCAATTGCATCCCAGTGAGAAACCTTGAGCCGGAGACACCAAGCTAAGCTGTGCCCAGATCTCCGACCCTTAGAAACTGTGAGGTGATAAATACTATTTAATTCAGAAAAATATTTATTTATTTATTTGGCTGCATCAGGTCTTAGCTGTGGGGTGCAGGATCTCCGTCGTATCATACGGATCTTTCACTGTGGTGCACGGGCCCTCTAGTTGTGGCGTGTGGGCTCAGTGGTTGCGGTACACAGGCTCAGTTGCTCCAAGATCCCCGAGGCATGTGGGATCTTTATTCCCTGACCAGGGATAACACCCTCATCTCCTGCATTTCAAGGTGGGTTCTTAACCTCTGGACCACCAGTGAAGTCCCAACAAATACTATTTTAAGCCACTACATTTTGGAGTAATTTTTTTATGTGATGATAGATAACTAAGACAGAAGTCCCGATAAAGACTATTTTTAAGGCACTACGTTTTGGAGTAATTTTTTATGTGATGATTGATAACTAGTACAGATGTCCCAATAAATACTATTTTCAGCCACTACATTTTGGAGTAATTTTTTATGTGATGATAGATAACTAAGACAGAAGTTTCCTCTCCTTGCACAGAGGGTCCTATAAAGTATTAATAGCATGGCCAGGAAGGCCCAGTGAAGTCTTAACCACACTCTCTTTTATTCAGAAAGAACCAAGCTGCTTGAATCAGCTCAGCCAAACCACACCCAGGATTTTGTTTTGTTTTGTTTTCACCCCAAGCCCCAGACTGGGGACACACAGGAGCTGGAGCATGTGATGCGGTTCTGCAAACAGGTTTAAAAATTACATTCCTAGCTCACACGATGAAATTTAAGCCATCCATTTAGGAAACACTGAGCATAGCTGGGAAAATGATTTTTATGTTATTACTCTTCAAGAACAAAGTGATAAGTGACTTTGGAGTCGGAGGAGGTGGTGGTTTGCAGAGTTTATGAAAAATAAGCTGTCATCTTCGCCCTAAATTACATCAGAGTTGCTGGGAGTTAAAACTCAGTTTTCCTAAATTTGGGTGTTTTAAGGGACCTTGGACATATTGAAATAAAAGGATGCCTCACAGTTATGCAGAAACGACTTTTCGCACCTCTTTCCTTAGAGGATGGGGCATTAAAAGCAGCTCGCTCACTCTTTAAAATTCTTCCCAGGTAGCTGCTGTGCGGTGCCTGGGGAAGAGCTGGAAATAGACAGAGATACATGTGTGTTGCCCCAGTCTCCTGAGCCCAGACTGGAGGAATTGTCAGTTATATTTAGATAAGACATAGCTCAGATATCAGCTATACTTTCTAGTGGCATTTGGGAGATCCGGTTGTTCCGTTTCACTGTCTCTGAGCTTGTCCATAAGATCTTGGAAAGTGTCTTGTTTTACCTATATATGTAGCAAAGCTATTCCCAAAGGCAAACATTCCCAAGGAGACTAATGCCCTTGGGTGACCCTTTGACTTCTCGTTTCCTCTTTCCTCCCTGGTTTAGCTGGTCTGGGAAGGGCTGTGATGGGAGAGTTGTTTGGGTAAGTGAACTCTTTGGGGACAGACATCATGCTTCCTTTGTGTCCTCCACTTTGCGATGAGGATTGTTTGTGGTCCCCCACCCTGGCTTCTGAGCTCCCCGTCTTCCCTAGATATAGATGCTTTGTGGCTGGATACACGGCTGCTGCTGCTAAGTCACTTCAGTCATGTCCGACTCTGTGCGACCCCATAGACGGCAGCCCACCAGGCTCCCCTGTCCCTGGGATTTTCCAGGCAAGAGTACTGGAGTGGGGGGATACACGGCTACCTGGAAGAATACTACATTTCTCAGCACTGTGGTTCCAGAGATGGGAACTGATGAGATTTGCCCTGTGCTGTTTCCACACTTGCCCTCAATGGAAGGAGAATGCATTCCTCTTCCCCCTCCCTGCTGGCTGGAATGCATGTGTAGTTTTGAGCCACCTTGGACCACAAGGAAGAGGGTGACAAGCTAGGTGTGGTGCGGAAGAGCAAAACAAGGTTGCTACCTGCCTTGCTTCCGCCCCCGCCAGCGTCATTTCTGGTCTCCATCACACACAGTGGTTAACATCCTGACTCGTACCCCTTTCTCTCTCCCGGGATGCTAGAGAAGGTACTCAGGATTCGCTGAATTATGGGGTTGGACACAAGTCACCACCCTGGGTAAAGACAACCTCTGCAGATAACCTCTGCCTTCCTTCTTCAGCCTGTCGCCTCCAGCCACTTAGATCATTAGAATCTAATGATCTTCTAGATCATCTCTCTAGTCCCCCCTTCACTAGCATAAATTTTTGCACATTTTTCTTGGCCAGTCTAGCTCCCAGCTTGATGATGCCTAACATTACAGGGCAGTCTTAGGGATTTTTTGGTTTGTCTTGGCTGAACCTCGCAGGATGTGGGGTCTTAGTTCCCTGACCAGGGATTGAATGCATATCCCCTGCAGTGGAAGCTTGGAGTCTTAACCCCTGGACTGCCAGGGAAGTCCCTGTGGGGCAGTTTTTGAAAATGATTTATTTATTTCTGGCTGCACTGGATCTTCCTCGCTGCGCCTGGGCCTTCTCCAGTTGCGTGAGCAGGGCTCCTCTCTAGTTGTGTGTGAGGGCGTCTCATTGCAGTGGCTCCTCTTGTTGCACACCACCGGCTCTAGATCCACAGGCTTCAGGAGTTGTGGCACATGGGCTTAGTTGTCCCACGACATGTGGGATCTTCCTACACTAGGCATTGAACCCGTGTCCCCTGCATTGGCAAGCAGATTCTTCACCACTGAGCCACTAGGGAAGCCCTATGGGGCAGTCTTAATTGTACCAACTTCCACCTTTGATCTTATCCACGTTTTCCCTTTCAAGCCCTCTCCAAACAATCCACTGGGGGCAGATTTTTCAGGGAGGCAGTGATAAACAGAGTGCAAGCTCATGTAAAAATGAAAAATGTCCATAAATTGGACTTGACAGTTCAGAGGTCGTGGGTGTCCTTGGCCTCTGAGAAAAGGGGTGGCAGCCAGATGGAAGTGGGCTGAGATGTGAGGTGGGAAAATGAGAAAAGGGAGCTGATGGATTGAGATCTGATCGGAAGAGAGTTGGAGGCGCCGGGTTACAGGAAGTGTTTGCTGTGTCTTTCATTAGGACTCCAGGGAATTGAACAGATTTGGCAGAGTTCAGACTGAGGGGAGAGGGAAAGAGGCAGGGCAGAGAAGGTGTGGCTGCTGATCGTTGTCCCTGGAGAGGGGGGAGGGCAGTGGGATGAAATTGGGCTGCTCAACTGTGAGCAGATGGAGAGACATTTCATCCTTTTGGACCAGAAGGAGGGAGGAGAGATGTGCAAAAGGGATTTGCTATGAAGCCCTAGCAAATCTTTTTTGTCCAGAAGCCCAGGGAGATAAGCTTGGTGGAATTAATGAGGTAGGAGGCAAGGCTGTGTGCCGAGTACAGGGGTGAACTTTCAACAAGAAGCTGGAGTAATGTGGTCACGATTTGCAACAGTTGTGATGGGCGAGGGAGGGGAAGCCTTAAAGACCTGTATGAGGGCTGACCATGGTGCCCAGCTGACGTTCTAGAGCTTCCAAAACTCACTTGTAGAGACATTTCACATGATGACTTGTGTGTGTCCATGGTGATACAGGCCCAGAGATTGTGGATTTTAGTTTTCATCCAGGGGTCGGATTGGGTGGTACTCTGTAAGGCCAGGGTTGCTTGGGAGTGGAAATGAGAGTTAAAGAACAGTGCACGGGACTTCCCTGGTGGTCCAGTGGTTAAGACTCCGCCCTCCAATGCAGGAGGTGCAAGATTGATCACTGCTCAGGGAGCTAAGATTCCACATGTCTTGTGGCCAGAAAACCAAAACATGAAACAGAAGCAATATTGTAACAAATTCAATAAAGACTTTAAAAATGGTCCACACTAGGCTTCCCAGGTGGCACTAGTGGTAAACAATCTGCTGCCAATACAGGAGATGAAAGTGACTCAAGTTCGATCCCTGGGTTGGGAAGATCCCATGAAGTAGGAAATGGAAACCCGCTCCAATGTTCTTGCCTGGAAAATTCCGAGGACGGGGAGCCCGGTGGGCTCCATCCATGGGGTCACAAAGAGTCGGATATGACTAAGTGACTAAGCACACATGCATCAAAAAAAACTAAAAAAAAGAAAAAAGAACATTGCAGGGGCCGACCTTGGGCTCTAGAGAAACGGCACTGCAGGAGACGCTGCCTTGTTAGGGCAGTTCCCCTGAAGGCAGGGGATGCGTGTGGGAGGTGGAAGACTGCCCAGGTTTCTTCCAGGTGCGGACAGGGAACGTGTCCTTCTGGCCCCAGAAGATGCTCTCTTTATCTCATTAGGACAGGCCTGTGTGTTTTCCTGCCCATCCACCTTTGGTCTTCAGTCTAGTCTCTTCCTTGAATCTCCTGACCTCCCGCTGCCCCCACTCCTGCCCCAGGGTCCAGCCCCCACCACGCCATGCCCATCCCTATTCAGTACAGATTTCTCCTGGCTGTGCAGGCATTGTCTGGACTGTTCTCGATCAGTTCTTCTTGGGTGTCTCATCATGGGTCTGCTCTCATCATGGAGAAAGCTTGCCATTGTCATTCTGGCTTTGACTGAGCACCCAGACCCTGTCAGCTCTTCCTAGCCCTCAGAGATCTGAGACCATCGCATCCCATTCTGGGACTTGTTCATTCTTTTAGGAGAGAGTGAGAGCTTGGAGGGCAGGAGCTGAGGTTTGAAGTCATAGAGACACAAATTTGACCTTCACTCTGGTGGGCTACAGTCCATGGGGTCACAAAGAGTCAGACACGACTGAAGCGACTGAGCACGCACGCACACAGTGCCTTTTGTTAGCTGTGTTGAGCTGAGTAGGTTATTCAGCCTCTTTATTCTCATCTGTAAAATGGTGATAGTCCAAGTTCCAACTTCTTAGGCTTGGGGTGACGAATAAAAGAGTTTCCACGAGAGCTTTGTGGAGATGAAGCTCTCAGAATGAACACAGCCTGTGGAATGCCTAACACTGCCAAAACTTGGATTGGAAATCAACCAAAGAAACCATCCATCTGTTGGGAAGGACTGCCCCATGAAGAAATGGGTATTTCTAAGGAAAAGCAATTCGTCCGTGTCCCATAGCCCCACCCTAGACACTCCCAAATCCCCCAGGTGTTTGTTGTTTATGGAGTCATAGACAACAAGCCATTCAGTAATTACATTCCAGTCTTGGGCATCCAGTCACCCTCGTCTTCTCCCCACCGGCTGTGTGGAACCTTTGTCACAGCCCACAAATCGTGTGATTGCGATCTGTGGTTTGTTCTAACTGAATGCACTCTGCATAGTAATCGAGAGGATTCTGTGGCAGCCCTGGTAAGAGTATGTGCTGAAATGATGGGCTCTTTTCAAAACCAACTTGATGTGGGGACCGCTGGGCCATTTTTTCCTTTGCACTGCCTGTCACCCAAGATGTAAAGGAGGGCAAGGGTCTGAGGTTGTCCACATTAATGGAGACCCTGCAAGCAAATCCTTGGGCTGCTGGGAAAGGAAGAGGCAGGCAGAATATACAGCCCCAGGCTGTGAGCCGTTGGAGAAACACTGGCTGGGAAGTGGTGGGGCCCCTGAAGGCTTGTGTTACTCCTGTGTTGCTATGAACGGTTCTGTGGATACTGGGGACTGCACCAGTTGGGTGTTTGGGATTTTTGGCTCTCTGATGGGCAAAGCCTAGAGATAATTAAATGAAACCCTGTGTGTAAATCAGTATTTCAAATTAGCTTTCTGGAAATGAAAAAAATTGAGGAAAAAATAAAGGGCAGAAAACACTCTAAAAGCATAGGAAACCAGTAGGTGAAGGCTAGCGTGAATTGTGAAATTTCGAGAGGAGAAATTTTTGCAAAGAAATACTTGTTCCCCGATATAGTTAAGATTTTGCCAGGACCCATAGGCTCCCAGCATTCTGGTGGCCTTGTAAATTTAGAGTCACACTTTTGAAAAGCCATTTGGAAGTGCATCTCATGAGCCATAAAAATATTTCATACCTTCTGAGCTAGTAATCTCCCTTCTGGGAATCTATCCTAAGGCCATCAATCTGAAAGAAAAAAAAAGTTCCACATGCATAAAAATGCTGATTGCCTCATTGCTTTTAATATTAAGAATTTGGGAGCCACCTCAAAGGCCAACAGGAATGGAATGGCCGTTGAAATGATGGTACATTGAATCAGAGTATCATGCATTCATTAACATTATAATTATGAATACCATGTAGAAGCATGCATATATCTGAAATATTAATAGCAACCTCTTATAAGTGAAAGTAAGCATAATGTAAGATGCTGTCCGAACTGTGATTTATTTATAAAGATGTGTACATATGAATAGGGCCTGGAAGGAATGTGCAGAGAATGAGAATGAAGGCTTCGTGGGGTGGAAACAGGAGGGCTTGTTTTTCCTTTCTGAGTGTCTCCAGTATTGCCGCTAGAGGTCAGATCCCAGTTTGGTCACCAGCTCACATCCGTTTTGTCATCTGTAAAACGGCAGTGTTACCACCTCGCCTCCCTCCACGTTCTGTTCACGGCCCATCTGCTCATTCTTTTAGACTTCTCCATCCCCCTGGGGTAGGTGCTTACAGTCAGGCAGGAGAGCTTGAGAGTAAGTCAATGGGGGTGGGGTTGGACTTCCAGATTCACGTGGTTTGACTCCTTACTTACCTCTCCATCCGGTCTGCTTCCCCTCTGCTTTCCTGACGCTTCCTAAGTGTGCTGTGAGAGCTGAGGTAATGTATGCTCCCTTTGGGCCCGGCATTTAGTATAAATTCAGTAAACAGTAGCTGCTAATCACCATCCTCATTATAATGTTTGCATGATAAAGTAATAAGAAAAAATAGCAAAAGTAGAATTGGTACCTTGGGGTTCATGGAGATGCTGAGTAAAACTCCCAGATAGTATTTCCAGATACCTGTCCTCTTGGAATGAATTCTTAAGGTCCATCTTTAAACCACGGCATCTGTTACAGATTTTCTGTTATGTGGGATAAGCATGCCTTCTGCAATGATACCTAAACTATTGCCTTTGTTCAACAAAGCCTTATTATAATGAACACTGGATACTTTCAGCTTAGATGACACCAAAGTAATACTGATTTTTGACCAGCTGGGTCAGAAACAACAATAGCTCTCTCTAGTTAGATCTTTCTCTCGCTCTTTTTTAAAAAGTATTTATTTGGCTTCTCCAGGTCTTAGTTGCAACACAGAATCTTTTAGTTGTGACATGTGGGATCTAGTTCCCTGACCAGAGATCCAACCCGGGCCCCCTGCATTGGGAACATGGTCTTAGGCACTGGACTACCAGGGAAGTCCCTTTCTTTTCTTATATGATGCTTTGTCTTTCTTTGACACTCTACCCTTCTTTCAAAGCATTTTCGTATTTATTGTTTTCTCTCCTGAAGTTGGTAAGCTATGTGGTTGGTCTCCCCATTTAGCAGATTGTGCTTTCTCATTAAAAAAAAATGTTTATGCTGACTGGTGAAAAATTTTGAGCACACTCTCTAATACCTGTATAGTTGTTGATTTATAAATTATATGCACAGACTACAGTACTGAGGGATCATCTGTAAAAGCATGAGATGATAAGATGAAATAAGCAGTGTTTAAAAAATAGTTTTCATAGTGTTTTATTTAATAGTATAGGAGGCCTTTTTGTTCTCATTAAAATATCATGACTAGTCATATTTTCAATCAGAGCAGTGTGAGGCGATATATTTTACTGTTTTCAAAATCTTGATTTAATACTTTGTGTTACAGTAATTCAAATGTCTGGTTTTAATTCACTTATTCTTGGGCTCAGTAGCTGAAAAGGTACCTTGAGATGTGTAGAGCCAACTGGAAGAAGTTCATCGATGACGGTGCTTACTAAATTATGACTCTCATTTTTCAATCTCATCCATGTATTATGCAAAGGTTTTTGTTGAAATTCAGCAAGTAAATTTCCATTTTTCATGATGTCAGCCACTTGTTCTTGTAAACTAACTGAAAGGTGCCATATTTTAATATTTTTAACAAATAGGTTCAAAGCCTGTCGAAATTCTTCATTTGGAAAATGTTTAAAAGACTAGACAGATCCATTTCCAAGTTTTTGAAGTGTGCAGATATGAATTTTTATAAATCAAACTCCAGCACTTTCAGCTACAAATCATTAATCATGGAAATGTTTCTCAACGTCCATTTTCAAAATGTCTCTCCAATAGAACACTTCTATTTTTGGGGGAAAACATTGCTTTCTCATCTACTGTTAAAATGTCATCTGTACCTTGAGGGAACAAATTAAGTATGTTTATTTTTCCTGGAAATATCTTCTGGATGCCATATGCTCTTGATAGTCACCTATCATCTAAGAATAGGTGATCAAATTTTGAGCTTAAAAAAAGAATGCATAACATATTTTTACATTTGTAACTCCTCTAAAGTTCTTTGACACTCGATAACCAGCAAACTTCTGGGTGTCCCAGAAGATAGAGGTCACTGCCCGTTTTATTCACAAAGTTAGGTAAAAATGCAACTGCATTGGGATTTCCCTCAGGGTCCATTGGTTAAGACCTCACCTTTCAATGCAGGGGGTGCAGGTTCAATCCCTGCTTGGGAAGCTGAGATCCCACCTACCTTGTGGCCAAAAAAAGCAAAGCATAAAACAGAAGCAGTATTGTAACAAATTAAATAAAGACTTTGAAATATTCCACATCAAAAAAATCTTTAAAAAAAAGATGCAACTGTATTTTAAATACCTTGTGGTTTTTTTTTCTTTTTAAGATTTTATTTAATTTATTTTTAATTGGAGAATAATTGCTTTATAATATTCTGTTGGCCTGCCATACAACAACGTGAATCAGCCATAAGTATACATAGGTCCCCTCCCTCTTGAACCTTCCCACCCAGCCCCCCACCCTCATCCTACCCCTCCCGGCTGTCACAGAGTATGGTTGAGCTCCCTGTGTTATATAGCAACTTTCCATTAAGTATTTTGGGCTTCCCTGATAAAAAATCTGCCTGCAATGCCAGAGACCCAGATTCGATCCCTGGGTCAGGAAGATCCTCTGGAGAAGGGAATGGCTACACACTCTAGTATTCTTGCCTGGAGAATTCCATGAACAGAGGAGCCTGGTGGGCTACAGTCCATGGGGTTGCAAAGAGCTGGACATGACTGAGTGACGAACACTTTGGTTAGCTGTTATACATATGGTAATGTATATGTTTCAATGCTACTGTCTCAGTTTGTCCCACCTTCTCCTTCCCCTGCTGTGTCCAGAGTCTGTTCGCTATGTCTCTGTCTCTATTCCTGCCCTGCAAATAGGTTCATCAGTCCCATTTTTCTTGATTCCATTTGTATGCGTTAATATACAATATTGTTTTTCTCTTTCTGACTTCCTTCACTCTGTATAACAGGCTCTAGGTTCATCTACCTCACTGGAACTGAGTCAAATGTGTTCCTTGTCTTTTTACAATTGGTATCCTGAGGGCTTTGGTGCTACAGTCTTGCTACAGTCACTGGCCGGGGTGATGGAGCGAGTGAATTTCTAAGTGCTCCTAGCTCTGTTACTGTATCTCCCAAAGCCTGCTTTGATTCAGGCAGAGCAACCTCTGCATTAGGAGCTACATTCAGACAGTCTCCCTCTGGAACTAGATTCTCATTTAAGAAGCCGTTCAGTTCTGAATATGAATTTACTGTAAATCTTTCGTTAATCGACTCGCACAAAACCTTGCACTTTGTGTGTGTCATTACAGAGATGGAATCTAGCAAATGCCACAGACTGAACTGTTATGAACCCATCACCCCAGAGAACCGAGCCAGCCGCCATGCTGTGTGAATCTTTCTCATGTTTCTCTCTTCAAATTGTCACCAGTGTTTTCCATACATTTTTCAAAGGTATTTGCTGACAAAGACATGTGTGCATTTAATTTATGGCCAGATCGCGGAGCTTGTGATGGTTCAGCTAGTTTTGTTGCTGCTGGGAGCACAACAATCTCACCCAGGTGGCTTCTCTGCCTTTTGCAGTCAGAAACCTTCAAAGAGAGTCAAGATGTTTATATTTGGCTGGAGGAAAATTTGGAAGGTGCTTGGATTGTGTCTGGTATGATGTTAAATATCACTGAAAACATTGTGAGATGTGTCTTCAATTTCTGTATGTTTCATTTTTAAATGTCATCTCAAGGGAGACAGTTTCTTGCTATGCTTAGTTAATAGCTCATGGCACAATCTAGTCTTTCTCTTTGCTCTAACATAGTATTTAACATAGTATTTAATTTTTATTTTTTAAAAGTTTTTATTGGAGTGTAGTTGATTTTCTATGTTGTGTTAGTTTCAGGTGTACCACAAAGTGAATTGTTAAACATTTACCTATATCCATTCTGTTTTTAGATTCTTTTCCCATATAGGCCATTACAGAGTATTAAGTAACATTCCTTGTGCTATATAGTAGGTCCTTATTAGTCATCTATTAAATTTGGCTCAGATGGTAAATAGTCTGCCTGCAATGCAGGAGACCTGGGTTCAAAACCTGGGTTGGGATGGTCTCTTGGAGAAGGGAATGGCAACCCACTCCAGTATTCTTGTCTGGAGAATTTCATGAACAAAGGAGCCTGGTAGGCTACAGTCCATGGAGTCACAAAGAGTTGGACACAACTGAGCGAGTTTCACTTATTAATTTAATTAATTAATTTTAAGGCCGTGTTGTGTAGCATGTGGGATCTTAGGTCCCCAACCAGGAATTGAACGCATGTCCCCTGCGTTGAGAGTGACAAGTCTTAAACCACTGGACCACAGGGGAAGTCTCATTATCTGTTTTATATATGGTAGTGTATATGCAGGTCAGGAAGCAACAGTTAGAACTGGACATGGAACAACAGACTGGTTCCAAATAGGAAAAGGAGTACATCAAGGCTGTATATTGTCACCCTGTTTAACTTATATGCAGAGTACATCATGAGAAACGCTGGACTGGAAGAAACACAAGCTGGAATCAAGATTGCCAGGAGAAATATCAATAACCTCAGATACGCAGATGACACCACCCTTATGGCAGAAAGTGAAGAGGAACTCAAAAGCCTCTTGATGAAAGTGAAAGTGGAGAGTGAAAAAGTTGGCTTAAAGCTCAACATTCAGAAAACGAAGATCATGGCATCCGGTCCCATCACTATTTCATGGGAAATAGATGGGGAAACAGTGGAAACAGTGTCAGACTTTATTTTTCTGGGCTCCAGAATCACTGCAGATGGTGCCTGCAGCCATGAAATTAAAAGATTCTTACTCCTTGGAAGGAAAGTTATGACCAACCTAGATAGCATATTCAAAAGCAGAGACATTACTTTGCCAACAAAGGTTCATCTAGTCAAGGCTATGGTTTTTCCTGTGGTCATGTATGGATGTGAGAGTTGAACTGTGAAGAAGGCTGAGTGCAGAAGAATTGATGCTTTTGAACTGTGGTGTTGGAGAAGACTCTTGAGAGTCCCTTGGACTGCAAAGAGATCCAACCAGTCCATTCTGAAGGAGAGCAGCCCTGGGATTTCTTTGGAAGGAATGATGCTGAAGCTGAAACTCCAGTACTTTGGCCACCTCATGTGAGGAGTTGACTCATTGGAAAAGACTCTGATGCTGGGAGAGATTGGGGGCAGGAGGAGAAGGGGACGACAGAGGATGAGATGGCTGGATGGCATCACTGACTCGATGGAAGTGAGTCTCAGTGAACTCCGGTAGTTGGTGTTGGACAGGGAGGCCTGGCGTGCTGCGATTCATAGGGTCACAAAGAGTCGGACACAACTGAGTGACTGATCTGATCTGATCTGATATGTCCATACTGATTTCCTGATTTATTCCCCCCCCACTTACCTGCCAGTAAGCACAAGTTTGCTTTCTACATCTGGGGCTCTATTTCTGTTTTGTAAATAAGTTCATTTGCACCCTTTTTTTAAGATTCTAAAGGCATCACTGACTTAATGGACATGAATTTGAACAAGCTCTGGGAGCTGGTGAAGGACAGGCCAAACCTGGTGTGCTGCAGTCCTTGGGGTTGCAAAGAGTTGAACACGACTGAGCAATTGAACTAAACTGAACTTTCAGACTCTATGTATAAGCCATATCATATGATACTTACCTTTGTCTGTCTGACTCCCTTCACTTAGTTTTCTTAAGGTTAGGGTCACTGTTTGATAGTGGATCTGCACCCATGTGTTTAAATACTTTTAAAATTTTTATTGGGGTATAGTTGCTTTGCAATGTTGTGTTAGTTTCTCAATATCCTTCTTGATGCTTCCTTTTTTTCTTACCAGCTCTGTCAGATAGCATTGTTTTGACCTTGTATCCCGGCTGGGGCTTTCCTGGTGGCTCAGTGGTAAAGAACCTGCCTGCCAATGCAGGAGACGTGAGTTTGATCCCTGATTTGGGAAGATTCCCTGGAGATGGGAGTGGCTACCCATGCCAGTATTCTTGCCTGGGAAATCCCATGAACAGGGGAGCCTGGTGGGTTACAGTCCGTGGGGTCACAGAGTCTGACACAACTTAGTGACTAAACAACAGCAACACTGTGGCTGAAGACCAGGTCCCATCTGCAGGGAAACAGTCGACTTTGCCCTGTTGGGTTGTCGTCTTGTGTTTGCCTCTCTGTCATCCTCAGTGCACAGGTTCTTGGCCAAAATCTTTTAAGTCTCTGATCTGTTTGATGGGGGCTAGTTTTGTGAAACCAGTGTCCTAGAATCTATCTGCTTACTGAACGGGAGTGTATAAATTGCGTGTTCAGCAAAGGCTCTGATAACATCTGAGCAGGGGTGTTCCTGTAGCTTCCTCCAGGCTGTCGAGTTTCTGAACTCACTGGGAGTAGCCCATGGTCTTATCATACATGACATCACCCCCAGAGGGATGCCATGGCCAGTGTGTGTTATATTCAGTTAGACCCAATATCCTTTTCTTGTTTTCAGATCAATAAGCATTACTCTAACAGAAGTTGTAGTAGAGGCTTTTGTAGCCTTTTATCTGCAATTCTGTAACTCAAAACTGATGGTATCTAAGCTCCCGAAATGTACAATCCCAAGAGTGAACCCTCATGGAAACCAAGGGCTTGGGATCATAGTAGAGGTCCATTGATTGTGACAAATGTTGGGGGGGGGTGTTGAATGTGATTGGGGAGCGGGGGCAGTGCCTGTGTGGGGTCTGGGCATACATAGAATATCTCTGTACCTTCCTCTCTATTTTGCTGTGAACCTAAATTTTCTCTAAAAAAATAAAAATTGTTAATAATGATTTTTTAAAAGGTAATAAAAGCGAGTCCCCACTCCAGTACTCTTGCCTGGAAAATCCCATGGACAGAGGAGCCTGGTGGGCTGCAGTCCATGGGGTCGTGAAGAGTCGGACACAATTGAGCGACTTCCCTTTCACTTTTCACTTTTATGCATTGGAGAAGAAAATGACAACCTACTCCAGTGTTCTTGCCTGGAGAATCCCAGGGACAGGGGAGCCTGGTGGGCTGCCGTCTATGGGGTCACACAGAATTGGACACGACTGAAGTGACTTAGCAATAGCAAAAACCTAATCCTAACTGAACAAAAGGCTATTTATAGTACGCCTTTATTCCATTTGGCGTGACTGTGTTTACTATACATAAGGCAAGAATACTCACATGTGAATCTGGGGTGCTGGCTGAGCCCATCAAAGAGTATTAGGTCTTGTAGTTTAAAGTAACATACTGGGACTTCCCTGTGGTCTAGTGGTTAAGAATCTACCTTCCAAAGCAGGGGACGTGGACTTGATCCCTAGTTTGGGAAGATCTCACATGCCTTAGGGCAACTAAGCCCACGAGCCACAACCACTGAGCCCGAGTGCCCTAGAGCCTGTTCTCTGCCACAGGAGAGGCCGCCACAATGAGAAGCCCATGCATTGCAAGGAAGAGTAGCTCCCTGTCGCTGCAACTAGAGAAAGCCCAGCAACAAAGACCCAGCACAGCCAAAAGTAAATAAATGCATAAAAAAATAAGAGTAACGTCTTTCTAAAACCTCAAAAATTCTAATTCTGAAGTCCACCTGGGCCCAAGGTTTTGGATATGGGGCTGTGACTCCCTGCTCTCTTCCTGTGGCCCTGTGGACTGTTCTGGTCTCCTTGTACCCAGTGTTTAGCCTATGGACAGTGAACCCCATGCCCAGGGGAGTTGCCACTTGCTCCAAGTCAACCAGCATTTTCTGGAAACAGAAAATGAGGCAGGGGCCAGGGCTGCTTTCTCTGAATCCCACATCCTGTTGCCCATCTGAGGGGAAGATTCTGGATCTGCTTGAAACCCCAAGCTTCCCCAAGAGAACATGTATATGTCGGTGGCCTTCTGCCAAGACAAGATTTCATTTCCTGCCAGCATCAGCTGTGAGAGGTGCCGTCAGCAACTGAGAAGAATCCAAAGTCACAGAATGTTCAAGTCGGAACATTTTGTCAATGGTTTCATTTCCATTTCACTCACCCATTCAACAAATTATTTATTGATCCTCTGCTGAGAATGGAACTGAGATTGGGGGTGTCAAGAGGAAGAGTCTGTTCATCTCTGCCTGCCCTGAAGGTGTTTGCAGTTGTCTGTGGGACATACATGCAGATTGCAAGCATACAATTCCACGGTAACTGCTTGAGGAGTCGTGGGAGAGAGCATTCTTCCTCTGTGGACAAGTGAGCGTGGACTTAGGATGGGAAAAGAGCTCTTCACTGGAAACTTGCTGGTTGACCAGGACTTTCTCAGGTCAGTTGTCTGGAGAAGGCATTCCTGTTGCAGGAGCAGCATGGTATCCACTGGGAAAAGAAAAGCACAACCTAAAAATTGAGAATTATTGTTTTTTTTTTTTTCTTTTGTTGTTGTTGTTTTTTAAATTACTATTCTTAATTTTAAAGTTTTAAAAACTTATTTTTTAGTTTTTGGCCACCACATGGCATACAAGATCTTAGTTTCCCAACCAGGGATCGAACCTGCACCGTCTGGAGCAGAGGTACGGAGTCTTAGCTGCTGGGCTACCAGGGAAGTCTGAGGATTATGTTTTATTTGGCAGACATACTGAGGACTTGAGCCTGGGAGACAGCCTCTCAGATAGCTCTGAGGGATTGTTCTGGAGAGGTAAGGGAAGAGCCAGAATCTATAGAATCCTATTGTTTTGCAAAGAAACAAAAACCAAAAAAAACAAACCAAAAAAAAACACCCCCTAAAACAAAAAACAAAAGGAAACAAAAACCCAGGTAGTCTCAGGACATCAAAAGATGACTACTAATTAAAGAAAATGAGACATGTCAAGTTAATGAATTTAGTGCTTTTCTTGGTATGGGAAGATGCAAGAGTCTGGACTCATTGAAATCATGCTTTGATATTCACCTCGAGTCTGGACTCATTGAAATCATGCTTTGATATTCACCTCAGGTATCTAGGGCCGGTATCCTGTTTTTCTCCAGCTTGAATCCCCAGGGCTCATGGTTGGGGGCAGCTGCAGTGGATAATGGTTTGATGGCCGAAACATTCTTTACTGCTAAGGCAGGTGACATTTGTCATCCACAGTAGCTAAAACCAGAGTGGCCGGCTGGGAGACATCTCAGTACATCTTAGTATATTTCAGTAACTCAGTATTATTGGGAGTTAATGTGAGAAGTAAGAGAGGTGGGAGATTGAAGCCAGCCTGGTTAACTTGAGTCCTATCACCCAGACCCTGTGCTGAAGGGACGTAGATGTCCAACATGGAACTAGTGAACCCATTGGAAGGGGAAAGACTCATTTGTCCTAAGTGCTCCCTGACACTTGGCCATCGCTGGAATTCCTTTTTCAGCATCCCTGCTGGATGATTGAGTGACCTCTGCTTGACCACTTCTGGGGGATGTTATTTGGTTAACACAGAAATTAATTTCTTTTATGCAGCTCCCAATTTGTAACCTGCACTAGTTCTGAAGGCTGATATTTTAAGCCTGTCGGCACAACTTCAACTTGTTCTTTTTTTGGGAAATGGGTGCGAGATACTTCAATTAAATTCCTACTGCATTTTCATTTTTCACACCAGTTGTCTTATTATTCTTAACTATTATTAAAAGGAATGATAAAAAGTAATTAACCATCTGGAACAGATTCGTGCCTCCATTAGTCAGGGCATCCATTATAAAACCTCCCCAAAGTTCAGCCTTGGAAATAAATTCTCCAAGTAGGTGGATTAGCTAATGAATTTTTCTTCTCCAAAGGCAAGTGTATTTTTCCCAGCACAGCCAGAACTTCCATTGCCCATTTGTCAAAGAGGGAAAAAGTAGAAGTGAAAACTGAAATGGCTTGTCAATACAATTTACCAAGTAAAAGCTGTAGAGTTGATACGGTTTTTGTAAGGCTTCTGCGTTATACTTTTCCACTAATATTGGTGGATTTAGTGTGACACTTAGCATTGGCTTCGCGAAGATAACTATATTCAGTCAATGCTGCCTTCAGGGCACCTGGAAGGCACCCCTGGTCACTTCTAGTCCATGATGGAGAAGCTGGAGATGGGTTTGGAGCAGGAAATTACCAAGAGCGGAGTGTCAGAACCTCAGCTTGTCCCGTGTGGGTCTCACTGTGAGTTTCAGGAGGACTTTGAATTTGACACGATGAGGAAATTACATTGCTTGGGGGTCAGCTTTGTGTGCTGCCCGGCTTCAGTGAATCACTCGCTCCCACGCCATCCTGGGCATGGTCGGGCTGACTGACTCCTGGAAGACCTGTGTGGCAGTGTGGCCCTAGTATCTTGACCCTCCATGTTAGCCTTTTGTATTCAACACAGGTAAACCCAGATGGTCACTTCCCTCTGCCACCTCTCTGGCCTCCCACCATTGCTGAGACCCAGAAACTGACATGGAATTCATGATGAGCGCCTCCAGGCAACTCCTCCAGATTCAAGGCTGCCTTGAGCTTACATGAGCTCAGACCCCAAAAGTCCCTCCTTGGGGAGAAGCAGCTGCCCTCCGCTGCTTCTTCCTGGATACAAAGCACAAGGCCAGACCTCCACAGGCCAGGAGGCTGACCGCCACCTCCTTCCCCATTGTCTGTGTCAAAAAGACGCATTTGCTTGTCACCAGATCCGAAACCTTTCATGAGGCTCATGATTTCTCAAAAGTGCCATGCTGGTCTGTGTCCACGAATGAACTCTTGCCTGCTTCATGAACTCTTTCTCAGTTTTGTATTAGCCTGATAAGGCTTAACTCAAGTATGATTTCTTTCATGAACCCTGGCTAATGCTAGCTTACAACTCAGTTCTATTCAACAAATGTTTATAGGGCACCTTTTGTCTTCTGAGCTGTGTGCTGCACTCTGAGGATCCAGGGTTGAATGAAGCGTGGATCTGTCCCCAGGGAGTTCTCAGTTGGCTGATAGATGCATGAATGGAAAGATTAAAGATAAACATGCAGAGTGCTAGAGAGAGGTCTCAGGCATGTGCCACAGGGACCTGGAGAAAAGAACACCTTAACATCTACTTGGCAGGCTTAGAAAAACCTTCCAAGGGAGGATGATATTTATGCGGGCTCTTGATACATCCATAGGAGTTTGCCAAGTTGAAAGCAGGATGAGGGAGTGGGGAGGATAGTTGAGGTGGAATGGACACAGACAGAAGCAAGACTTGAAAAGCCATGGGGTGGGGGCTTGGTGTGTTTCTGGGGACTGATGCTCGGGTGTAGGTACAGGGAGCAAGCATGAGGCTGGAGCCTCTCGAGAAGTTGCGATTGCCTTAGACACTGAGCCATGTACGTGGTGTCCACTGGGCGGGAGGGGCCAGGTTGCGGACCCTGGGTGAGTTCACCAACGAGAGCTGGAGCACGGAGCTCCCAGCTGCAGGAGAGTGATGAAATCTGAATTCCTAGGTGATTCCAAGCCTAGAAGTGTCAAAGACAGGGGTCAAAGCCACAGGTCCCTGAGTGAGAGGAGGGAGTGAAGCATGAGAAGAAACAGGAACAGATTGTTTTTGCCAGGTGTGAACGAATGATTGCCTTTTCTGGTTTCATGCCTGGATGCCTTTTCTCTTCGTATAGATTATATGCTACTTGAAGGTGGGGGGATGGCTTTAAATTACTTTTTTAAATGTTTTCTTTTTTTCTTTAATGTATTATCTGTGTGAAAAGTATTATAAACCTGTTACATGCATGCCAAGTCACTTGAGCCATGTCCGAATCTTTGTGACCCCATGGACTGTAGCCCGCCAGTCTCCTCTATCCATGGGATTCTCCAGGCAAGAATACCAAAGTGGGTTGCCATGCCCTCCTTCAGGGGGATCTTCCTGCCCAGGGATCAGATCGAATCACATCTCTGTTGCCTACGTTGGCAGGTGGGTTCTTTACTACTAGCACCGCCTGGGAAGCCCTATTACAGTTCAGTACTGTATGGCCAATTGTGTTAGTTGGGTACCTCAGCTAACTTTGTTGGACTTATGAACAAATTGGACTTATAAATGTGCTCTCAGAACAGAACTCGTTCATATGTTGGGGACTTACTGTGAGGCTCCCCAGACAAGAGGCAGAAGCTGCAGGTGTATCGTCAAGGAGCCTCCTCCTCTGGGTGGGAGATCCCAGCAGCTGATTGGCAATAGTGTCTTTTCCAATTTGGGGGTTCTACGCATCTCTTGATGTTTCTGTAATTCTGCCATTCTCCCCTGGCTCCCAGGAGAGGCCTGACTCTGAAGACATGAGAGGATGAGAGGCTGGCTGACTGACACCCAGCCTAGTCTTCATTATTTCAGTGCGTGGGAGCCATTTGCCAAAAGAAATTGGGGAAGGTATTTTTAGCCAAGGCATTTGCTTTCATGGGACCCAGTTTCCTAGAAATGTTCCATTCCTTCCCTTTCGTGTCACACCTTACCGTCCCCCAGGATTCTTTCTCCTTAGGGTGCTATTTGGATTATTTTCTTTTTCGTCTCTTAAGCCCATTTGATTCCAGAAGGATTAAAACACAGGTGTTGGATTTCAGGACTTCCCCTAGTGGCTTAGGGGTGAAGAATCTGCCTGCAATACAGGAAAGGAAGGTTCCATCCCTGGATCAGGAAGGATCTGGAGGAAGGCGTGATAACCCACTCCAGTATTCTTGCCTGGAGAATCCCATGGACACAGGAGCCTGGTGGGCTACAATCTGTAGGGTTACCAAGAGTGGGACACGACTGAAATGACTGAGCACACAAGCACATATTTTGGATTTCAGTATATAGAGACGACACCTCACAGTGTCCTAGCGACTGTCACGGAAAATACCTCCTGCCAAGTGGGCTGCTGGCTTTGGAGCAGGGCTCTCAGCCTTGCACTTTGGAATCACTTGGAAAGTGAAAGTCATTCAGTCATGTCTGACTGTTTGCAGTGCCATGGACTATACAGTCCATGGAATTCTCCAGGCCAGAATCCTGGAGTGGGTAGCCTTTCTCTTCTCCAGGGGATCTTCCCAACCCAAGGATCAAACCCAGGTCTCCCACATTGCAGGCGGACTCTTTACCAGCTGAGCCACCGGGGAAACTTAAGAATACACTGGAGTGGGGAGCTATTCCTTCTGCAGTGAATCTTTCCAACCGAGGAATCAAACCCGGGGTCTCCTGTACTGCAGGCGGATTCTTTACCAGCTGAGCTACCAGGGAATCACTTGGGAACAGTGGAAAAACTCCTGGTATCCAGGTGGATGCAGACTGGTTGGATCGGAAATGCTGGGTGGGGTCCAATGCCAGAGGTTTTAATGCTGGTTGGGTGGTTCCAGCATGTCAGGTCTTAGAATCACAGCTTAAGATACATTCTGGATTCCCCCTGGCAGGACTCTTTGGCTCCTGTTTAATTTTGGACCTTAAAGGCATTGAGCAAAGTGGCTTGCGATTCTCCCACCTGCAGCCCATGTTCCTTGAGGAAGTGATTTGACTTCTTGGAGCCCCTTAAAGCTGGCTACTCTTCAGGGTCTGAGCATTCAGTAGACCTTTCCTCTCTCATAGGCCCTTTTTGTTGGCAAAGCAGAAGGGTATAGCCTGTATCTAGTTTTGCTGTCAGTCATTCTCCCAGTATTGTTATGGTTCCTGTCTGTTCTGGTCTCACCTGGGCAGGTACATCCCTGGGATTACAGAGGTCATGAAGGCAAACAGTCCCATAAATGGCTATTGTAAAAATGTGATAAATTCTGAAGACATTCTTTATGGGGAATACCGTATGATGATAGAGTGCAGTGTGGCCGACTTTGCATAGGGAGAAAACAGAAGGCTGGACACAGGGAGCAGAATCACACCGGGAGGATGACTGATGAGCAGAGATTTTCCTGGCAGAGAGGAAAGCTCAAGGTACTGTCATCTGAGAGGGGAGCATGTGCAAAAGCCCTGGGTCTGGAAACAATCTAGCCTTTTGGGGAAGAGTTATGGAGTTCAGGGTGGCTTGAAGCATAAGGTCTGGGGCTGGAGGCCTGGTGGGAGCTGAGGTGGGAGAGGTAGGTCAGTGCCACCTCCATCTACCGTGGGTTTGATATTTATCTTTTAAGAAATGAGGGCGTGGACTTCCCTGGTAGTCCAGTGGTTGAGAGTCCACCTGCCAAAGCACAGGACACAGGTTTGATCCCTGAACCGGGGAGAGCCCACGTGCCTCAGGGCAACTAAGCCTGTGCACCGCAACTGCTGAGCCCACCCTGGAGCCTGTGCAGCAAGAGAAGCCGTGGCAATGCTGCGCACCACAGTGGGGAGAGTAGCCCCCGACGGCCGCAACTAGAGAGAAGCCTAGCAAGGAAGCAAGCCCAGCAAGGAAGTCCCAGTGCAGCCAAAAATAAATAAGTAAATAATTTTTTTTAAAAAAGAAATGAGGGCATGTATTAGTCACTTGTCATATTTTTTCCATAGCAAATGACTACAAACTTAGTGTCTGAACATAACCCAGATGCACTCTTTTACAATGATCGTGGTCGGAAGTCCAGGATTAGTCTTACCAGAACTTAAATCAATGTGTTGGTGGGGATGCACTCATTCTAGAGGCTCCAGAGGAGGACTGAATCAGTACCTTGCCTCTCCCAGCTTCTGGAGGCTGCTGGCTTTCCTTGACCGTAGCTACGTCCCTCTAGTCTCTGCTTTTGTGGTCACCTGGCCTCCTATGACTTTCATTTTCCAGCATCCCTCTTTAAGGACCCTCGTGATTACAAGGGGCTCAGCCAGACAACCCAGGATAATTTCTCCAGCCCAAGATCCTCCACCTTCAAAGCTCCTTTTCCCACGGAAGGTAACATTCACAGGTTCTGGGCATTAGAGTGTGGATACCGCTTGGGAGTCATTATTCAGCCTTCCAGAGGGCATCTGGAAAATGCTGTCACCTGCACAAGGAGAGAGCAGTCCAAGCTCTGCTGCTCCCCAAGGCCTTGTGAGGGTTGCAGAGGGCCTGAGCCCAAAGGGTGTGCCACTGGGGGTGGAGAGGAAATGGAGACTTGAATTGGGAGGAAAGAAGTGGGCAGGAATTCAGTAGTGGAGGCTGACATAGAAGACACTGAGGAAAACTCTGAGGTTGAAGATGGTGTCATTAAAATTTGTTTTGCTTCTTTTTATATTGAAGTATAGTTGATTGACAGTGTTGTGTTCATTTCTGCTGTAAAGGAAGGTGACTCAGTTATATACATATGTGGCTTCCTAGATGGCGTTAGTGGTAAAGAACCCTCCTGCCAGTGAAGGAGATGTAAGAGACGTGGGTTCAGTCCCTGAGTCAGGAAGATCCCCTGGTGGAGGGCGTGGCAACCCATTCCAGTATTCTTGCCCGGAGAGTCCCATGGACAGAGGAGCCTGGCAGGCTATGGTCCATAGGGTCACAAAGTGTTGGACATGGCTGAAGTGACTTGGCACAGTATACACATATATATATATTCTTTTTTCATATTCTTTTCCAGTATAGTTTATCACAGGATATTGAGTATAGTTCACTGTGTTCTACAGTAGGACCTTGTTGTTTATCCATTCTCTGTATAATAGTTTGCATCTGTTAATCCCAAACCCCTCCTCCATCCCTCTCCCACCCCCGCACCCCCCTTGGCAACTGTAATCCTGAAGTCTGTGAGTCTGTGTCTGTTTCATAGATAAGTTCTAAAAGGGTGTCGCTCTTAGTGGTCTTGTGACTCAAGAGAAGGGTTTGCAGGTCCTTTCATCTCCTCGCCTGCCTCACTTCTCTGGCCTTTAGAACTTTCAGGATCTTTCCCTGGCGTGTGGAGTGCTACCCTCGGGTTCCCAAAGCACCCCCGCTGCTTCCCGTTAGCCCCCCACATGCGGTGTGGACATGAGGCTTACTCACCTGGCTCATGTGTTAAGCTGCAAGTTTCTCGAGCAGCTTGTGAAATGTTGGCTGCCTAGCAGGCTCTGGTTCTGGTCTGTTGAATTCCTCCATTTGTATGTAGAAGTTTGGACTCACCTGCGCAGCCCTGAAGCTGGGAACCAGGAGATCTGCTGTTGCTAAGACCCCCTTTTCACGCTTATGCCTTCCCAGAACGACAATAGGGGCTGAGTTATTAGCCTTGATCTCACCGGTTATTAATTCTTTAGTTTTTGCCCCTTCAGGAAGTCTCATATATTCCAGGATGTCATGAAGTCTTTAAAATGGGTATAAATAAACCTAATAGCTGGAAATGGTGTGGAAGTCATTGATAAAGGAAGGATAATTCAGCTGGAAATATGAGAAGGCAGTTTTCAAGACAGCTTGCCTGAGTGTTTCCAAGAAATGTGCTCTCCCTTGAGATGCTACTTCTTGCATCTGATTCAGTAAATATCTGTTCTGTTCACTTGCTGATGGGTTTTTGAACCTCTTTGTCTCCTGTGTGTTCTGCCTCTTTCTTAGCCTCCCTTCTTCTGCTTACTCCTTAAAGCCATGGAGAAGGATAATTTCCTTTATTTAAAAAGCAAGGAGTGGGATGCTGAGGAGGACTTTTCCTTTTGCTTGGGAATTCAAGTTTCTGCCCTCAAGCTGAGAGCGATCGGGGAGAATTTTCTATTACTCATAGAGAAGGTAGAGAGCCCTTAGGGGAATATCTATCCCAGCATAGCAAGATTGGTCCAGCACGTCAACAGCCATTCCTCTGTAGAAACAAGATGAGTTCATGGAGGAGACAGTTGGGGGAGAGAGAGGCTGTTTCTGCTTCTCTCCCAATAGAAGTGAATCCCCTCCAGGTCAAATAGGACAATCTAAACAGAACACGCATAGAGACTGAGGGTACCGTCCTGGAGAGGAGGCTGGCATCTCCCTCCCTGGCTGGATGCTTGCTGAGTCGCAGCTCTCATAGGTCCATCTTTGGACCAGTGAGCAGAGCTTGATGCAAATGTTCCTGGGAGTCTCTGAGTTGTGGAAGATAAATTGACCTGAGTTCCCTGGCTTGGGGGGACCTCTGTGGACATGGGGAAATTCTAAAGTCAGGAGGCCAGCGGGAAGCAGGGTGGCTGCCCTGCGTGGTCTCCCCTACCTACACGGGAAGCAGGTGTGAGTTTCCTGGGGATACCTGGAGGCCTGGAGGGGGAAGGGACAGCCTGGAAAGGGGGTCTGCTCTGGAGCAGACGTGGGCACCGAGACTGCCAAGGTCAGGTCCAGTAAAATTCATGGAAGAGTGAACATCCCTGGTGGTCCAGTGGCTAAGACTCTGCACTCCCAATGCAGGGGGCTGGGGTTCGATCCCTGGTCAGAGAACTAGATCCCATATGCTGCAGCTGAGAGTTTGCGTGCTGCAACTAAAAGCTGGTGCAGCCAAATAAATACGTATTAAAAAAAATTCCTAGAGGAGCTGATCCCCATATCAGAGAGCACACAGTGGCAGGGCCTGGACGGACCCCTCAGATGTCCGCTACAAGGAAGCCCACCTTCGATCGCCTGCCAGGAAGTAATGACAGACAGCAGCAACAAAGTCTGAAAGGCGGAAGTTTGATTCTCTGATTCTGTCTGATCCTCTCTCCCTCCGCTGTGGTCTTGGAGGAGCTGGTGGGAGCAGGGTAAGGAATTGGGGAGGACTGGTCAGCAGCCTCCCTGCCTGTGCAGGTGCTCGCCCCTCCCATGGGGTCAAAGCTGACGGAAGGAAGGAAGCTGGGAACTGGATGTAAAGGGAAGGGTTCACACTGGGCTGCGCTGCACCATTTAAATCTCAAAACTGAGTTGTAATTTCCTAACGTATTTTGTTCTTGTAACTGAACGTTGAACGGAAGGCTGAAGGGTCTGCTGCAAATTATCATCGGGCAAAGGGGGGAGATGGCAGAGTGCCGCAGAGGCAACGGAGGGAAGAAAAATGGAGCCATTTACCTTCTTACTCCATGGAGTTCAGCCCATTCAATAAATTTGTTACAAAACCTGACAGGAGCACAATGCAGGGTATCAACTCGGGCTCAGAGATTTAATACAGCCTATCAGCTGCTTTGTAATGATTTAGAGGCTTTAGAAATCTGTGTCCATGCACGCATGTGTGTGCGTTTGTATATATCATGTCTCATGTAATAACACAGGGCAGGTACTTTTAAATGTCTCCCTGCTGCCCCACACATATAATAAATGTGCTTTAGGCTCATTTAATCCTCATAACAACATTATGAGTTGATACTGTTATTACCACTATTTTACAGAGAGGAAACCGAAGCGCAGAGAGGTTAAGACACTTACCTAGGGGCATGGAGCCAATGTGGAGGAGCGGGGATCTGCTCCTAGACCGTCTGACTCCCTGGACCATTCTCTGTCTTTCCCTCTCTCTCTGCCCTTTTCCCGTCTTCCCCCTCCCATCATCTCCATCATCTCTATTTTTCAATTTCTTTTTATAGAATTTTACAAATATACAGAGGGGAGAGAGTAATATAATGAACTCAAGATACACTCACTCAGCCTCAGTGATTCTCAATTTATAAGCTGTGCTCCGAACCCCCACGCTCTTTTGCCTCTTTTAGCAGATTTGTTTGAGGTGGTGGATATTTGCTGAGCGGATGGATTAAAAAAAAATAGTTGAAGAGTAATTGCCATTTGATACTGAACAGAAGGGCTTAGCTTTGGTTTAAGCTGTTCATTTCCCCTCCCACATTCTGAAGTTCAGCTGCAGGAAAAAATAAAAGTAATTCAAGTAATTTAAATTCTGCATGCTGACTTAGTTTTGTCCTCATCTTATCTGACCTTATTTAGTCAGACAAGAAAGAAAAGAAAAAGAAAAGGAAAGGATCAGGAGGGCATTTTCTGAGGATTTCATCCTGACCCTTTACATGAATCTTCCATTTATACTTATATAATTGTTTCATATTGGGTAATCTTAATAATATCAAATTTCGTTTCTAAAGCGAGCTGACAGAAGCTTTTAAAGACTCACTCATTCAAATGTGTTAGGGAAGCTGAGAATAACAATTTACTACCAGTTCATTTCCTTTCAATATTTCCTGCCTGAGGGTGCTGCACTTTTCTTTTTAAAAAACCCCACATTTACAGTAAAAATCACATACCCAGGTCCCAGATCCCTGCCCCTAATCCTTTAATGTAAGAAATGACCACCCCCTAGAATTTGCTGGCCACAGCCGCAGCATCTTCCTTGCTCTTTCTGTGAGGGTTTTGATGCTCAGAGAGGAACTGGGGCTCCCAAAGGGGCATCACTGGCCAGAGGCACATAACATCATGGTCATCCCACCCCACGTCCAATCTCTGCTTGCTCTCAAATACCTCGTGTCTAAGAAGCGGGCTTTGCTAAAGTGCCAGAAGGAGTTTTTTGAAGGAGCGTGATCTTATGGGAGTGAATTTAAAAACATCTGACCCCTGTTCAGGTATTTCCCTTTAGGTGAAACTTATCAAAGACTAATTTACATATGTGGTTGTCGTTCAGTCACCAAGTCATGTCCCACTCTTTGCGACCCCATGAACCACAGCACGCCAGGCTTCCCCGTTATTTACTGTCTGCTGGAGTTTGCTCAAACTCTCGTCCGTGGAATCAGTGATGCCATTCAGCCATCTCATCCTCTGTCACTCCCTTCTCCTCCTGCATTCAGTCTTTCCCAGCATCAAGGTCTCTTCCAGTGAGTTGGTTCTTCGCATCAGGTGGTGAAAGTATTGGAGCTTCAGCTTCAGCATCAGTCCTTCCAATGAATTTTCAGGGTTGATTTCCTTTAGGATTGACTTGTTGGATCTCCTCGCTGTTCAAGGGACTCTCAGGAGTCTTCTCTAGCACCACAACTTGAAAGCATTAATTCTTTTGCACTCAGCCTTCTTTATGGTCCAAGTCTCTAGTTTGCATATAAAATTTGCCTCTCTTGGTGTATAGTTTCATGCCTTTTTACAATGAATGCAGCTATAGGACTTCCCTGGTGTTCCAGTGGTTAAGACTCCATGCTCCAAATGCAGGGGACATGGGTTCAATCCCTGGTCAGGGAACATCCCACATGCCACATGGTATAGCCAAAATAAAATGTATGCAGCCGTGTATCTCTCACCTGAGTTGAGATAGGGAGCAGTTCTGTCACCCTACAAACTTCCTTTGCACCCTGCCGTGGTCAGTCCTCAGCCCTGTCCTCAGACAGCCACTGATCTGCTCTCTACATCTGTGATTTTCATTCCTGAATGTGATAAATGTGGAATCCTACAGCATGAGGCCTTTTCTTTATCACCTGAGCCACCAGGGAAGACCAGCATGTAGCCTTTTTGGGTCTGGCCTCTTTCATTCATTTAAGTGCTTTTGAGATTCATTGCCATGGTTGCATCTATTGGAAATTCATTCCCTTCTTATTAATGCTGAGTGTTTTTCCAGTGTATGGATGGACATTTGGGTTATTTCCTGTTTGGGGAGATCATGAATAAAGCTGCATCCATGGACAGTCTTTGTGTGCACATCTGTTTTCATTTCTTTTGGATGGACACCTTAGTGTGGAATTACTGGCCATCTGGTGCGTGTTTGTTATTCTCAGCAGTAATGTATCAGAGTTCTAGTTGTTCCACCTCCTTGTCAGCGCTTGTTACTATCTGGTATTCTTTTAACCATTCTATTTGTATGCAGATGTCATGCAGATTTTTATATGTGGAAGGGCAGGGATGCATTGCTAAAAAGTTAGCTTCAGTTATTGCCCTATAAGCCTCTTTTTCCTGTACGCATTCAGCTTATAGTTCAGGAACTTGACTGCAGGCTTCCCTGGGGTCGGGTGTACTTTGTGCCACCAAAAGTGAGGCTTTAGTGAGAGACTGTGCTGTGGAATGCTTGGTGAAGTGGGCAAGGCAACAGGGCTGATGAGGACCCATGTGGCAGGGCGGTAAACACTCTGAGAAGCCCGGGACCAAATGCCCTTTCTGCTACTTATCATGCCTGTGTGTGTGTGTATGTATGCTCAGTCATGTCCTATTCTTTTTGACCTGACTCCGTGGACTGTAGCCCACCAGGCTTCTCTGTCCATGGGATTTCCCAGGCAAGAATACTGGAGTGGGTTGCCATTTCCTACTCCAGGGGATCCTCCCAGGGATCGAACTCACGTGTCTTGCATCTCCTGCATTGGCAGGCAGATTCTTTACCACTGAGCCATCATGCCTATAACATCCTACAAATCATTTAAAGCCCACACCTGTCTGCCCCTTCTGTGAAATGGAGATAATTGTAGCTTGCTTTCCCACCCTCCAGAGAGTGAAGAAGAACCTTGAAAACAAAAAGTGCAATCCAAAGAAGAAAAGAGGGCATGATTATTTTTATTGTTAGCAAGCCATTTTTATTGCAGTTGGCTAAAACCCCAGGATTGAAATAAAGCCTTACTGTTATTAGCAATGAAGGTCGACAAGACTGTTTTTCATTCACTTTGTTATTTTTAACCATTTTATAGACATATAATTCCATGGAAATGTCACGAAGGCTGCTTGGAGTAGAAGCTGCATATTCCATTGTGATTTTCAATATAAAATTCACTTTAGGCGTAGGCGACCTCTTGTAATCACTCACCTTGCCTCTGAAATGTTATTGGAGACCTTGCTCCAATTTCAAACACTGTCAACTCTTGCTTATAAAAGGAGCTGTTTATATAGTTTGTGGATTATTCCTTTTCCCTCTTGGGCCATTTGTTTTACTGTTCAATGCCAACCTCAGTTGGTTCAGACAGGAGAAATGGAGGATCATGAAATGTAGGCTGGATTATCTTCTTCCTGTTATGGCTGTAGCTGAAACTTTGGCGGAAATGTATTTTTTTGGGGTCCTCTGGGGATTTAAATTATTCATGCTCTGCCCTCTTTCTCTGTTCGCAAAGTCAGGAAAGAGTTGACGAAGGTGGACAGAGAGAGATTCTCGTTTGTGGTCTATGGGATCTGTGCTCTATCCACCAGAACTGTTCAAAGAGGATACGAGGTGAAATTTCTTAGGAGCTTAGTTCTCCTAAGGGACTTTGGAGGCAACAAATATTTCTTTCTGGGAAGTAGAAAAAGGAGGCAGAATAAAGAGCCTTTGGCTGAGCTTTCTTTTGATTAGCTGTGAAAAAAGTTTGATTGTTACTGATGGTCAAAATAGTGGCATTTCTAAACAGTTTTCTCTTAACATGATTGTGTGTGTGTGTGTGAAAGAGAGAGAGAATCATAGGTTTCCAGTGACCTCCGTTTTAATTACAGAGATTCATTTTTGAGACATCCACCCCCAGAAAGTGCCTGACTTCTAAGCCCAGTGAGCACCACATTTAAGAATACTCATGTTCCTGTCAAGCAGTAATGTGCTAGCAACACACTCTCCAGTCGGGGAGAGGGAAGAGGCATGTGGTGGTGGCGGGGAGGGGGCGCCTGGTACAAATCATCCCGCCATGGTCTATCTCAGGCCTCCAGTGGTTGACAGCCAGCTTGCAAAGCTTCTGCATATTGAGTAGCCGGCTCTGGCAGAGCCTAGCCCTGCCCACACTCATTTCAAGGGACATTCTGCTTCTCTTAGCGCTCCACTGTCACGAGTTTAATTTCCCCTCATAAGACATTTGTCAAGAGCGTAGCACTTGATGTCAGCTCACATGATACTGGGTTAAAGGGCGTTCAGAGATGTCTCCTGACTGGTTTCCGTGGTCTGATGGGGAAACTCCCTCAGGTCTGTACCCTGGTGTCTTTGCGTGGGTGCACCAGGCCTGCGAGGCTGCAGGAGCTGCGAGGGCGGGAGAGCTCAGGGTTTTCTTCCGATTTGCATTTCAAAGGGAAGACCGGAAGTCCTTGAAGAAAAAGTTATCTGATGGGCAGTGTGGTTATCGAGGTAGTAGTGATGGGGGCCAGCCTAGACATCCACAGCTGAGCAGACCCCAGCCCCTGCCTGGTCTGCACAGAGTGGAGTCAGGAAGGCTCTCAGGGCCGGTCCCAGGAGTCAGGGCCCCGAGCTGACTGCTGTGTGATATCAGTGCTGGGGGGCCCTGCTGAAATGAATGCAGGAGTAACCTGTTTGCTTCCTTCCCTCCTAGCAATTAGTTTAGTTCACAGAGTCTCCATTTCCTTCTTGGTCAAGTAGGTATAGTAATCCCTCCATTTCAGGGGAGTGGGGGTCCCCAGATCTTCAACAGCAGCATCACTTGCCAGTTTGTTGGAAATGCAGATTGTTGGAAATGTACCACCCCAGACCCCAGAACTGAAGCTCTTGGGTGGACTCAGCAAAGGACCTGTGTTTGCCCAGTCCCATGGGTGATGCTGATGTCCACTCAGGTGTGAGACCCACTGAGTCCTGGAGCTGTTTGCAGATTGCTGTAGCCTGGGTGTGAACGCTTGGCCCAGTGCCTGGCGTGGGTGTTGGCTCTGCCCCCTGCAGCTCCAGGAAGGACACCGAGGAAGGTGACGTTTCAGGTGGTCTGTGGGTTGAGAAAGGGGGACAGATAATGGTACCAGGTCTATGATGGTGAGTTTGTGTGAAGGCAGGGCCGTGAGGGGAAGGAAGCAGGGTTACTTTTACAGGTCAGGTGAGAGAACCCCCTCTTTCTCAGGTGTAGGATGCTTCATTCTATTCTTGCCCAGCTTACGGAACTCCCTTGAGTAAGTTGGGGGCAGTGCTTTATTCTGACTCAGAGAGCCCCTAAGAGAACTTGGCATTCATGGAATCAGAAGACAATTGCTTCTTGGCAGGAAAGCTATGAAAAACCTAGACAGTGTATTGAAAAGCAGACATTACTCTGCTGACAAAGGTCTGTAGAGTCAAGGCTATGGTCTTCCCAGTGGTCACATACAGTTGTGAGAGCTGGACCATAAAGAAGGCAGAGCACCAAAGCATTGATGCCTTTGAACTGTGGTGCTGAAGAAGACTCCTAAAAGTCTCTTGGACAGCAAGGAGATCAAACCAGTCAGTCTTAAGGGCAATCAACCCTGAATACTCATTGGAAGGACTGATGCTGAAGCTGAAGCTCCAGTATTTTGGTCATCTGATGCAAACAGCTGACTCATTGGAAAAGTCCCTGATGCTGGGAAAGATTGAGGGCAGAAGGAGAAGAGGGCATCAGAGGGATGAAATGGCTGATGTCAACACCAATGCAATGGACTGAACTTGGGTAAACTTCGGGAGATGGTGAGGGACGGGGAGGCCTGGCGTGCTGCCATCCATGTGGTCTTGAAGAGTTGGACGTGACTGGGAGACTGAACAACAACAACAGGGAGAGGCAGAAACAGAGGTGAGATGGACCACGCTTCCTGGAATCCATACCCATCAACTCCTGCCACCCCCATGCTCTTGTTTATTTCACTTTTTTCATAGCACTTATTACTTCCTACACTTATGTTTATCATTTGTTGTTATCATATTTGCTTGACTCTTGTCTCTGCTGTCCAGCAGAATATCAGCGTTACGTAGGCAGAAATGTTATCTGTTCTGTTTGCTGCCATCTCTCCAGTACCTTTAAACAATGGCAGCTCATAATAGGTGTCCCCATAAATGTCTGTGGAAAGGCTGAATGGGATGGTGAGTGAGTATTCTGAAACAGCAAGTGTGCAAATTCAGGCACTTCAAAGATGTAAATAAGTGGGATTCACATCATAGTTTGTATATTTCTTAGGTGATCTGGAAGCACTGACAAAATTCATTAGAAAGTAGACAGCTAAATAAAATAGAGGCATCACACTTCCTGGTTTTGAAATATATTACAGAGCTACAGTAACTAAAGCAGTATGATATGGGCATAAAGACAGACATGTGGACCAGTGGAACAGAATGGGGAGCCCAGAAATAAACCCCCACACATACAGTCAACTGATCTTTGATAAGGGTGCCAAGCACACACAGTGAAGAAGGGATAGTTTTTTCAATAATGGTGCTGGGAAAATTGAATATCCACCTGCAAAAGAATGAAACCACACCATTATCTTACATCATATATAAAAGTCAACTCAAAATGTATTAAAGACTTAAGACCTGAAAGTGTAAAACTCCTAGAAGAAAAGATAGCAGAAGATCTTCTTGACATTGGTCTTAATGATTTCTTGGCTATGACACCGAAAGTAAAAACAACAAAAGCATGACTAGACTGATGCGACTACATCAGACTAATAAGCTTCTGCACAGCAAAGGAAACAAATCACAGGATGAAAAGGCAACTTACAGAAGAGAGAAAATATTTGCAAACTGTTATCATATGTATGATAAGAGCTTAATCTTCAAAATACATAAGGAACTCCTACGACTCAATAGCAAAAAAACCAAAATAATCTGATTAAAATACAGGCAAAAACTTGAATAGGCATTTCGCCAAAGAAGGTATACAAACAGCCAACACATATATGAAAGAGTGCTCAGCATCACTAATCATCAGGGAAAGGAAGATCAAGTGAGATATCATCTCGCACTTGGTAGGACGGCTATTATCAAAAAAGCAAAAAAACAAACAAACAAAAAAAAAAACCCAACAAATGTTGGTAAGGAGATAGAGAAATTGGAATCCTTGTACACGTTTGCTGTGATATAAAATGGTGCAGTCTCTATGGAAAACAGTATGGACATTCTTCAAGAAATTAGCATTAGAACTACCATATGACTTAGCAATCCTATTTCTGGGTATTTATCCAAAAGAACTGAAATCAGGGTATTGAAGATATACCTGTACTGGCATGTTCGTTGTAGCATTATTGACATAGCCAAGAGGTGGAGACGACAACCTAAATATCTATCAGTAGGTGATTAGATAAAGAAAATGTGGTATATATATATAGTAGCATTTTATTCAGGCTTTAACAAGAAGGGAATTCTGTCATATGTGGCAACACAGATGAACCTGGGAGAGATTTTGTTGGTGAAATTGGTGTCACAGAAGGACAGATACATGGTATTTAAACTAGTCAAGCTCATAGATGTGGAGGTTAAATGGTGATTGCCAAGGGATGGGAGAGGGGAATTTGTTGTTCACTGAGTATCAAATTTTGATTATGCAAGATAAGTTCTAGAGATCTGCTGTACAACGTAGAACTTGTAGTTAGCAGAACTGTCCTGTGCACTTTAAAAAATGTGGTTAAGAGAGTAGATTGCATGTTAAATGTTCTCTTTGCCACCTCCCCCCAAAAGAAAAAACAAGGGGGCACAAGGAAGCATGTTTATTACCACGATTATGGTGATGGTTTCATGAGTGTATGCATGCGCCCTAACTCATCAAATTATATATGTTAATATACGTGCAGTGTTTGTATATCATTTATACTTCAGGAAATCTGAAGAAAAAGAGAAAAAAGAAAGGAAGGGAGGGAGAAGGAGAGAGAGAGAAGGAAGGAAGAAACAAAGAGGGAGGGAGGAAAGGAAAGAGGAAGAATGTAAGAAGGAAAGGAAGAAGACAGCTGTGCGGGAGGGGAGCGGGTTTTCTCCTTTCGGGACTAATGATAAGAGCGGCACTTCTCACCCAGTCCCCATCTGGGGTCTTGATTTTCATTTATCTCCATGCTGCTTTTGTGCCCTGCTTTTTCCCTCTGAAAGAAGCATCTCAGTTACACAAAAGGGAAGGAAATTTGAAATCCATTGTTTCCTTTTAGTTAGAAAAATTAAGTTGTGAACACAGCTTGTGTCTGGAGCCCAAGATAATTGGGAGTTTTTTTCCCGTAACTTCTTTTTTGATAGTACTTAAGAAAAAGGGTTTCCCAGGTGGCTCAGTGATAGAGAATTCATCTGCCAATGCAGGAGATGTGGGTTTGATCTCTGGGTCAGGCAGATCCCTTGGAGAAGGAAATGGCTACCTGCCGGGGACCAGCCCCGGCTGATCCAGGGTATTCGAAGGAGAGACGGCCTAGGCGACTATTTATATGCCAATTAGAGATATAAGAGTAATAGAATGAGGATAGCTCAGTAGGAAAATTCAGTGGAGAAAAGAGGCTGAGTAGCTTGGTTTACGCGGGAGACCAATAAAACTTCAAGACAAGAAGTTTGCACCACTTACGTAGGCCGCAGGCGCCCTCTCGAATAGCGGAAGGTGCCTCACCCTAGACACCTTCTCGAGTGGGTCTTAGAAGCCCAGGCATAATTAGTAAGCATGGTGGGTTCTGCGCTCCAGATGGAGACTTCAGCCAGAATGTGAAAAGAATGACATGGGGAGACCAAGCGCTGGTGAGCAAGGCCCGTAGCTTTATTTTCAACAGGGGTTTTTATACCCTAAGTTACACATAGAGGATAATAGGGGATGCAAAGTATACCCTAAGTTACACATAGAGGATAATAGGGGATGCAAAGTCAGCAGTCTTTGATTCTTATCAAAAACCAGGGTTTCTTTCCTGCAAATTTATTGTATACAAATGGTTTAGGTGATTTACATCATCTTCTGGCCAGAAGGCCTACTAACATTTTATGACTCTTGACAAGGACTTATCAACAAAGACTTATTTTCTCTAAGAGTAATTATTTTAAGGTTTGGCGCCATCTTCCGAAGACAAAATTGCATTCCTATAGGGTGGATGTGTAATGGGTTTACAACAAAGGAAAGAATTTATTACCTTAAGGGTCTAAAGTTACTAACACCAAGGCCACTACTTATTTTTTCTACATACCAACTATTAATTAATACATATTCAAGGATACAATTCAGGGGATGTGAAAACTTGGCAACAAGCATTGGCTCATCAATGAAATCTTTTACTAGTTTTATTCTGACAGTTTCTAACTCTCTGAGAGGCTCTAAGCCCTTTGAATATCTTAAGCTTCCTGTGCCTCTCGAGGCTGGGAGACTGTAAACAATCGTATGCATAGCTGTAGGAGTCCGGGTAAACTTGTCAGGCGAGTTAGAGAGCCATCTGAGGGGTTTGGATTTAAACACTCCTAATTGCCCAGGAACTTTATTAATTGGAGCTGTAAGTTAACTCTTTGACAGAGAGAGCAAGATGGTGGTGGGGGACAGCCCCCAGTAAAGTCAGAGGTGAGAGCACAAAGCAATAAAGTAGGCAGACTCTGGTTTTTTTGGGGGAAGATGCTCGAGAATATCCGGGGAGACTCCCGAGGCTCAATCCCGCCTTTGTGTATGCCGAGCCTCCTTCCTCATGACCTTTGTCACGAGTGGAATGTTTCTCGCCAGCTCCCGGCAGCTACCCACTGCAGTATTCTTGCCTGGAGAATCCCATGAACAGGGGAGCCTGGTGGGCTACAGTCCATAGGGTTGCAAAGAGTCAGACACAACTGAGAACCAAGGCATGCACGCGTGTAGGGGCAGGAGTCAGGGAGGGATGAGGGATACATCTATAAGTAATAATAAGAACACTATATATTATTATATAAACATTATATATTGTTATTATATTTTATATTATTTTATGTTACATAATATATTATTTTTATATTATATATCTTGCTGCTGCTGCTAAGTTGCTTCAGTCGTGTCCGATTCTGTGTGGCCCCATAGATGGCAGCTCACCAGGCTCCGTCGTCCCTGGGATCCTCCAGGCAAGAACACTGGAGTGGGTTGCCATTTCCTTCTCCAATGCATGAAAGTGAA